>NW_006399787.1:6744286-6752735 GCF_000299155.1 Elephantulus edwardii
TTTTTTTTAAAGCTAATATGGATCCAACCCTTTTCCTAAAGCTAGTTTCTAAAGTTAGAACATCATAGGAAAATTTTCTGTATTTAACTTTACCACTGGAAAAAGCAAAATAGGAAATTATTTGTGACCCATTGGACGTTACCATATTGTCATTTCATTAACCCAACAGTCATTTCCTCCTTTAGCATAAAAACAGACACCTGTTTATTCACCTAAGTATCAGATAAAGATGTTGATTTGTGTTTACAGAGCCACATTATCCCAAGAAATGTGTACTTAAACGGTAGACCCACACTCCACAAAGCAAGGTGCTTATGCTGCAAGAACCATATAGAAACAGGCTTACCATCGCAGGCTCAGCCTAGCCGTTGTATTCCTGGAGTGGAATGAGTAGCAGATTGGTGTGCACATTTTGACTCTGTTATTTTTGTGATGCACATGTAGTTGAGGGTTGTTTGTATGATGCAACTTGTCTTTGATAGAAGAAAATTATGCAGTTCAAGGAGAAGGGAGATAGTGGTCTTTCTACACTTAACATGAGAAATTTGTTTTCATTGTCTACCAGACATTTGGAAAGCAGAGGCTAATGACTACCACACTGGGTTTGGGCATGACCCCATCATGAGATAGGGCAAGGTTCAGACCTGTTGTTTATAGGGTTGCTCTGAGTCGCATTCAACTCCTTGGCAGCTAACAGCAGCAGCAGACTGAAGCCTGCTTCCTGTTTTTGTACTGTTTTGAGCTAAGAACAGTTTTCTGTTTCTAAATAGTTGGGGGTAAAAATAATGATTTTTGACACATAAAAGTTATGTGAAATTCAAATTTCTGAATCTTTAAATAAAGTTTTATTGGAACACAACCAGGCTCATTCATTTACATATTCTCTGTGACTGCATTTTTGCTATAATGGCAACTACAGTAGTTGCAGCAAAGACTGTCTGGCTCACAAAGCCCAGATCATATGAACAGACCCTTTATAGAAAGGTCTGCTGACACCCAGAAAGCTGGATACATCCTGGAAAGGAACCTGAAGTAGGAGAAAGGATGTAAGAGACCATTTTCTTTTTCATTAATAAGTTCATTGTTCACTTTTTTTAACAAAGAATTAGTAAGAATGCCAGCGTAACTAGAATTTAAAATGTGTCTCAGCAGTAGAGTCCCGTGGAAATTGACATGCCAGTAATCTGCTAGTGAAGAACAGATTGCTGTAATTTCTGGAGGACAGTTTGGCATCGTGTGAAGTATAACGTTCATCCCAGTTTGATCAGATCAGTCTCAGATGATGTCCACTTTTCCTCTCAGAAATTATTAGCATGAGGATTATATTTGCTAGTTTTATTGTTAAATGTCTACCTTTTGATCTTTTTTTACTATAAAAGCACCCCAGTTTTCACCACTTTTTCATTGCCAGCATAACAGATCATATAACAGTCCAAGACAAAGGTACACCTGATCCAAGCCTTGGTCTTCTCAGTTGCCTACGGTGCCTGTGAAACCTGGACAGTGACTATAGAAGACAGAAGAATTTGTGTCTTTGAGTTATGCTGGAGAAGAGCACTGACTATACCATGGGCTGCCAAGTGTTGTAGAGAAAGCACAACCAGAGTGCTCCTTGGAGACAAGGATGGTGAAAGTCCATCTTTGAGGAAGTTAGGAGGGGCCAGTCTTTGGAGAAGGATAAGCGGGGATGGGTAGAAGGTCAAGGCAAGAGAGGAAGACCCTTGACGAGATGGATTGACACAGTGACTGTGGCACGGGGTCATATGTGTCAGAGAAGGTGAGGTTGGCTCAGGATAGGGCAGGGTTTAGAGCTATTGTGCACAGGGTTGAGATGAATTGTAGTTGACTTGATGGCACATAACAGTACCCTTTGATCTAATAAACTTACAGGAATTTAAAAATTCAGGAAAGAGGTTGGGGAATGTGATTATATTACGAGGAATTGAAACATTCTTAAACAAAATGTTTGAAAATTTGTAAACCCTCACTCATCACAAAAGTGAAATAATCATAACCACAGATTTTCATGTAAGACTGTTTATAATGACAGTAGTGAAATAGTAGTTGTTGTGTTGTTAGGTGCCATTGAGTCAAGTATAACTCCTAGCAATCCTGTGAACAAAGGGTCTGAGCCCTGCTCTATTCTGCTCCATCCTCACACTTCCTGACACATTGCATCAACCCACCTGGTTGAGGGCCTGCCTTTTCACTGACACTCCACCCTTCGCAGCATCATGCCCTCCAAGGAATAGAGTGAAATAGTAAAATAGTACAAGTGTAGGGTAAACTCAGTGTCCAATAACTAGATAAACTCAATTTAGATACTCATTTGGCAGATATTTACTGAGCCCTGTTACTGTGCCAAGGAGCCCAGGTAGCACAGTACTTAAAGCTCTCGGGAGCTTGAACCCACCAGCCACTCCTTGGGAGAAAGGTAAGACATTCTGCTCTCACAGAGGTCATAGCCTTGGAAACCTACCTTCCTGTCGGGTTGCTATGAGGATCAACTCAGCGGCAGTGGGTGTAAGTTCTGTGTGTGAGGCACATGGTGTAAAATACCTTAATGCAGCTTGTATCCTAGTGGCTTTGGCATATCACACAATGGGCACAGTCACTAGAAGTTTGTTTCAGAAGAACAGGCTTTTTCCTTTAAAATATTTAGATAAGAAAATCTTCTAAAGCTCTGGTTGTGTGGTAACCTAATTTTGAACAAAAGACTCTGCATTCCTAATTCTTTCTGCTAAGATTAGTAGCAGACCAGTTACAAGAAGGGGGAAGTCAGTAGTGTCCCAAATGTTTGATGTGCTATAAGGACGGACGCCTCCATGATTTCTGACATCAGCTCCTTCCTTCGTTCACTTCCCCCACTCCTCTGTATCCCTTGGGATTCAGTGGTTTGCTGAGTCACAGAGACTCAGACCCATCAGGGGAATGATTCACGGGACTGTGGGTGATGCAGGCCGCCATTGGAGAGACAGGTGAGCAATGTGGACTGTCAGTGGCTGTGAAGCTGGATGCTGTGTCCCAGGAAAACAAGCATTCCAAAAGAGAGCTCCCAGGAGCTTAATAGGCCTCCGGTAGAAAGGGTTAGGCTTGGTTAGAAAGGACGGAGGAGAAGGATGGGCAGTCTCCGCTAGTGTGATTAACTGCCTCTGAAAACCCACTGGAGGGTCAGCTATGGCTCAGTTCCAACCTTCCGGTAAATAACAACAACAGCTCTACCTAAAATAGATTAGAATGCAAATCTGAAAACAGCATACTGTCCAACAAAGGGACGGTTTTATGTATTAGGATCCTAATTTTAATAAATTGGAAGAAATGTTCACTATATTAGTAAGAAAAACTTTATGTTTAGCATTTTACCAATGTAAGTGTTGCTTGTTGTTCTGTCGAGTTGGAACCAACTCATTGCTGACCCTCCAGCAGGTTCCCAGAGGCAGTGAATTAATTGCACAGGAGGATTCAAACCTTGTGTCTGAGTTGGCAGCACCCCGCCTGCTATATGGATGCATAGAACAGACTGAAGAGCTGTGTCATACTCTAGTTTCCAAATTTTCTTCCACCAGCATGTACTCTGGAAGAAGGCCTTAGTGACAGGGATTTTTGTTTTGTTTTTGTTTGGGTTTTTTTTTTTTAGGGGGTGTTATGTATTTTGCATATTAATTCTCACAAGAGGTTTGGTCTTTAACTTCCTTTTACAGATAGAGAAACTTAGGCTTCAAAAACCATAGTTGGCACCAACTTAATTACTGATTTCATTCCAACACGTGGTTGCACAGTAATTGCTCCCATTTTGCACAGTAGAGCTGCTTTTGAGTATAGTGTTTTGGGGTGGGGGGGGTTATTAATTTCGATGAACATTTACAGAGATTTTGGATTTCCATTCATTCAGTATTGCACTTTTCTCCCTGCCTACTCCCACCCCCACCCCCAGTTTGCTCTTCTCTTTCAAAAGTAAAATTCCTTCATTGGTATACAATCCCCTGGCACCCTCCCACCCCCACCCCGAGTATACTCCACTCAGCAACCTTCATTCCAGACTCATAATAGTCATAATACCCTAAAATATCTTGCTTTTAAACTGTTCCCTACCTCATTGGTTACAATGCAGTATACATACTTCATCCAGTTTTTCTCATTCTTACCCTAACCCTGATAGTTTTTTTTTAGGGCACAGATAACACACACTCTGAGCTCGTGAGCAGGTTTGTAAAGTGTCTCTCCCTGTCTTAGGTGTGTTCAGTCATCAGCCCATTCCAATCTGAGTGAAGCGCCTCCGGGTCTGTCGATCTCATACTTTGAAATGTGTCTGGCCTAGATGGGTCTACTCACATCCATCACTGATTGTTTCAACTGGCCTCCCACCCGCTGCCTTACATGATGACCTGTGTTTTTTTCTAGAAGGACTCTAGGCTCTCAGGGCAAGAGCATTACAGAGACTGCAGAACTTGGCTTTCCTGTGTTCTCATTTTCTCAGTGTTTTCCTACTACGATAAGCTGGCCTTATCCCTTTTCAGTTTATCAAAATAGAGGGAGAAAACCAAAATGCTAATACCCTAGATAGATTCCACCAAAGCAAATTAGAATGGTAATGAGGCAGAAAGGAATCCTGGAATGTCTATTGATCCCAGGCAGACTGAGGGAGTAGAGGTGACTGAGGGGGTGGGGGTGACTGAACAGGTGGAGGTGACTGAGGGGGAGGAGGAGCTAAGCAGGAAAGATGCCTCCACCGTTCTCTCCTGTCTCAAAGGTTGCAGTGGGGCGAGCAAGTCACATCTAATTTCTAGACTGGGTCTTAAAAGTATATTGATTTGGCTCTCCATCAGCTGTCCTACCCAAATGTAAGCCCTTATGGAGATGGGTTTGTTAACTGGAAAAAATGGCGGTGGTATCAAACAAAGGCCCTATAACTGCAAGGGAAGAGCACCTAGTTTAGCATTAGCCCAAAGCTGACCCCTTTGAGGTGGAGGTCAGACCACTTTCTGACCTTTTACTCATTCTGACACCAGGGATTCCCCATAGCCCTTTACCTTGTCTGCTAGGTGTGAGAATTCATGGCAGTGACCACACAGTTTATTCAGGAGGTACCAACTTGATTCGGGACCAGGAACAACTCAAGATACCGTTCATTGGTTAGGACCGCTCAACTCTGTCCACAGGCAAGCCTTTCCCTGATCCCTAGCCTCTTGGCCCTCAGGCACTTGGTCCTTCAGCCCAACCTCTGTCCTGCTCCAGTAAGCTCTTCAGCTCCATGGACAAGGCTGCAAAGGCACCTCACTGCACTATAAGCCTTGGCTACAATGTGCCTAGCTCTCTCCCCCTGTGGGTCTGCAGCCTAGATCTCTCTGTTAGGTGCCCAGTGGCACCCTACTTTTGCCAAGAAGCTGACCAGAGAATGTTCAGCTTTCTAGCTCCATGGATCTGCACACTCAGAGGCCACTGAATCACCTCAAGCCCTTTCCTGGTTCTATTGTCACCATTCCTGTGCTCTGCTTCTCTCCACCTTGCACTGTCTGTGGTGTTAGAACTCTGTGCCCTGCAGGGTCTCGGCTCAGGTACCCCAAGTCCAAAGGATACTCTCAGTTCAGTACTAGTGAGGTTCCCCTTTCTGTCTCTGTGATGGTTATTTCTAAGTCTACTGGTGGGGCAAAACTGACCAGTCCCCATGTTAGAGTTTGCTGTATTTAACTAGTATGGTCATCTGGTCTTTGCTCATTAGTGTTAAAGACCTCAAACCTGTTCCTGAGATGGTTCTGAAATTCAGGTGGGATAGACTCAAAGTCATGTTTTGGTTCCCGTGGATTTGGTTTAATTTTCCTCAGCTTCATCTTGAACTTGCACATGAGTAGTTGGTGATCTGTACCACAATCAGCTCCTGGCCTAGTTTTCACAGGTGATACTGAGCTTCTCCAGCGGTTCTTTCCACAGGTGTAATCGATCTGATTCCTATGCATACCATTACATGAAATCCATGTATATAACCTGCGTTTATGTCTCTTAAAAAACATATTTGCAATGAATAAGTCATTGATAGTGCAAAATTCAATCATTCTCTCTCCAGCTCATTTTCTGTCACCGAACCACCTGCTTTGGGTCTGGCAGCACAGCTCCTTACCCACAAAGATCCTAGTCTTGTTAAATGCTGTAGCACGTGTGCTAACTCATGGTGCCCTTGGGTACTGTATTAAGGAAATACTTCCCCGTCTGACTCCATGCTCACAGTCACCGCTGTGCTTGGACCCATTGTTTCAGCCACCGTGTCATTCTGGGTCTTCCCATTTCTATGCGTCACTGACGGTCGTCTTATTTTTCAGTGACCCACCGCCAAGCAGGATGTCGTTCCCCAGGAACCAGGCCTCCTGATAACATGTCCAAAATGCATGAGACAAAGTCTCCCCATGCTTGCTTCTAAGGAGCATTCTAGCTACACTTCTTCTATTACTAATATGTTACTATTTTTGGCAGCCTGTGGTATAAGTCATAAGGAGTTGCAGTGCCAACCTGATGGCATGCAGTTCGAATCCACCAGTTACCTGTAGGAAAAAGATGGGCAATCCCTTCCTCCGTGAATCACAGCCTCTGAAAATCTGCTGAAGGGTCAGCTAGGAGTCTGTTTGGCTACCTGACATGTAACAACAGCCTGAAGTCATGGTATCTTCAGTGACTTCATAAACAGCTATTCGAATAATAACAAAACAAACAAGCATATACACACCTAAGCTATAAAGTAATTGTTGGTATGTACTGTCGAGTCAGAGCCTGACCCACCAGGTGGTTTTCAGAGGCTGTAAATCATGGGAGGAGATTGCCCATCTTTTTCCCATGGAGCAGTATGAGCCTTATTAAAGGAGGTTAGTGAAATGCAGTGAAAATGACAGTGCAATAATACTTCATACCCATTACAATGGCTACAATCAGAAAATGGAAGATAACCCCAAACATCAGGAGAAATTATATCCTGTATCCCTTGGGCATTACTGCTTGGAATGAGGAAATTGAAAATACCTTGGTTTGTCCTAAAGGTAACACCTTCACTTTTGAAGACTCTGAAGATATCCCTTGCAGCAATTTCCCCAATGTATTAATTCATAATAGGGAGCTCTGGTGACTTGGTAAGGAATCACACTGTCAGTGGGAAGGTTATGTGGTTCAAATCCACCAGCTTCTCCATAGGAGGCAGGTGGGCAGCCTCCTCCTGTGTGATTGACTGCCTCTGAAAACCCACCCGAGGGTCAACTATGGGTTGGTTCCAACTCAGCAGAACACAACAATATCAATAATACATCAGGCACACAGTTCAAATTCACCAACTTCTCCACAGACGAAAAAGGGGCAGTTTCCTCTTCTGCAATTTACTGCCTCTAAAAACCTACTGGAGGGCCACCTATGAGTCGATTCCAACTCAGAAATACGCAACAATATCATGCATCCTTTGATATCTTGGCTGTGGCTTCCATGGGCATTGATTGTGTATCCAAGTAACAGAAAGTCTTGGACAATCTTCTCCCTTTATTATGATGTTGTCTATTGATCTCTTTGTGAGGATTTTTGTTTTCTTTACGTTGAGATAGAACCTTTACTAAAAATAGTCATCTTTTTTTTTATTTGTTGGTGGTTGTTGGGTACCATCTAATTGGATCCGACTGACACAGGAGGAGATTGCCCCCCTTCTGCAGCAGAGCATCTGGTGGATTTGAACTGTATGTCTTTGGAATTGCAGTGTGGCTTCTTTCTACCACTGGGCCACTTGAGCTCCCTAAGGTAGTGGTCTTAATAAGAGCTTCAAGTCCTCTTCTTCAGTAAGTGCTGCACATCCTCTTCACCATCAGCAAGTAAGACTGTTACCTGCATGTTCTTGTTGTTGTTGTTGTTATGTGCCGTCAAGTCACTTGCAACTCATAGCAACCCTATGTACAACAGCCCTAACTCTGCTCTATCCTGTGCCAATTGCACCGTCTCTGATACACCCATCCCGATTACATCCAGTCACTGAATCAGTCCACCTCATCGAGGGCCTTCCCCTCCTGCACTGTCCCTCCACTCTACCAAACATGATGTCCCCCTCCAAGGACCTGGCCCTCCTTACGACATGTCCAAAGTATGCTAGACGGAGCCTCAGAATCCTTGCCTCCAAAGAGCAGCCTGGTATAGCCCACTCTAGGGTGAATCTGTTTTCCTAGCAGTCCATGGTACCCTCAATACTCTTCTCCAGAACTGCAGCCCAAAGGCATCAATTCTTCTCCTATCGTCCTTAGTCATTGTCCAACTCTCTGATGCATAACAGTGATAGCAAAGACCATGGCCTGTATCAGAAGCACCTTAGTCTCCAGAGAGACACCGTTGCTCTTCAGTGCTTTGGAGAGGTCCCTAACAGCAGACTTTCCCATGGCAATGCGCCTTTTAATTTCCTGGCTGCTGGTGCCAAGACTGTTGACTGTAGAGCCAAGCA
>NW_006399787.1:6754890-6756971 GCF_000299155.1 Elephantulus edwardii
CCCAATGCCTAGTATGTCAATATTTATGCATTTCATTTCTTCCTTAACAATATCTAATTTTTCTACATTAATGGTTCTCACATTCCATGTCCCAATCACTAGTGTCTGCTTAGAACTGTTCCTCTTCCTTTATATTTCCATACTTGAAAGCTCCACCTCAGTTGCCCTTTCTGTTATTCTACATGTGTTCAGCTTTTAATGAGTCTTGTTCTAGTTCTTCCTGTAGTCCAATAGAAGTAGTAAACAAAACAAAGAGGTACTTTACCCTCTAGAAGACTGTAGGGCATGTAGTCATAGCACAGTGCATAATGGTTGAGTGACTAAATATCCAAAATTGATGTGCCTATGGGACATGGATATTCATACACTTTGGGAAGTAAACAAATAGAGCTATTTGGGATCAGTGTATTTGGACTCTATGAAAAGTTTGGTGCAATGATCCTAGGTATTTTCCCCATAAAAATATTTATATGTAGGCTCAATAATGTGCACTGAAAGATGCTCCTTGTAATACAGTTCATAATCTCAGAAAACTGAAAGCAACCTGAATGTCCATCGTTTGTATAGGAATGATATAATCATAGTCATTGTCTGCCCTCTTCTAACTTCAAGAGGAAGAAAGGCAATCAAGATCACCATCAACATCCAAAGGCACAAAGATCTTAGAACCAAAAGAAGCACTCTGCTTTTGAATCTTTGTTGATGGAGTGTGATTTCTCCTTTTCCTCCTATATTCATATGTTATAAAATACATGGTAGAGGAAGAGATCCATCCAAATGTTGTAGTGGGAAAGAAATAAATTGAGAGAGAGTAGAAGTCAAAGTTTACTCTATGTACTTTAACTTTGAGGTTTTATAAATATTCACCCATGTTGTTGTTAGGTGCCATTGAGTGAAGTACAACTTATAGCGATCCTATTAACAACAGATCTAAACCCTGTTCTATCCTGTACCATCCTCACACTTCTTGACACAGCAGTGCAGTCACTGTGTCAATCCACCTGGTCAAGAGTCTTCCATTCCTTTGTCAACCCTCCACTCTTCCAAACATCATGTCCCTCTCCAAGCAACATGCCTGAAGTTTGTGAGGCAAAGCCTCATCATCCTTGCCTCCAAAGAGCACTCTGGTGGCACCCTCTCCAAGACATATTTGTTTGTTCTTTTGGCAGTCTATGTGATGTTCATTTCTCTTCTCCAACATCACATCTCAAAGGTGTCAGTTCTTCTTTGGTAATCTTTATTCATTTTACAGCTCTAAGATGCATAACAAGTGATTGGAAAGACCATGGCCTCAATCAGATACATTTTAGTCCTAAAACTGACACCATTACTTCTCAATAATTTGGAAAGCTCTCTAACTGCAGACCCTCAGTACACTACGTCTCCATATTTCCTGATTGCTGGTACCAAGGATGTTAATTGTGGTTCCAAGTAAGATGAAGTTGTTGACAGTTTCAATCTCTTCTCCATCCATCATGATGTTGCCTATCAGTCCAGTGCTAAGATTCTTTGTTTTCTTGACATTGAGATGCAATCCATACCAAAAGCAGCATTCCTTGATCTATTTCAAAAAGTGCATCAAGTCTTCCTCTCTTTCAGCAAGCAAGGTTGTATCATATGCAAACACAGGTTATTGATGAGTCTCCCTCTGATCCTGATGCCACATTCATCTTCATAGAGTACAGCTTCTCAAATAATTTGCTAAGCATACAGATTAAACAGGAAAGGAAAGAGAATATAGCCTTGAAGCACCCCCTTCTTCATTTTAAACCATGCAGTCCCCTACTAAGTTTGCACAACAGCCTCCTGGTCTAGGTATAGCCTTTGCATGAGCACAATTAAGTTCTCTGAGATTTTCTTTCTTCCCACTGTCAGCCACAACTTCATATGATCCACACAGGTTAATGCCTTTGCATAGTCAGTAAAGCACAATGTTAGCCATAACTTTTTACGAAACTGTCTAAAGAGGGGAAAACAGGGCATTTGTAAAACAATGAAAGAATCTTTTCTTTTACTTTTCCATAATTTTTGGACTCATGTACTTATAACTTGTTAGTCAAAGTTGTGTCTTCTAGGTTGCA
>NW_006399787.1:6757377-6760311 GCF_000299155.1 Elephantulus edwardii
TATAATTATAGAAAAAAAAAGAAGTCTCAGGTCACACCTTGCCACCAATTGTCCACAGAAATGCCACAGTCTCTCCACCACCAGGGTCTTACCTTCACCAGGGGCTTGCCATCACAAACCTTGCTCACCTCAAGTCTTGCTGTTCAGTGTGGGAAGCACTCTTTCACTTATCCAGATCCCACAGCTTTTGGTGATTTGCAGGACCATGTGTTTGCAGTTAAGGTAGCTGGAGACCAGAATTGGCTAACTGAAGGCTAAAAAAAAGTGCCAATTTTAGATTAGCATCACAGCTATACACAGTCAAACGCTTTTGCATAGTCAATAAAGCAAAAATAGACATTCTTCTAACATTCTTTACTTTCAGCCAGGATCCATCTGACATTAGCAATGATATCCCTAGTGCCACAGCCTCCTCTAAACCCTGCTTAAACTTCCAGCAGTTCTATCTAAGTACTGTTCTAGCTATTTTTAAATGATCTTCAACAGTATTTTGCTTGTATGTGATAGTAATATCATTGTTTGATAGTTTCCACATTCTATTAGGTCACCTTTCTTGGGAATGGGAACAAATATGGGTCTCATTCAATCCATTGGTCAGACAGCTCTCCTCCAAATTTCATGGCACAGGCTTGTGAGTGCATCCAAGGTTGCATCTGTTAATTTAAAGAAGTCAATTGGTATCCCTTCAATTCCTGAGGTCTTATTTTTTGCCAATGTTTTCAATGCAGCTCCCACTTCCTCCTTCATTACCATTGGCTCCTGGTCATATGGTATTTCCTGAAATTTTTCAGAGTCAATCACTTCCTTTTGGTACAGTGATTCTGTGTATTCCCTCCATCTTCTTTTCATGTTTTCTGAATCATTCAATATAATGCCCATGGCATCTTTCAATATTGTGAGTCAAGGCTTAAATTTGTTTTTCAATTTCAGCGTTAGAAATGCAGAGTGAGTTCCTCCCTTTTTATCCTCCAATTCCAGCTCTCTGCACTCCATTATAATACTTTGTTTTGTCTTCTCAAGCTGACCTTTGAAATCTTCTGTTCAGCTTTTTTACTTTAGCATGTTTTCCCTTTGTTTTGGCAAAAACAACAAAGGGAATGTGCTAAATTATGCAAAAAGCTACACATCTTGACTGCTACCATGAAGGTCTGTCACTTAGATTCTCCATCAGCTAAAGAATTTACCAATCCAGGTTGGAGAGCCAGCCCATCATATTATTCTTTTACCTAAATCCTTTTCTTTTATTCTGCCTGGAAACCTGATCCTGTCTCCCTCAATGAAAGTTTCAGTCGTGGGCTTGATTGTTAACCCCATAGTGGGTCAACTTTACAGCTGATCCAACTTCTAAAGACCTTAATTCTCCCCTACATTGTTCTAAGTTGTGATGGAGCAGACAGCACTGAAGTCCACAGGGCACTGAGACTTGTTTCTGGTAGCTCTGCAGTTATGGCATGAGGAGACTGAGTAGGTGCTGCTTTTTGGTTTGCTGGAGGGTGACTGTGCACCTGTATACTTCCTAGATGCAAATGTGTTTTATTTAGGTATTAATTCTCCAACACTGACAGGTGATCTTTGGTCCATAGGCATGCCCTGTGATGTCTGGCAGCTTCCACTTGCTGTCATCAACAGTAATCAGTCAGGGGGTTCCTGAGAAATATGGTTAAAAGACTACAGACCTTGCTTCTTCATTTTCTAAAAGGTGTTCAGCAGAAAGGCACCATCCATTCAAGCTCAACAAGAGAAAAATAATTAACAAAATTCTTCTCCTGGGTTTCTGACTAGAAAAGATTTTTCCCTCTCTAATTGGGGAAAATTTTTCCTAGACATCATGTCTGTGCCCTTACCAAACTAATCCTGTCTTTAGATGGTTTTGCAGTGTGAACAAACTCCCTAAAAGGTTGACAGAAACATCAATATTAATGTTGTTGGTCAACCATCAAATCCTTGCTATTTATTGATCTAGCAACTATTTCTTGAGCATCTATGAAGTGGGAGAGATAGCATTAAGTAAATGTGCCCAGCAATGATTCTGCCCTCTTGGGTCCTACAGTGCATAAGGAAAATACTTACAAATCTAGGCAACTTCCAGGTATTATGCTTCTGGTGGCCTAGGCTGTAGGGAGTTGGACAGCTAATCCAAAGACAATATCTCTCTGGCAGTTCAAACCCACCACTGACTCCACTTGAGCAGCACAGGCAGTCTCCCCTCTGAAATGTACTGCCTCAGAACCCCAGTGGAGAGTCTCAGTGGCAATGAGGAAGATGCTGGGATGGGAGAATCTGGGGGCTACAAATGGTCTGAAAGGTTGGAGGTTTGAGATCACTCACAAATTCCCCAAAAGGAAGGCCTGGTTATCTACTTCCAAACAGAATCTTTCTATTTATTTCTTTTTACTTCAGCGTTTCTTCCCTTTGTTTTGGCCTCTCGACGTTACAGTGCAATTTTCAGAGTCTTTTCTGACATCCATTTTGATCTTTTGTTTCTCCCATGACTTAAACATTTTTCAAAGTATGCATCAAGGTGGCCTAGTGACAAGAAGCTGCACTGCAATCCCAGAGGTGTGTGGTTCGAATCCACCAGATTCTCTGCTGGAGAAGGAAGGACAATCTCCTTCTGTGCCTGTCAGATCCAATTTTACAGTACATGCACAAAAAAATAATAAAATTTTTTAAAATGGGGAAAAGTTAAAAAATAAAATAAAAAATATGCATCAAGGCTATATCCTTTCTCCATACCTCCATGATCAGGCTGCTAAATGAATCACTCAGAAAGCTGAACTTCATTAAGAATCTGTGGCATCGAACGCGGCCGCCAGACCGGGAACGCCGCTGCCAGCCGGGGGAACGCACCCCGCTGCCCGCCGGGGGGAAGAACGCACCCCGCCGCCCGCCGGGGGGAAAGCACGCCGCCGCCCCCCAGACCGGGGAACGCTG
>NW_006399787.1:6767077-6779339 GCF_000299155.1 Elephantulus edwardii
CAAAGAAGATTAATCAGAACTGGCTTTGACAAGCACTGTGGCATTTGGACAAGAACAAACTGGGAGGAGGGTAGAGAGAATAGTGCAACAAGGAATGAATGGAAACCCAAAATCTCTGTAAATGTTTATGAAAATTAATAAAATATAGGAAAAAAAAAGAATCTGTGGCATCAGGAGTAGCGGAAGATTCACCTGTGGCACAACCTTGCTCGCTGAGCAGGAAGAGGACTGAAGTGCTTGCTACAGAAGATCAAAGATGACAGTCTTCAATGTGGATTACATCTCAACATCCAGGAAATAAAATTCTCACTACTGGGCCAATAGGCAACATTGTGACAGATGAAGAAGGGATTGGAATTGTCATCTTGCTTGAATCCACAATCAACACCTTTGGTACCAGCAGTCAGGAAACCAAAAGACACAGGGAAAATCTGCTGTCAAGTATCTTGCCAACAGTCAGTTTAAAGAATTAAGATGCACCTGATCCAATCCATGGTCATTTTAATTACTTCTTATGCATCTAAAAGCTGGACAGTGAATAAGGATAGCAGAAGAATAATTGATGCCTTTGAGTTGTGGTGTTGAAGAAGAGTACTGAATATCTCACAGATAGTAAACCCCCCCCCAAAAAAAAACCAACAAAACCCAAATATGTCTTGGGGAAAATGCAACCAGGATGCTCCTTAGGGTTAAGAATGGTGAAACTTCATCCCACATACTTTGGGAATGTTGTTAGAAGGGGCCCATCCTTGGGAAAAGGCAGTCATGCTTCGAAAGGAAAGGGTCAGAGAAAGAGAAGAAGACCCTCAATGAGATGGATTTATACAGAGACTGTATCAATGGGCTCAAGTTCATCAAAGATGATGAGGACGGCACAGGACAAGGCAACACAGGCAACAGTGTGTTCTTTTATAAAAAGTTTGCTACGTGTCCCAGCTGACTCCATGGCAACAACACGACCACATGTACAAGTCAAACTTAACAAAGCTCCTGGAGGCCCTGATGTCTTTCCTGACTTCCCTTTCAGGGAGTTTTGGCTGCACTTACTCCCCTTGTGAACTTCTTGTCGTTTAGTAAGTTTGAGTCTTGTTGTTCAAGGATCCCTGATTAAGATATAAGGAGTACTGGCAGAAAGTTTGACAAGGGGATGCTTCAGGTATGTTTCTAGCTACATTGTCACTCATGGTAAGCAGTATCTCAAAAAGGCTGCGTTGACATGTGCATCTGCAAAATGATGCAACAATGACTCACAGAGGACTTTGTGAGACACACCATTGTATTAGAAGTATGACAAAGAAAACGTTCCTCAATCATTCAACAGTATTTTCTTGGAAGGCTACTTTGTACCAGCCCATTTCTAGATGTTAGGATAATGCAAGGGGGGAAAAACCCTTTAGGGAATTTATCCTTTGAAGGACTCAGCTGTAGCCAATGAGGCAGAGCTACTTCATATCCCAGACTTGCCTTTTCAAAACCCAGAGAAGGACAACAGAAATGATTCATCGAAGGAATGACTGGCATCTCAGTCGACATCCCTTGCACAATTTTCCTTCTCGAATAAAGTGCTGAAGATTTATCTGCTAATTCCACATCGCTGGACCAAGAAATGATGGATGTGGGAGCCTGTCCCTGGTGCTCCCCAACCCCCTTCACCAGAAGGACTCTCAGTTCTTTTCCCTAAACAAAAATATCTCCATGTTCCCTCACGTCCCACCTCTTGTGCTGTGCTGAAAGGTTGGAGATGAAGGTGAGGCATCTGGTGCCCCCACAGCCCCGCTGCTTTGGAGACCAAAGGCAATTGAGGCGCTTTCAGCCAGAAAAATATAATTTAAGGGCTTGGCATCTGGCTGGGAGCAGAGAGCTGAGTTGCCATGGCAATGCCTCGCTTCATTTAACAGCAGCATATCCCTGAGTTTGGTCACATCCACACTCAGGCACAACCAGCACCCTGTCAGCAGCTCCCGCAATGCACACACGTACCTTCAGCAGAAAACCTTCTGCAGGTTGCGCTTTTGTTTTCGTGATATGCTCGATCCTCTCATCATGGACTCTGCACGTCCTCATACCCTATCTTACCATACTGTGGTTAAACACACAGACTCCAGAAATCCCACACAGCACAGAGCAGCAGCGAGTCAGAGTGCTACAGGAGTGCAAGCCTCCCTCAGTGGGCCCACATAGAAGCCTGCTGGGGCGATGTGGTTTTGTAGCGCTCCTAACACATAGCCAGAGCTCCACCTTCTTTTATAAATCTTCTTTTTAAGTCACCTCCTATCACAAAAGCCAAGAGGATGATAATGGGGAGAGAAACAGTGATGGCTCACGGTGTACAGATGCTTTTTTCTGGAGGGAACAGGGGCCAGCCTCATGTGAAGCACTGCTGTAGCTGTCACCAAGTCAGTCCCGACTCGTGTGTGCAGAGTAGAAGACAGAGTAGAGTTTACAAGGCCATGACCTTTGGGAAGCAGTTATCAGGCCTAACTTCTAAGGTGCCTCTTGGTTGGTTCAAACTGTGAATCTTCGGCCTAGTATGGTAGCACTTTGTCATTTGCAGCACCAAATAGTCCTGAGTGTAGGGTACAAAGGATCAAAAGACTGCACATAATGACCGAGAGGCCTCTAAGCACCTCCTTGTGTTGTTTATGCCCCTTCCTAAGTGATGAATTAGAGTAGGGAGCCATGAAGACACAAAGATGTTCATTCCAATGTGAACTGTAGTGGTGAAAGATTGGAAACAGCCTTAATGTCCATTAACCAGGAAGGAGAAAATAAACGGTGGTATATGTGCACTGGAGGGTACGCTGCGGAAGTTTAAGAGTGATATAACCCAAATGAATTCCCATGAAGAGACAGCAGTGTGTGAAGTATGAACCCACTTATGATTTTCAACTTGATGTTGTTACCTACACTGGAAATTTACAACGTGCAGAGAAAGGTCTGAAGATGGAAATCAGGAGAGAGATAACTGGGGCCTGTTTCTATTGTCCTTTAACTACCTAACAAATTGTCCAAAGAGTTAATGGCTTCAAACAACCATACTTCTCATGGTTTTGTGAGTTGGTTGGGTAGGTCCTTCAGGTTTTTCTTGAGCTTCCTCATGTGAAACGTTTGATGGTGTCACTGACCGTAATGTACTATGATGGCTATGAGCGAGCCTGCCTAGGTCCTTCACGTGGCTTCGCATCACCCAGTAGGCCAGACTGGCTTCCTGGCATGGTGTCCTAGAGCAACACTCCAAGACAATGAAAGCAGAAGCAGTAAGAGCTCTGAGGCTGAGGCTCTTGCGCTTGGACAGAAACTCCTTGCCTACAGTCTAATGCTCCAGGCACATTAAAGGCCACTCCAGTTTCAAGGAAAGGGAAACTCTACCTCTTGGTGAGGGGGATGGGAAGAGTGTATAGCTTACACTACTAACCATGGATGCCTTTCACTTTTTACTGTATGTATTCATCTTGTGTGTCCCTATATTACATTCCGCTATTACTTGTCTGTTAATTTGTCATGTTGTGTTGACTTGTGTGTAACTGTGATGTTGGCAATTATGCTACTGTTATTTCAAATATCATCAAGGTCACCCATGATAAACAGGTTCCAGCTAGACTAGAGAAAAAACTGTTGTTGTTGTTGTTGTTAAGTGCCATTGAGTTATAGGCGACTTATAGCGACCCTATGAACCAAAGACCTGGACACTTGTATGACTTTCATCCTTTCTCCAGGTTCACAGGTTTTCCGGACGCAAGCTATTTCAGAAGTGGATGCCACTCCTGCTTCCAAGTTTGTTTTAATCAGGGAGCTCCACCCAACACCATCCACCATGGGTAACCGTTATCACATTTGACACATCAGTGTCACAGTGTTCAGCTTCACAGCAACCATGAGTTACCTTTGTACAGCAAGTGGATATACCAGGGCTATACGACCTAGAAGAATGTTTGATCAAAAACAATGAAAAACAGACCTGAGGGCCGAGGATTAGACTCATAACAAAATATTGTCTGGTGTAGTTCCAGAAGACAAGATCCCTAGGTTGAAGGACACTCACAGGTCCTGTCCACTTATTACCATCAAGCCCATTCTTAATATTAGCAACCCTGTAGGACATAGTAAAACAGCCTAGAGGGTTTCCAAAAGTGCACATCTTTAGAGAAGCACAACTTCTTCATTTTTCTCCCAGAGTGACTGGTGGTTTCAAACCACTGACCTTTCCAGTAGCAGTCAAGAGCTTAGTCACTATACCATGACGATCCCTTCATAGGACCTACCTACTCACACTGACCTTTCCAGTAGCAGTCAAGAGCTTAGTCACTATACCATGACGATCCCTTCATAGGACCTACCTACAGTGAGTAGGCTACACAGTGGACTCAAGTGTACCAATAACCATGACCATGTCGCAGCCCCAGGCAATGTTTTGTTCTGCTGTACTTGGGATTGCCAGCAGGTGGAGCTAATAATAGCATTATATGTGTGAACTTAAAGATTCAAAGAAGGAAACTTTGCTTTGAAGAGATGAAGAAAAAGACTTTGTTGATACATAACTCAGATAGAAAAGTCAAAGATGACCTTAAGAGTTGTGACTCTTTCTTTCTCTTTAAATAAATTGTGAAGAAATGGAAATTGGTATATCCATGCAGGGGTTCTGACAACTTTGACTAATAATTCCGTAGGCGAGAAGCTTAGTGAAAGAGCAAAAGAAGCAAGAAGAGATATTTAAGTGGATTCCTACTTATAAGAAATAAACGTAATAAGCCGTTGAGATAGAGGTACATTTGATACAGATGTACATATTATTACTGAGTCATCAGCGTGGATGACAGGATTCTTTGTTCTCCTCTGGTTCACTGTTGCTGCCTACTGGACATTAAGTAAATTCCAGAACCACATTCCCACCCACAAAATGGAATGAGCCTCCCATGGAAGGTTTAAGATTTAACAAAACAATGCTCTAAAGACTAGGGAAAAGAGGTCTAGCTAAAAAGAAAGTAAAATTTCTTTCTGAAAATGTCAGACTAGGAGCACTTCCTGACTGAGGGCCTGCTATGTATGGAGCACTGCGCACACCACACTCTAGGCATGATAGAAGAACAAGGCCATCAGAATAGATCAGAAGTAACATCTGTCTTGAGTTTTATGCTGTTGGAAGAGATAACTATGCGGGATCAAACTGTACCTTAAGGTCAGTGATTTTACGTTAGTGGGAGATACCAAAAACCCAAACCCACTGCCTTAGAGTCTAAGAGGACTCATAGCAATCCTCCATCAGGTTTCTGAGGCTGTAAATCTTTCTAGAAGGAAACTCTTTCTCATAGCTACTAGTAGACTCAAACCACAGACCTCTTAACAGCCTGATGCATTGCTCACAAGTCACCATGTTGATGTTTTTAAGTGTCAGCAAGTCATAGACACCTCATAGCGACCCTATGAACGAAAGACCTGAGCACTGTTCATAGAGTTTCCGGAGGCAAGCCATTTTGGAAGTGGATGCCGCTCCTGCTTCCAAGCTTGTTTTAATCAGGGAGCTCCACCAAACACTGTCCACTATGGGTAACCATTATCACATTTGGCACATCAGTGTCAGTGTTTGGCATCACAGCTCCCACAAGTTACCTCTGTACAGCAGTGCACAGACCAGTGCTATACCACTCGGAAGAATGTTTGACAAAAAACAATTTAAACCAGGCCTGAGTGCCACAGATTAAAATCACCCACCTTGGTCTTGGTAGCATAGCTTTCTGTCCACTAGGCCAACATAGCTCTCTCTGTGTTGTCGTTGGTGGTGGTGTTAAATGCCGTGAAGTCATAGATGACTCATAGCAGCCACTCTGAACAAAAAACCCTGAGGACTGTTCACAGAGTTTCCAGGGGCAAGCCGTTTGGAGGAGAAACAACTTGGAAAAGGAGAAAGCATGGTTACACACTCAAAAGAGTGTCTACAGGGTCACTGCATTTACATTCAGAAACCTTTGAATTGATGTACGTTCAGCTATGCAGAGTCTCAACAAATGTTTTAAATTGAAAAAAATCTTAATGGAGAAATAAAGTACAGTTGATGTTAAGAAGAAGGATAGAAGGATAACAGACGGTCAGAAGTCAGTGGGTGCAATCACATGGGAGACAAGGTAACTGTATGCCATGGACCAGAGATGTAAGGCAAGATGTAAGGAAGGTACCCCTTTGTTACCTGAAAACCATCCAACACCTACTGCTGAAAACACCAATCTTGGAGAAAGAGGTTGAAATGGAAAAAAAGAGAAAATGTATTATACATCAGTATATATTTGGAAGCAGGAGTGGCATCCACTTCCTAAATAACATGCGTCTAGAATCTCTATGAACTTTGATAAATGTCGATAGTTGTAGAGGGGCTTCAGGCCTTTTGTTCATAGGGTCGCTATGAGTCATGCTTTACTTAAAGTCAATCAACAACATATATAAGAGGAAGGGGTTATGAGCTTCCCAAGTCTGTTGCCAAGTAGAGAAGATTTGAGGTCGAGGGTATGGGATGGTTGTTAGGTGCCATCAAGTTAAGTATGAACCACAGTGACCTGATGAACAAGGGACCTCTACACTGTCCTCTCCTGTTACGTCCTCGCATTTCCTGACACACTAGAGCCCATGGATGCAGTCACCATGTCGATTCACCTGCTCAAGGGTCTTTTTCTCCTTTACCAATGCTCCGCTTTTCCAAGCATCATGTCCCTCCCCAAGGAATAGCTATACTCCTAGCAACATGCCCCAAGTACAAAGAGCTCAAATTAATTCAGCACTCTTGTTATTGTTGTTCTTATGTGCCATCGAGCTATTTACAACTCATAGTGACCCGATGTACAACAGCCTTGAACCCTGCTCTATCTGGAGCCAGCTTCACTGTTTCCGACACACCTACCCCCATACCCAAGCCACCGAGCCAATCCATCTCATGTGGGGTCATCCTCTCTTTTGCTGTCCCTCCATCCTTCCAAGCATGATGTCCCTCTCTAAGAACTGGTCCCTCCTTGCAAACAGCACTCTTCAGAAGGGGAAGAAACATAATTTTTTGCAAATTATGAAGCAAAGCCATTTGACTGTGAGGATCATAACAAATTATGGCTAACATTAAGAAGCATGGAAATCCCAGGACACTTAATTGTGCTCATGTAAAACCTATACCTAGATCAAAAGGCAGTGGTCCAAACAGAACAAAGGAACACTGAATGGTTTAAAATCAGGAAAGGTGTGAGTTAGGTTTATATTCTTTCTCCACAGCTGTTCAAAAGGGATAAGGTCAGGAGGTCTTAACTAGTATGTTATTTTAAAAGGAATGTATCTCAGCTATAGCTTGCAGAGGGGGGGATGGGGGTGGCAACCATCAACAAAGGATTTGTGCTTGATGAGGTGCTCTTCGATTGTCTTTCTAGCCTAAGAGGATAAAGGGCTGGTAAGTCTGATAAGGAGGACTTTTTCAATTGTCATTCTAGACTAAAAAGACATGTTTCCTTTTAAATCATTAAAGAAATGTTAGTTCTAACCTATTACAGGCTATTTAAAAAGCTAATTTCCCATTTTGTTTTCCTGTCTATTACACTTTGTTCTACTGCTAATGTTACCTTCTTATGGAATTAGTCTCCATTGGCTTTTCGATTACTGTAATTATATGGAAATAAATCACCAGTTCTTTTTTTTTTTTTTCTGATGCACCTCTAGGTGGATTCAAACAATCAATTTTTTGGTTAACAAACAATCTGGGTCACCCAAGGAACTTTCCCTCTTGTGAAGGAAGCTTATCATTTCTGGACCTTCTGCCCCATTGCTTCCCCTATCCTTTATGAGTATTAGGTGGGCAGAGGGATGAGCAATGACTCATTCACTGTTCATTTTGGAAAGAACACCAGGCCATTCCAGTTGAAGTTCCTCTTGGCTATAAGCTCACTTGACTAGTATATGTTTTCCCCTCCATTGTGCAGAACCTTTCCTTGAAGGGAAGTCTATCTCACTCTGATGTTCTTTCACCCTCATTCAGGTTCACTATTATCAGGCACAAGCAACTAAGGATTTACGGTCATATTCTGTGATCTGGCCTCTGACAACAAATAAAGGTGAGGTGGATGATAGGAAAGGCAATACACAATAAGGGGTTGATTGCAGTTGGTAAGTACCACTCAGTAGACTATGGCTTACAGCAACATTGCGAACAACAAGTATGGACCTTGCTTCATCCTGACCATCCTCATTGATTAGTACTGTATCAGTATGCTATTGAGGGTCTTCCTCCCTTTTGCCTTTCCCAGCAAGATGTGTTTTTCCAAAGACTGGTCCCTCCTAACAACATGTTCAAAGTATATGAGATGAAGTTTCATCATCCTTGCCTCTAAGGAGCTCCCAAGACATAGATCTGTTTGTTCTTTTGGTAGATAGATGATAGATAGATAGATAGATAGATAGATAGATAGATAGATAGATGATAGAGAGATAGAGATAGTGATTGGGATAATTGGAATGGGAGTGTCAGAGACAGTGCGATTGGCACAGGACAGAGAGGAGTTTAGGGCTGTTGTACATAGGGTTGCTATGAGTCGCAGACGACTCGACGGCACATAACAACAAAACAACACAAATATTATTTAATATTTTCATCTCATAGCATTTGACACATAGCTCAACATACTGAAATATTGATTCCTTAGATGGAAAAATAGGAAATGAAAAATGCTGCATATTTCTGTTAAAGAATTTCAGCCCCAGGTGTGAGGTATAGTGCACCAGTGTCCTAGCCTGCAAGAGGCGCTTAGGTTGGCCAAGTCCACTGGGGAGGGAGGCTGTGGTCATTGCCTGGGCTGTAGTCTATGGTATATTTTGTACTCTTCAACCCCATAACTCAAAGTCTTCTGTCATCATCCTTATTCATTGTCCAACTTCAAGATGCATAACAAGTAATTGAAAAGACTATGGATTGTATCTGGTGCACCTTAGTCTTTAAACTGACATCATTGCTCTTCAGCACTTTGTTGAACTCCTTGACAGCAAATTTTTTTTTACAGCAAATTTTTGCCAGTGAAACATGTCTTTTGATTTCTTGATGGTTGGTACCAAGAGTATTGATCGTAAATCCAAGCAAAACAAAATAATTGACAACATTATAATTAATTTGTCAGATTAATCAATGTAATAAATCAAGTAATGTCATAAAATGTCTATCAGTGATTGGATGAAAAACCAATGTGATTTCTAAACTTAACCCAAATAAAAATAAAGTTAATATTTCTAGACTTTTAAGGAATGCTAGTGGTACCATAGAAATGATAATGGAAGTTCAGCAGTTCTTATCTGCCAGTAGTTTCAAGGTGGGGGAACAGCCTTAAAACTCCTATGGGATAGTTCAAATCCACCAGCTGCTCTATGGAGAAAGATTGATACTCTCCACCTGTGTAATTTACAACCTGGAAACCTGCCAGAGAGTCCGTTCTGAGTTGGCTCTGACTTGATGGCAACGACTTTGAGGGGCTTTTTGAGTTATATATTCAAAAGAATTAAAAGTAGTAACTAAAAACTACATCCAGCATAGTTTATTGCAGCACCATTTGGAATAGCCAAAAGGTGGACACAGCCTAACTTTCTATGAACAGATGAGTGGTGGACGAGATGGAGGATTCAGCTCTAAAGTAACTGAAATTCTGATGCACGCTCTGACATCGGTGAAACTTGAAAGCCTCATGCTAATAACCAATATATAGTCCTGAATCGATCCCATCTAAATTTAAAAACTATCTCAAGAATAGGTTTGAGGCACTGAACACTTAATCATCAAAAATCAAATAAACTAGATCCTTTTCCGGTTCATAAGTAGGATGACTGGGCGTTCATACTTCTGCATGACATGTGCCACCCTTTCAACCTTTTTACGATGTAGGCACACTACCTGTCTGACGCAAAGGGGGAAAAAAATCAGATAAGCTGTGGAATGACATCATCCAGGAAGAAAGCAAAAGGTCATTGCAAAGACAGTGGAGAACCAAAATTCCACAATGGATGTCAGTAGAGCCTGAAAATGTCACTAGAACATCAAGCCAAAATGAAGGGGGAAATGGCAAAGTAAAAGGGTTGAACAAGGAAAAGGAGTTCGACAGAAGATTTCAAAGAGCAGTGCAAGAAGGCACAATATAATGAAAGCTGCAAAGAGCTAGAGCCGGGAAATAAAGAGAAGAATTACTCAGTATTTCTCAAGCTAAAAGAACTGGAAAACAAATTCAAGCCTTGAGTTGCAATACTGATGTATGCCATGAGCAAAATCTTGAAAGATCCAGAAAGCATTAAAAAGGAGACGAGGGGAATATACAGAGTCACTGTACCAAGAGAAAGGGCTGATGCGGAAACATTTCACGAAGTAGCACATGATCAGGAACAAATAATGAGAAGGAAGAAATTCAAGTTGCACTGAATGCACTTGCAAAACATAAGGTCCCAGGAATTTCTAGGATATCAGCTGAAGTGTTTCTGCTAACACATGGATGTGCTCACCAGTCCATGCCAAAAATTTTGGAGGACAGTTGGTCAACTGACTGGAAGAGATCTATATATGTTCCCATTCTCAAAAAAGGTGACCCAACAGAATGGGCAAGTTATTAAACAATTATCATTAATGTTATTGTTGTTGTGTACCATAGAGTCAGAACCAACCTACAGCTGACTCTCCAGCAGATTTTCAGAAGCAGTTAATTGCACGCTAAGAGATTATCCATCCTCCCGCTGAGCAGCTGGTGGCCTCAAACTGCCTGCCTTCAGGATTGCAGCACAGCTTCTTGCCACTAGGCCACCAGATCTGCAAATGAAAGTTTGTTGAATATTATCACTTGCTATGCATCAGAGAGCTGGACAATGACTAGGGGGGGACAGAAGGAGAATTGATGCCTTTGAGCTGTGTTGCTTGAGAAGAATATTGAATATGAACTGCTAAGAGAACAAACAGGTCTGTCCTAGAGATGATGAAACCAGTCTGCTCCTTGGAGGCAAGGCTTCTGAAGCTTCGTCTGATATATATTGGGCATGTTGCAAGAAGGGACCAGTCCTTGGAGAGGGACATCACGCTTGGGAGGGTGGAGGGGCAGTGCAAGAGAGGAAGACCCTCAATTAGATGGATTGATTCTGTGCCTGGGGTAATGGGGTAAGTACATCAGAGACAATAAGATTGGCACAGGATAGAACAGGATTTAGGACTGTTGTACATAGGGTGACTATGAGTCACAGGTGACTCGAAACATAACAACAGCAACAGTATCCAAAAATGGCTGGGAAAGCACATTGACAGAGAACTACCAGAAATTCAAGTTGGCTTTAGAAAAGGCAGTGGCACCAGGGATATCATTGCTGATGTCAGGTAAATCTTGATTGAAAACAGAATATCAGAAGGGTGTTTACTTTTGTTTTATTCACTATCCAAAGGCATTTGACTGTGAGGATCATAACAAATTATTGAGAAATTATTGATCATAACAAACATTGAGAAAAGTGGGAATCTCAGAAAACTTAGTGGTACTCAACCAAAACTTAAACCAAGAAACTGTTACACACAGAGCAAGGGAACACTGCACGGTTTAAAATCAAGAAAAGTATGTGTCAAGGTTTTGGCTGTGTGGAACACAACAAACTGTGGCTAGCTCTGAGAAAATACATCTTGGAAAAAGTGCAATCAGGGTACTCCGTGGAGGCAAAAATGGTAAAGCTTCATGTCACATATTTTGGATAAATTTGTTAGTTGGGGCCAGTCCTTTGAAAATGGCATCCTATTTCTAAAGGTGGAGGGCCAGTGGAAGAGAGGCAGACACTCACAGATGGATTGACACAGTGACTGTAACAGTGGGCTCAAGTAGATCAGAGATGAGGAGGATGGTACAAGATAGGGCAAGGTTCAGATTCGTTGTCCATAAGGACAGCTCATTTAAACTTGATGGCAGTGAGAGAGAGTGCATGCTGTTGTTGTTGTTGTTCTTGTTCTTGTTAGGTGTCATCGAGTCATAGTAACCCTATGTACAACAGCCTGAACCCTGCTCTATCTTGAGTCAATTTCATTGTCTCTGACACACCTATCCCCATGACCCCAACCACTGAGTCAATCCATCTCATGCAGGGTCTTCCTCGGTTGCACTGTTCCTTCACCCTCCCAAGCATCATGTACCTCTCCAAGGACTGGTCCCTCCTTGCAACATGCCCAAAGTATGTCAAATGGAGCTTCAAATTCCTTGACTCTAAGGAGCAGCCTGGTCTCACTCTTTCCAGGACAGGCCTGTTT
>NW_006399787.1:6781639-6799831 GCF_000299155.1 Elephantulus edwardii
ATCTCATATATCTATGTATCTCATATATATGATATCTACTCTATCTTATAGGTAGACTAGTTTGATTTCTAGATTTTAAATATGTAGATATATGATATATGGGTCTCTGAGCTCAGAAGCCAGCTTGTCCTCGATATACACTCAATGTATCGCACTGAAGAGCTACATTTCAAAATTATACTGTAATGTGATCCAAGCTGTAACAGTCCAAGGGCCTCGAGTCAGTTCCAACTCATGAGGACCCCAGGCTTGTCAGAGTAGAACTGTGCTTGATGGACTCGTTTTTTCAAAAGTAGATTGCCAGACCTTTCTTCAAAGTCTTGACTTGCACTATTGCACATCGACTATTGGCCATTCCAAATCCACTCGCCTGCCATTAGAGTCAATTTCCACTGAGAGTGACCCTAGAGGACAGAGGACAACTACCCATGTGGCTTCTAAAACTGCAATGTAAACAGACATTGACTGTCACATTTTTCTCTTTCGTAAGCAGCTTGTAGGCTCGAAGAGAAGTGAACGTGGAGATGATAGATGTTGTAATGTTCCATGTGGTCAACTTGGAACCAACTCATAGTGACCCTTCAGGAGGTTTTCAGAGGCTGAAAATTGCAAGAGAGGAGATGGTCCATTTTTCTCCTTCCCAGCAGCTAGTGGATTTGAACCACCTGCCTTTGGATTGGCAGCACAGCTCCTTACTCACAAAGGCACCAGAGCTCTCTGCTTTGCTCCGACCTGCTTCAAACACTCAGTAGCCACACACACAGAGCTGGTGGTACTGCATCGAGGGACAGCGCAGCTGTAGATGCTCAGCTGCCTCCTGCTCTCTCCACCCCGGGGGGGCTCTGCCTTGCCCACCTGCTGGTCTGGGAGGTCCTCTGCTTCTTTATACTGATACAAAACAGTAACATAAAATCACTCATTGATAATTTTTACATTAACGTCATGTTAAAATTATAATCTTTTTATCTACTGGGAAGGAAATAAAGGAATTAAAATTAATTTTGCCTTATTAAAAACAACTTTTTAAAGTGGTCACTAGAAAATTTAAGATTCCATGTGTCTCCCATTATTCTAATTGAGCCATGATGACCTAGAATTTAGAAAAGGAACCACACAGAACAGGTCCTCCGGCCCCCTGGTCCCCAACCACCTTCCCCAGGCGTGTTTCTTTGTCTCCTCGCCGCCTTCCTTGTCCGCTAGTGCCCTTACCTGCGGTCTGCCAAGCCAGCTCCAGCCTTTAGCGAGGATCTGAGGTGATCTGGAATCTGACAGCCCACCCACCCCTGGGACCACCAGGCCCCCGAGAGGGTGTGGTGCCACTTCTGAGCCCAGGTCGCCCTCTAGTGTCCAGTCCCGGGTCAACAGCCAAGAGCTCATTGCAGTTCTTCAGAACCAACAACTCCTCCAGAATCCACATTCCGAGCTATTTGCTTGTTGTTGCTGCTGTTGTTACATGCCTCAGATCGAGTACAGCTCATGGCGACCCTGTGAACAACAGACCTGAACCCTGTCCTATCCTGTGCCATCCTCACCAGCTCTGATACATTTGAACCCATTGCTGTAAGTCACTGTCAAGCCATGTCGTCGAGGGTCTTCCTCTTGTTTGCTGACTCCCACCTTTCCAGAAATGATGGAATAGCTATCTCCTATCTCCAAGGAATAACTTGGAAACATCAAGCAAAGACAAAATCCCCCAGGATACCTCAGACCGTAAAGAAGATAAAACTCAAGTCCTTCAGCCTGATACACAGTGTCTTTCTCTATTTGAAGCCAGCTTGTGATTCCAGAGCCATTCAGAACCAGCCACATACCATACATATGAGCACGTGCACAGATGTATGGCCTGGAGCCCTACCTTCCTCTTTCTCATATACACATTCATTGGAGGCACCCCTAGTTCTCCATCCCTGCTGCTTTGCTTTCTTTCTCATTCTTCCCTTTCTCTTTCTCTCCCTCTGCCTGTCTCTCTCTCTCTCTCTCTCCCTCTGTCTCTCTCTGTCTCTCTCTCTCTTTCACACACACACACACACACACACACACACACACACACCCTTCCCTCCACTACCCACTTCCCTCCACTACCCATAGCCTACATGTTTATGCTCAAATCATGGTAAAGAGCTTACTCTCCTCCTGTTCACTGTATCTGCATGCCTCTCTTGTATGGTGACAAGAAATCATCCACCTTTGTCCATCAAACCAATCCCAAAACAAAACAAAAGCAAGCTGAACAAAAAATATTAACGTATATTTCTTTTTAAATAAAAATACAGCTAGACTACATGAATATGTTGGAAGTAGGAGTGGCATCCACTTCCTAAACAGCATGCCTCCAGAGTCTCTATGAACTTTGATAAATGTCAATAGTTGTAGAGGGGCTTCAAGCCTTTTGTTCATAGGGGTTGCTATGAGTCGTGCTTAATCCAAAGGCAATTAACAACAACAACAACATGGATATGAATATGATACCAGGATTGAAGAAAGAATTATCAACAACCTGGTTTATGGAGATGACACAACCTTTGAAAAGTAAAGGAGACTTGAAATACTTTTCATAAAAGACCAAGGACTATATTCTTCAAGATGGTTTGTATCTCAACATCAAGAAAATAAAAATCCTCACAACTGGACCAATACTGATAGATGGGGAAAGGACTGAAGCTGTCAAGGTTTCATTTCACTTGGATCCATAGCTAACACCCATGAAATCAGAAGATGTGTTGCTCTGGGCAAATCTACAATAAAGGTTCGGTCAAAAGTGCTAAAGAGCAAAGACGTCAATTTAAAGATTGTGATACACCTGCCTGGAGCCATGCTATCTTCCACTGCTTCCTATGCATGTGAAAGTTTGATAGTGAACAGTGAAGACTGAAAAAGGATGGTGTGGCTGTTTGCAGTCAAGTTGGAACCAACTCATAGCTGACCCTCCAATGGATTTTCAGAGGCTGTAAGTTGCAAGGGAGGAGATTGCCCATCCTTCTCCCACAGAGCTGCTGGTGCCTTTGAACCATGTGCCTTTGGGATTGTAACACAACTTCTTATCATTAGGCCACCAGAGCACTCAAGGGGGAAGGAATTGATGCTTTTGAATTATGATGTTGGCAAAGAATATGAAATATATCAAGGGCTAAAGAACAAGCAAATCTGTTTTAGAGGAAACACAATCTGGGTGCTCCTTGGAGATAAGGATGGTGAAACTTCATTTTTGGACATGTTATCAGGAGGGGTCAATCTTTGGAAAAAGAGATCATGCTAAGAAAAGTAGAGATAAATTGAGAGGAAGATGAGATGGCTTGACTAGTGACTTCAACAACAGTCCTGAGCATGACAGTGATGGTGATGGTGTCCCTAACCTTGCAGGACAGGGCAAGGTGCCAGCCTGTGCTGCTAGGGTTGCTATCCAAAATAGTCGATGTGATTGCCCCTAAAAGGCACTACTGTCCTTGTCTCTCCTCTCTAATCACTACCCATTACAGATGAGGAAACTGAGAAGATGGATATGGACATATGTACGTGAAAGAGCTGTGTGGAGGACAAGAGATCTCTTCAACTCTCAGCCCCATCACCTCCTCAATCATCCCTCTTAGCACAGAGGGCCTTGTTTCCTGTCCACCTAGGAGTTCTTTCAGAAAGAAGCCTCTTTGTCTCCAAATCCCCACATGAAACTTGGTGAGTCCTCATGACTGATGCCTGGTTATGCCTTCCACGTATTTCACCGGCTGAATGGTCAGCTTTGTCTGTGACATTTTTTTTTCTCACGTCCCTTGGCCCTGAAGGAACCCTGGTGCTGGTAGTGTGTGGTTAAATGTTTGGCTGCTAACTGAAATGCCAGTGGTTTGAAGCTGTTAGGGTGAGAGAACAGAGGTGTGGAGGGCCAGGGCTGTGACAGTAAGCTGCAGTATCACTACAATATCACTGCAGGATAAACAGGCCACATTAGCTTTGGAGACACAGCCCTTATCAGCTTTGTTTTCTCTCTGGAAAACACCCCAGGAAGAGCTGATCTCCACATATGGAAATTTTACCTCTCCCCGCCAATCAGAGGTGACTATAGAAGAAGGAATCAAACCAGGAAAAAGGATCCCTAAAGCAGTCAACTGTTCCCCAAGCCAATGTCTTCAACACCCTCAAGAAGACCCCACTATCTGTTTCTTAGACAATGTACTTACTATGTCTTTCTCACTCTTAAGACATATCCACTTTTCTGACTGTATTCAGCTCAATAAACTTTCTTCTCAGAGGTAAACTTTCATTCCCTACTTATCTGGAGTTTGTGTGTTTGTGGCAATCCGCTCTGGAGGGAAGTTGTTTGTCCTCTCTAAGGAGTCGGACCCTGGGCAGTCCCTCACTGGTACCAGAACTTACCAGAATCCTCCAACTGCTCTGCCAGAGACGTGACAATCTGCTTCTGTACACGTCTCAATCATGGAAGGGTTATGAGGCAGTTCTGCTCATAGGGCCCACAAGGTCACTCTGCGTTGGAATTGACTTGTAGAAACAGGTTGAGTTTGGTTTGGGCTCTGTTCACTGCTCTAAATCTCCTATCTAACAATAAGCAATAGAACTCTCGTCTGCCAACCCAAACATGGTGCCTCTCTGGAGGTTCAAATCCACCTGGGAGCAAAGATGGACAATCTCCCAATTTCCTCGTCTGCTCTCGACAGCCTCAGAAATCCACTGGAGGGTCAGCTTAGAGTCCATTTCAACATGGTGACAAGGAGTCTACCAGAGGAAGCATCACATTCTCCACACAGAGCTTCTCAGGCATATTTAACCCTCAAAGGCAGAAGCAAGCAGTTTGCCATGGGAAAACCCACCAAACTGAGGCTAAGAAACATGGTATAATTTTGGACCAGATGCCAAAACCACTGAGCCTTGTTTTCACTTTCTGTAAACAAATTCACCTCAGAATGGCCAGTGCTGTCAGGGTTTGCCTAATCCACCTGGCTGCTCCCACACTCCAGCCCATGCCCGGGGGTGGAGGTGGGGACTGCCTTTCTAAACCAGGTCCTGGTCCTACTGTCCTTCCCTCCTCCTACTCCCACAGGTGGGTGTGGCCAGCCCAAGGTCCCTCTCTGTCCTTTCTCCCTAACTTCCTACTTCCTTCTTTCACTCCTCCCTAATCATAGTCATATGAATTCAATGAACACTTTTTTTTTTTACCTAGAGTGTACCCTGGACTGCCGAGAAAACAAACAGATTCATCCTGGAGAGGGTTAAACCAGGCTGCTCCTTCGAGGCAAGAATTCTGAAGCTTCGTCTGACATACTTTGGACATGTTGTAAGGAGGGAGAGGTCCTTGGAGAGGGACATCATGGTTGGGAGGGTGGAGGGACGGAGCAGAAGGGGAAGACCCTCTATGAGGTGGATTGATTCAGTGACTGGGGTAATCGGGATGGGTGTGTCAGAGACAGTGAGATTGGTACAGGATAGAGCAGGGTTTAGGGCTGTTGTACATAGGGTCACTATGAGTCGCAAGTGACTCGATGGCACAAAACAACAACAACAACAACAACAGAGTGCATAAACTGCATTGCTTCTTCCCTTTTTCTGAAAATATCCTCATTGCCATCAAGTAGGCTCAGATTTATAGCCGACCTTCCGGAGGCTGTAAAGAGCTTGAGCGGAGACCGCCCATCTTTCTCCCTCAGAGGCCCTGAGGGATTTGATCCCCCAGAGAAGAGCATCCTTTGGTTAGCAGAGCAACTTGCCATGGATTGAACCACCACAGCGGATTTTTTTCTCAATATACAATAATTTTTTTTCTTCCCCTGATTATGAAAGTAACATAGCCTCATTGTTAGAAAGTCAAACACAGGAAAGGATAAAGTGGTGAGGCAACTTCAAGATAACTATCTTTTTTGGTTTGGCTTATAGCATTCCAATTTTTCTGTGTGTGTGTGTTTGTGAGACAGACATTTTTTAAATCTAAATAATAAAATGAAGACCCTTGTATTCACTTTATTCCAGCAGTCCTAGGTCGAAATGATAATACTGCTATAAGGTCTTGGTCAAGAGACACCCAGATCTATCCCAACAGAATGTTCTAGCTATAGATGGGGAAGAATAAGGATATGGGATCTCAGAACCTTTCATTTCAGAAGATTCCAGAGCTCCTTATAGCCATTGTCTTAAGAGGTCTATGAAAAATAAAAAAAAATTAAAGTTGCAAATAGAGATACCATTTGACTGAGCAATTCCACTACTGGGAATATACCCTAAAGAAACCAGAACTGCCACCCAAACAGATATTTGTATACCTATGCTCATTGTGGCTTTGTTCACAATAGCAGAGTTGGAAACAACCTAAGTGCCTATCAACAAGGATGGCTAGAGAAGCTCTGGTATATTCACACAAGTGAATAATATGCTGCAGTGAAAAACAAAGAACTCATGAAATATTATTCACAATGGATGACCCTGGAGGACATTATGCTGAGTAAAACATCTCAGTCATAAAAGGACAAATACTGCATAGTGCCACTGTTGTATAACGGGACTAACTAACATTGGGGTTAAGGGGAGACTGAGAAAGTGGGGACAAATAATGTATATTGCACTAAAACCGATGATGGAGAGAACTGTTTAAAAGCGATATATGATTATCCTATTATTATCATAACAGGAGTCCAGAATGAAGGCTGCATAGTGGAGGGCACTTGCGGGGAGGGATTGTATAACAATGAAGGAATTTTTCTTTTACTTTTCAAAGAGAAGAGCGAATTGGGGGGAAGGGTTGGGCAGGTGAAAAATGCAATAATGAATGGAAATCCAAAGTCTCTGTAAATGTTCATTAAAATTAACAAAAAAGAAATAATGTTAAAAAAATCTCAATATACTTAGATAAATTACTTTAAAAAAAAGTTGCCTTTAAGAAGGCATAAGACATGCAGACTTCTATCACTACTTCCTCAATAAATAGAGCAAGCCTCCTATTTACTCAAGTCATTGTTGTGTGCGCCGGTGGCACAACGATTAAACAATTGGCTGTTAACAAAAAGGTCAGCAGTTAGGATCCACACGCCAGCTCTGCTGAAGAAAAAGACCTGGTGACCTGCTCCTCTAAAGATGATATCCTGGGAAACTCTATTCTCTGCTACAAAAGTGTTGTGCATTGAAGTCAAATAAATGGTACAGCAGCAATCCTGACAGTTACTCTGTTGAGTGCTAGACACTGAGCAGAGCACATTAACTTTTCATTTTCTCATTTCTCTCTCTCTCCAAGGATATGCAGAGGGTAATATTTTCATCCCCACTTGACAGAAGAAGTTTAGAAATGTTAGCCACAATTCCACCCAACTGTGGCTCCAAGCTCTGAAATGCTGCTTTTCTGTCTTTTTTCCAATCTGGCGGCCAGACTACTATCATCAGTTTCCCCGGACTCTAAACAAAAAAAGCATTGTTGGAGACTCTTAAACACATCTCAGATTTAACAGGGCCTTTTTGGAGCCATTTATCAACGCAATAATGTGTCATAAAGAAAACACAAACCTGACTTCCAAATTGCCAATGCAGAAAGTCTGTTTTCCTGAAGGTTTTATGAAGCCAAGAGAAAGTTATTCATAAAAACCATCACTGCGAGTCAATTCCAACTTAATAGCGCCCCTATAGGTCAAAGTAGAAGGCTCCAAAGTGTTTCCAAAGCTGTAATGCGGCCTGGTCAGGAGGGAGGGTTGCTGCTCACCCAAAGTCTGAGCCTTTCTCGTGGTTTGCATCCTCTAGAAACTTCTTAGAAGAAAGATGGGTAAACTCTAGCCCATCCAGTACGCTTTACAGGCTCAAAAACTCAATGGGCAAGGGGGGAAGGGGTGGGAGCAGACGGGTGAGGGTGGGTAGGGGCGAAATCACAGGGCTGCACAATTTGATGGGTGGAGGGAGGAGTTAAATGAAATGAGAAAGGTCTATCAGGAACCTGAAAAGACAGGATAATAGTGGGCATAGTCCAATGGAATTTTATAACACATAATGAATGGAATGATTGTATGAAACACAACGTGAATGAAGAAGAGGGAGAAACACAATGTATGTGAACTTTGTAAGCAAACTGATATAAAATAATTAAAAAAAACAAAAACGAATTCACAATCCCAGATGTGCGCAGTTCGAATTCACCAGATGTTCTGCTGGAGAAGGAGGGACAATCTCCTCCTGTACCAGGCAGATCCTATTTGACAGTACACACACAAAAAATAATAAAATTAAAATTGGAAAAAAAAAACCCAACAAACCCAATGAGGCTGAACGAGTGGGTCTGCTTTGAGTCAGTTTAAGTCCAAGGCAATGAGTTTGAGGTTTTGAGATAATTAAGTAGCAGACTAACACATCTTTCTCCTGAGAAGTGCCTGCTGGGATTGAATTGCCTACCTTTCATTTACTTAACCACTGCACTACCAGGGCTCTTGCAATTCTTTTTGTGGTGGTGTTGTTCTTTTCTTTCTTTTTCAATTGAGATTTAAATCAAAGTATAGAGGACTTGGATTTCCATTCATTCATTCATTGTTGCACATTTTCCTCCTTGCCACCTCTCCCAGTTCACTTTTCTCTTTGAAAAAAAAATTATTTCATTGTTGTACAATTCCCCACCCCCACCCCAATCCACTTTACTATGCAGCTCTTATTCTGGATGGTTGTCATGCAAACAATACCTAATCATATACTTATTTTAAGCAGCTCTTTTCCTCATCTGTTTCAATGTAGTGTACATTATTGATTCCCTCTTTTCTTAGTTTCCCCCCAACCCCTATATCAGTCCTGTTTTACAACAGTGGCACTATGCAACATTTGTCCTTTTGTGACTGAGATATTTCACTCAGCATAATATCCTCCAGGGTCACTCATTTTGTATAATATTTTGCGAGTTCCTTGTTTCTCAGTGCTGCATAGTATTCCATTGCGTGAATATACCACAGCTTCTCTATCCATTTGTTTGATGATGGGCACTTGGGTTGTTTCCATCTCTTTGCTATTGTGAACAAAGCAGTAATAAACGTGAGTGTACTACAGTTCTAACATAGCCTACAAAAGTGTTTTATCTGTGTAGTACTTTGCTGTTGTTAAGTGCCATCAAGTTGACTGCGACTCACAGAAACCATAGAACCAGATCTGAACCCTCCGGCCCCATCCCATCCCATCCTGCCCCAGCCTCACAATCTCTGGAATGCTCTAGCTCATTTTTACAGTCACTGTGCCAATCCAGTTTGTTGAGAGTCTGTATCTCCTTCTCTGACCCTCCACCTGTTCCAGCATGATGCCTTTGTCCAAGGAGTGGTCCCTCCTGCCAACATGCTCCAAATATGTGAGAACAGGTTTTACTATCCCCTCAAAGGAACACCCTAATTTCATTCTGTCCTCAAAGGTATCAATTCTTCTTCTGTCATCCTTACTCATTTTCCAACTCTGATGCGTAGGAAGTATTTGGAAAAAACCTATAGCTTGGATTGGGTGATCTTTAGTCTGTAAAATGACATCATTGTTCTCTACAGCACTTTGCAGAGGTCCTTGACAGCAGATTTTCCCGGTGCAACACACCTTTTGATTTCTTGACTGCTGCTGCTGTAGATGTAGAATGTACATCCAAGTAAAAATTAAATCATTGACAACTTCAATTTTTCTCCATCTATCACAATGTTACCTACTGGGCCAGTGGTGAGGATTTTTGTTTTCTTGATGTTGAGATATAGCCCATATTGAAGGTTGTAGTCTTTAATCTTCTGCAGCATGCAGGTTTGTCTCATCTGCATACTACAGGTTGTTGATGAATCTCCCTCCAATCATGATCCTATATTTTGCTTCATATAATCTTCCTCAAATAATTAGTCCAGCATACAGACTGAACAGGTATGCAAAAGGGATACATCCCTGACGCACACCTTTCCTGATTTTAAACCATTCTGTATTCTTTTCAGACAACAGCTTCTTGATCCATATATAGATTTCACATGAGCACAATTAGGTGTTCTGGAATTCTCATTCTTCTCCATGTTAGTCATAATTTGTTATGATCCACACAGTCAAATGCTTTTTCGTAGTCAATAAAACACAGAAAAACACTAAAAACTTCAGTACATATTACGTTAAAAAGTTAGATATAAAAATTATTTTCATGTAGCAATAATTGTTTAAAACTAAACAGAAGCATGATCAAAACTATTCTGACCGAGATATATGCACAGAAAACTGGGACAGAGTCTTTCATTTCTCAGTCTCCCCTCTTCCCTGTAGCTTGTTGACAGTGAGTCTGGGGTCAGTTTTCTCTGTCATCCTCTTTATTAATATGCAGTGTCTGTCTAATGTACTCAAATTTCCAAACCCTTTGCCTTAATTTTTAGAACAACAGAAGGATCATGTGTTAAATTGTGTGTCCCCTACCCCCAAAACATGTGTTGGAGTTTCTGACCCCTGTACCTGGGATATACTTAATCTCTTGAGGGAACAGCATTTTCTTGGTTCTGCTAATGTGGCCATTATCAGAGTTGTTGTTGTTGTTGTCATGTGCCATCGAGTCGCTTGCGACTCATAGCGATCCTATGTACAACAGCTCTAAACTCTGCTCTGTCCTGCGCCAATCTCATTGTCTCTGACCCACTCATCCCGATTGCCCCAGTCACTGAATCAATCCATCTCCCAGAGGGCCTTCCCCTCCTGCGCCTGCCCTCCACCCTCCCAAGCATGATGTCCCTCTCCAAAGACCGGTCTCTCCTTACAACATGACCAAAGTATGTCAGGCGAAGCCTCAGAATCCTTGCCTCCAAGGAGCAGCCCGGTTTAACCCTCTCCAGGATGAATCTGTTTGTTTTCCTAGCAGTCCATGGTATTCTCAATACTCTTCTCCAGCACCACAGCTCAAAGGCATCAATTCTCCTTGTATCCTCCTTGGTCATTGTCCAGCTCTCTGATGCATAACAAGTGATTGCAAAAACCATGGCCTGTACCAGACGCACCTTTGTCTCCAGAGACACACCGTTGCTCTTGAGTACTTTAGAGAGGTCCCTAACAGCAGACTTTCCCATGGCAATACGTCTTTTAATTTCCTGGCTGCTGGTGCCAAGAGTGTTGATTGTGGAGCCAAGCAAACTAAAGCTGTGAACAATCTCAATCTCTTCACCATCCATCCTGATGCTGCCAATTGGTCCAGTGGTGAGAATCTTTGTCTTCTTGACATTGAGAATCAATCCATATTGGAGGCTGCAGACCTTGACCCTCTGCAGCAAGCGCTTCAGGTCCTCCTCAGTTTCAGCAAGCAGAGTAGGATGTTTTTTAAAACAATGATTTTTTACAAAATTTTTCTTTTCTAGTGGTTTGCATATAAAACTCATACATATTATTTCACACTATCCTTCATTCACACTGTGCTTTATACAGTCATTCCCATTCATTGTGTCTACAACAATGACTTTCAGAATAAAAAAGCAGATAAGGCACAGAAGCAGACAGACACCAGAAGAAGACCCACACTGTGTGAGATTACAAAGGTGGACCTGGGAGCACACCTAGAAACTCCAAGGACAGACAGCTAGAGAAGCTGAGGCAAAGGTTGTCCCCTGGAGCTACTAACTAGTTGGAACCAATTTATAGTAAATCATACAGGAAGAGATTGCCCATCTTTCTCCCTTGGCGCAACTGGTAGATTTAAACCTTCTGCCTTTGGATTAGTAGTGTAAGTCCTTTCCCACTAGGCCACCAGACTCTGGTACCAGGCTCTGGTACCTTAAATTTGGACTTCTAGAACTGTGAGAAAACAAATTTGTTTGTTAAAACCACTCTATACTCCAGTTCTACAGGACACATCAACCTCCCTCAGAGACATTACCACTAAGCTTAAGAGACACTGTTCACAGCATAAGAAATTGTCAGCAGCTCACGTATTTGGAATCACAGAAGCCAAGAAAAACTCAGATACAAGCTGTCAGATTAAGGGTTGGACAATGGAAGATAAATGCTGAAGGGTAGAAAATTGAGAACAAGAATATCATTTGACTCAGCAATCCCACTACTAGGTGGTTGTTGTTGTTGTTGTTGTTGTGTACTATTGAGTTAGAACCGACCAATGGCTGACCCTCCAGCTGGTTTTCAGAGGTAATTAATTACACAAGTGGAGATTGCTCATCTTTCTCCCAAAAAGCAGCTGGTGGATTCAAACCACATACTTTAGGTTGTCAGCACAACTCTTTATATTAAGCCACCAGAGCGCTCTACTATAGATTCTAAAGACTTAAGAGCTGTGGCATGAATAGATAGATCTACATCCATATTTACTGCAATACTTTTATAATAGCAAAGAGTTAGAAACAACCCAAATTAACAGAAAAATGGCTAAAGTGTGATACATTCACACAATGGAGTATTATGTATCACTAAAAAACAATGATCAAGAATTAACAAAATACTGCACATGGATGAAATTAGAACAAATCATGCTGACTGACATAAGTCAGTCAATAAGACTACAAATATTAAAAAAAAAACCCACCCAAGAAATGGCTTATACACAGAAACAATCCATTTTGGAGGAAGGGGAGAATAACAAAAAAATTAAATCAAATAAATACTACCTACATACATAAAGTAGTCCTTGTTGTTGTTATGTGCCATCAAGTCACCTGCAACTCATAGTGACCCTATGTGCATTAGCTCTGAACCCTGCCCTATCCTGAGCCAGTCTCACTATCTCTGACACACTTACCCCCATTACCATAGTTACTATGTCAATTCATCTCATCCAGTCTTCCTCTCCGGGGCTGTCCCTCCACACTTTCAAGCATGATGTCATTCTCCAAGGACTGGTTGGTCCCTCCTGGCCATATGCCAAAAGTATGTGAGATGGAGCTGCAAAATACTTGCCTCCAAGATCAGCTTGGTTTCACCTTCTCCAAGACAGACCTGTTTGTTTTCTTGCTAGTCCACAGTATGTTCAAGAATCTTCTTTAACACTACAACTCAAAGGCATCGATTCTTCTTTTGTTATCCATAATCACTGTCCAGCTCGCTGATGCATAGCAAGTATTTGGGAAGACCATGGTGCACCTTAGTCTTTAGACTGACCTCATTACTTTAGCACTTTGGAGAGATGCCGGACAGCATATTTCTCTAACGCAATTCATCTTTTGATTTCCTAACTGCTGGTGCCAAGAGTCTTGATTGTAGAGCCCAACAAGCTGAAATTGTTAACAACCTCAATCTCTTCCCATCTATCATGGTGCTGCCAATTGGCCCAGTGGTGAGAATCTTTGTCTTCTTGGTGTTGAGCTTCCATCCATTTTGAAAACTACAGTATTTGTCCTGAGGACTGAGGAGAGAGCCATAATCAGTAGGACTAAGATTTTCATCATCTAAGACTTGACAGCACTTAACAACAACAACAACAACAACAGCTTTGTATCATTACCCGAAAGCCTGTGAGCATCTTTTAGAAGCTATCCTGATTGAGAAATTGTCTTCTGTAGCCAAATGAAATTGTATCCTGTTAACTTTCCTAATAATCTCCTAATTGTGAGTGTGGTTCCATCTGCTCTGTGAGCTATTGGAATGAATTTCAGACCCAATGGGGTAGTAAGATTGGTATTGAAATTAGTGGAAAGAGGCGTGGGAGTGTGGGGGACTGTCTGGCATCATGTAAATCGGTTTTATATTGTGGACACTATTGATGGGAGCAGTTATGGTTTGTGAAGTTGGTAGAGGTCAGATATGGCTATCCCCACATTATCCTTGAGATTATAAAATCTCCTTGTTCTTTTTATAGCTGCCAACCTAAATGTTGTTGTTGTTGTTAAGTGTCATAGAGTCGAGCACAACTCATAGTGACCCTATGAACAAAAGACCCTAACCCTGTCCTATAACTATTGTTTCTCGAAGTTCATAATTTCCAGAGGCATGTTGTTTGGAAATGGATGCTATTCCTGCTTCCAAGCCTGTCTTACTCTGGGAGCTCCACCAAACACTGTCCACCATGTGTAACCATTATGGCATTTGAGACACCAATGGCACAGCGTTCAGTATCACAGCAACCTCAAGTTTTCTCGGTACAGCAAATTGAGAGAACCATGCTGTACCACTTAGGAGAAGGTTCATTTCAAAAACAATACCAGTAAGTAGTTGGGATCCATTGGCTGCTCCTTGGGAGAAAAGTTGGCAATCCTCTCCTACGTAATGAATAGCCTCTGAAAACCCACTGGAGTGTCAATGAGTTTTGACTGCACTGCAATGAGTCTACATGCCACTTATTAGGAAGACTGGTCTGCACTGATTTGTTTTGAAATTACCAGGTCTGAGCATGTCTGCTCAACTGAAATTGCACAAGCAGGTACGCGCCTGTGGCAGCCGAGCCCGGTGCATGATCAGATGCAGAGCAAAGGTCAGGTATAAATATTTTAGGGACTCGCTCTTAGCACAGAGTAAGAATAAGAGGTGCAATAAAAAGTGGGTGCTTAACACATCACATGATGATAACAACATACTAGAGATTGTTTCAGTGCTTACTTAACAGTGAATCCTTGTATTTACCCTAAGTAGGAAAGGCCATTCTTAGTGACTCAACTTTGAAATACATTTCTCATTTTTATTTGATCAAAGGGTTTTACCAGATTGCAAAGTGGGGTGTTACCATTTCTAACTACTCTCTTATCATTCAGGATTTCTATAGCGTCACAGATTGAATAACCATATACTCCCCCAAAGGACAAAATAATATGCTTGTGTTTGTTCTGGAAAATTTGTTTTCTCCTTAAATAATGTGTGTGTGTGTGTGTGTGTGTGTGTGTGTGTGTGTGTGTGTTGTAATCTTAACCCTTATATTTGTGGAACATAATTCCACTTGTTAACTATTTTAAAATTATTTTTATTTGAATGTAAGTTCCAAAGCATATTGCATTTTTAGGGAAAATAGCAACTTAGTGAACAGGAGTTGCCTGGCCAGCTCAAAAGCCAGCAGTTTAAACCCACCACTGGACCTGGAGGAGAAAGATGAGCAATCTCCTCTCATGAGATTTAGAGCCTCTGAAAATCTGCTGCAGAATCAGCTATTATTAAGGTCAGTGAAGCCAAAAGAAGGCTAGTGACAGTTGTTATGTGCCGTCAAGTCACTTGAGACTCATAATGACCCTGGGTACAACAGCCCTGAACCCTGTTCTATCTTATGCCAACTTTATTGTCTCTGACACGCCTGCCTTTATTACCCTAGTCACTGAATCAATCCATCTCAATGGTATTCCTCGCTTTCGCTTTCCCTCCACCATTCCAAGAATGATGTCCCTCTCTAAGGACTGGACAATGAATTGAGGAAAAACGAGGAAATGAAGAAAGGCAATGAAGGGAACCAATAGGAACCTGTAAAATCACACCTGAAACAACTGAGTATACAATGGCAATAGCTTTGTTCCAATTCCTTGCTGTTGCAGAAAACTCAAGTATTCTAGCAGAACCTTACTTTAATAACCCACTGTTTGAGGACATGTGCATATTTGAACAGAACTAGGAGGCACCAAAGCCTATATCCAGAAGCTTAGAAAGAGGCCAAGATCCATTCTCAGCTCTCTACTCCCAGGATGGGTTTATTATCCCTTTTTGAGAGTGCTTCTCGGTCTTTAAAAACCTTCCTCTGTCTTACTAAACTTTACTGTCTTCACCTGTCTTTCTCTCTGCCTTGTATGCTCTTACTTCACTCTCTTAATGTTATTTTGGGGAGCAACCTTTTTAGATTACACCAAAAAACCAAACCAGGTCCAGGAACCTCCTGATACCCTAAAAGCTGTGAGCCAGTTCTGACTCAACAGCAAATAACAAAAACAACACCACTACATTGTCATTCAATAATTCATAGACATTTTGTTTTATAACATTCATTAAAATTGACTCGTGGAATTATGAGATGTTTGCAATGAATAAATCATTGATTGTGCAAAATCTGATCATTCAGACTCCAGCCTCATTCAAACATCTTATACAAAACCACAAACAGTGATTATACACCTAGATTTCACCTGCTGGACTACACAGGAATCAGATTGGCTACATCTGGAAAGAATCACTGGAAAACCTCAATATCAGCAGTCAAAACCCAGTCAGTTGCTGACCATGGAGCAACCAATTACTCATGGGCAGGTTCAAATTAAAGTGGAAGTAGACTTTTAAAAGGCTACAGGAACAAAAATATGACCTTGAGTCTATCCTATCTGAATTGCAGGTTTAAGGCATTAAACACTAATGACCAAAGATAAGATGAACTGTGGAAGGATATCATTCATGAAGGAAACAAAATGTCATTACAAATACAGCAGACAAAGAAAATACTAAAATAGAGGACAGAAAAGGCTATGAAAATTGCACAAGGATGTAAAGAAGCCAAAACAAAGGGGAGAAATGGTAAAGAAATGAACAGAAGATATCAAAGGGCAGCTCGAGAAGACAAAGCAAAGTATTATAACAAAATGTGCAAAGAGCTGGAGTCAGAGAATAAAAAGAGAAGAACTCAGTCAGCATTTCTTAAAGTTGAAATAACTGAGAACAAATTCAAGCCTCGAGTTGCAACACTGGAAGATGCTATGGGAAAATCTTGAACGATCTAGGAAGCATCAAAAGAGAATGGAAGGAATATACAGCATCACTGTACCAAAAAGAATTAGCTGACACAAACCATTTCAGGAAGATGCATATGACCAAGAACCAATGGCGATGAAGGAAGACGTTCAAGCTGCACTGAAGGCATTAGCAAAAAAAGAAGGGCCCAGGAATTTATGGAAAACCAATTGGCATGTTTCAACAAATAGATGGATCCCTACATGAACTCACCAGGCTCTGACTAGAAGAGATCATATTTGTCCCCACCTTTCTTTTTTTTTTTTTTAAAAAAAAAAAAGGTGATCCAGCAGAATGTGGACATTATCAAACAATATCATAGCTATGTGTCACAGGCAACTTGATGGCACATAACAACAACATCACTAATATCACACTGAAGCAAAATCTTGCTGTAAAGTACTAAAACATTGCTAGAACAATACCTTAACATTCAATTGCTAGAAATTCAAGGTGGATTTTTAAGAGGCCATGGCACAAAGCTGATGTCAGATGGCTCTTGGTTGAAAGCATAAAATACCAGAAGGATATTTACTTGTGTTTTATTGACCATGTAAAGGCATTTGACTGTATAGATCACAACAAATTACGGCTAACATTGAGAAGAATGAGAATTCTAGAACATTTGATTGTGCTCATGAGAAACCCAAACCTAGACTAAAAGGCTATTGTCCAAATAGAAAAAGAGAACAATGCATGGTTAAAATCAATAAAGACGCACATCAAGGTTGTGTCCTTTATCCATATGTATTCAATCTGTATGTTGAACAAATCATTCCATAAGCCAGAATTTCTGAAGAAAAATGTGGCATCAGGATTAGAGAACAACTCATCAGCAAGCTGCATAATGCAGATGATAGAACTTTGCTTGCTGAAATTAAGGAGGATTTGAAGCATTTGCTGCAGAAGATCAAAGACTACAGTCTTCAATATGGATTACATCTCATCACCAAGAAAATAAAGATAAAAAAAAAGACAAGAAAGATCCTCAGCCCCAGGCCAATAGCTCACATCGTGATGATGTCCTTGTTGGTATGTGCTGTTGAGTCATTTGTGACTCATAGCGACCCTATAAACAATAGCCCTGTAACCTGCTCTGTCCTGTGCCAACTTTACTGTCTCTGACACACCTACCCTCATTACCCCAGTCACTGTATCAATCCATCTCACCGATGGTCTATCTCTCTTTCTCCATCCCTCCACCCTCCCAAGCATGATGTCCCTCTCCACGGGCCAGTTCCTCCTTGCAACATGCCCAAAGGATGACAGACGAAGCCTCAGAATCCTTGCCTCCAAGGAGCAGCCGGGCTTTACCCTCTCCAGGATGATTCTGTTTGTTCTCCTGGAAGTCCATGGTATATTCAACACTCTTCTCCAGCACCACAGCTCAAAGGCATCACTTATTCATCATGATAGATAAAGATTGAAATTGTCAATAATTTAATCTTACATGGATCCACAATCAACATCCTTGGTATCAGCAGTCAAGAAATCAAAAGATGAGTTGCAGGGAGCTCTGGTGGCCTAGTGGCAAGAAACTGTGCTCCAATCCTGAAGGCATGTGGTTCAAATCCACTAGATGCTCCGCTGGAGAAGGAAGGGCAATCTCCTCCTGTGCCAGTA
>NW_006399787.1:6800171-6801515 GCF_000299155.1 Elephantulus edwardii
AAAAAAAAAACAACCCCAACAATCAAACAAAAAAGACAAGTTGCTTTTGGAAAATCTGATGTCAGGGACCTCTTGAGAACTCCAAAGATAAGGACATAAGTGTGCCAGTTCCAAGCCCTGGTCTTTTCAATTACTTGCTATGCATCTGAAAGTTGGACAGTAATTAAGGATGACAGAAGAATTAATATCTTTAAATTGTGATGATGGAGAAGAGTACTGAATATCCCTTGACTGTCAAAAGAACAATACAGTGGGAGGGAGAAAAGTGCAACAGTGAATGACTGGAAACCCTAAAAAAAAGAACAATAAAGTCTATCTTGGAGAAAGTGCAACCAGGGTGCTCCTTGAAGCAAGGATGGTAAAGCTTCATCTCACTTTAGATGTGTTGTTAGAAGGGGCGAGTTCTTGGAGAAGAACATAATGTTTGATAATGGAGAGTCAGCATCAGAGAGGAAACCCTTAAGATGAATTGACACAGTGACTGTGACTATGGGCTCAAGTATATCAGAGGTGGTAAAAGACAGGCCAAGGTTTAGATGTGTTGTTCATAAAGTAGCTATGAGTCACAGTCAACTCAAGGGCACGTAATAACAACAACCAAAAGGTCACGAATCCCCATCTTGAAAAACTACAGGGGGAAAAACCCCACCATGTGGAAGCTCTGCTTTGCCACCTGAGCCTCTATCAGCTGGAATCATCTTGGCTGGACCCAGCAACAAGGAATCACAAACAGAGCACGACATAAATGGAGAGGAAGATACTACATAGACTACCAAGGAATACAAAGCTGAGACAAAGACTTCCCCCAGGAGCTGACAGACAGAGCCTTCTCCTGAGCCAACCCTCTGCCCTTAAGTAGATTCCCACTCATAGTGACCCTTTAGAACAGAGTAGAACTGCAACTGCCCCATGAGGTTTCCAAGGCTGTAAATCTTGACAGAAGCAGACTCTCACGTTTGGTTTCCATGGAATGGCTGGAGTGTTCACACTACTGTGCGTAACTGAGACATCACCAGGGTTTTGTCTTCTAGGACCAGCACCTTCAATTCATACTTCCAGCCCCCTAAACTGTGAGAAAATATTTGTGTGTTTGAGCCACCTACTTGTGTTACTTCTGTTATAGCAGCACTAAGAAACTAAGGCATATAATATAGTATGTTGCCATGATAGATTATATGACTTTTTCAGAATGTTACAGGGTCTGCCTTTGACATTATTCTATCTTCCCATCTTGTTGGCATTACACTTGGCCACATGACTTATTTTGACCAATAACATGTAAGAAGAGGTGACGTACTTCACTGTTGCTGTTATGGGCTGTGGAGTCGGCTCAACTCATGGCGA
>NW_006399787.1:6802255-6820933 GCF_000299155.1 Elephantulus edwardii
CTCCACAACCTCACCAGCATTTGTAGTGGGCTGTTCTGTTAAATTTTGCTATTCTGAGTGGGATGAGATGGTATCTCATAGTTATTTTGAGAGACCATTGTTACAGTCACTGTGTCAATCCATCTCATTGAGGGTCTCCCTCTCTTATGCAGACCCTGCACCTTTGCAAGCATGATGTCTCTCTCCAAAGACTGGCTCCTCTTAACATACTCAAAGTATGTGAGACAGAGTTTCAACATTCCTGCCTCCCAGGAGTATCCTGGGTTCCCTTTCTCCTGGACAACCGTGTTTTTTATTGGCAGTTATAGGAAATTCAATATTTTTCTCCAGCACCACAACTCAAAGGCATCAATTCTTCTGTCATTCTCAGACACTCTCCAACTTCTCAGACGCATAGCAAGCAATTGAGAAGACCATGACTTGGATCAGGCATGCCTTAGTCTTCAAACTGACATCATTGCTCTTTAGTACTCTCGAGAGGTCCCTGATCACATGTTTTTCCAATGCAACTCATCTTTTGATCTCTTGACTGCTGATACCATGGGTGTTGATTGTGTATCCAAGTAAGAGGAAATAACTGACCACTGCATAGTTAGAATTCTCTGCCACCTTGAGTTTGGTCAGGTCCTGAAGATGGCATGTAGCAGAGCTGCAAAGCTGCAAAGCGTGAGCAAGAAATAAACTTTTGTGTTACTTGCCACTGAAATATTGGAATTCTGTTACAGCAGCATAACCTAACTTATGGTGACCAAGGCATGTGCAAACAAATAAAAAATATTAAAGCTAGTGCTGAGTCTTTAAGGGCAATTGATTGCAATATGTTGTTCTTGTTGTTATGTGACGTCGAGTCGTTTGTGACTCATAGCGACCCTATGTACAACAGCCCTAAACTCCACTCTGTCCTGTGCCAATCGCACTGTCTCTGACACTTACATCCCAATTATCCCAGTCACTGAATCAATCCACCTCATAGAGGGCCTTCCTCTCCTGCGCTGTCCCTCCACCCTCCCAAGCATGATGTCCCTCTCTAAGGACCGGTCTCTCCTCATAATATGTCCAAAGTATGTTAGGCGGAGCCTCAGAATCCTTGCCTCCAAGGAGCCACCCGGTTTAACCCTTTCCAGGACAAATCTGTTTGTTTTCCTAGCAGTCCCTGGTATTCTCAATACTCTTCTCCAGCACCACAGCTCAAAGGCATCAATTCTCCTTCTATCCTTTAATTCTTTCCCCTAAGGCAGTCGTCAGAACAGAGCAGGGCAACACTGCCTGGTTCAAAATTGGGAAGGGTGTACGCCAGGAATGTGTCCTATCTCCATACCTTTCAACCTGTATGCAGAGCAGATTATCCGAGAGGCTGGGCTCTATGAGGAGAAGCGTGGCATAGGATGGGTGGATGATCTATCAACAATCTGCGTTATGCAGATGACACAACCCTGCTTGCTGAAACTGAGGAGGACCTCATGCACTTACTGCAGAGGGTCAAGGACTGCAGCCTTCAGTATGGACTGAGGCTCAATGCCAAGAAGACAAAGATTCTCACCACTGGACCAATCAGTAGCATCAGGATGGATGGCAAAGAGATTGAGATTGTTCACAGCTTCAGTTTGCTCGGCTTCACGGTCAACGCTCTTGGCACCAGCAGCCAGGAAATAAAAAAACATATTGCGATGGGAAAGTCTGCGGTTAGGGACCTCTCTAAAGTACTCAAGAGCAACAGTGTCTGTCTGGAGACTAAGGTGTGCCTGATACAGGCCATGGTTTTTGCAATCACTTGTTATGCATCAGAGAGTTGGACAATGACTAGGGAGGATAGAAGGAGAATTGACACCTTTGAGCTGTGGTGCTGGAGAAGAGTATTGAATGTACCATGGACTGCCAAGAAAACAAACAGATTCATCCTAGAGAGGGTTAAACCAGGCTACTCCTTGGAGGCAAGGATTCTGGGGCTTCGTCTGACATAGTTTGGACATGTTGTAAGGAGAGACAGGTCCTTAGAGAGGGACATCGTGCTTGGTAAGGTGGAGGGACAGCGCAGGAGGGGAAGACCTTCTATGAGGTGGATTGATTCAGTGACTGAGGTAATCAGGATGGGTGTGTCAGAGGCAGTGCGATTGGCACAGGATAGAGCAGGGTTTAGGGCTGTTGTACATAGGGTCGCTATGAGTCGCAAACGACTCGACGGCACATAACAACAACAACAACAACAACAACAACTGTAAAATGGAAGTCATTCTCAATCCTTATAGAGGAAAAAAATACTTGAAAAGTCCTTCTCTAGGTCCCTGGTACAAAGCATGTGCTCGAGAAGTGTTGTCACAACATCAAGAAAACAAAAATCCCACCACTGGACCAACAGGCAATATTTTGATAGACGGAGAAAAAGATTGAAATTGCCAATTATTTCATCTTACTTGGATCCACAATCAATGTCCTTGGTACCAGCAGTCAGGAGAGGAGGAGACACATTGCATCAGGAAAGTCTGTAGTAGTCAGGGACCTCTTTGAATTATTGAGGAGCAATAATGTCAGTTTGAAGACTATGAGTCTTCCTGATTCAGGCCATGTGTAAAAAGAGCAAAGGCCATGTGGTGGTGTGGGGACACTCTTCTGACCTTTTTCAGCTTCACAAAATGAAACTGTCACCATCCACAGTATGAATAACACAAAACAATTCCCATAAGATCAGACATATCATCCACACTTCCACACCTCTTTCTACTTGTCTCAACATCAATCTTACTGTTTTGCTGGGTCCAAAATCCAATCTGATAGCTCACAGACCACACTGAATCATATTGGGGAAGAGAAAAGGTTGTAATCTGCATTAAGAAAAGAATACAGTCCAGTCAAGACAGCTTCTGAAATGTGCATGCAGGCTCATGACTCTCATGGCTCTAGGCCATTGTTCCCAAGTTCTCAGCCTGCCAATATTGGCTTCCACTCCTCAATTGTCCAACAAAGTTCAGTCCTGCCTGTATTAGTTCTCCCTACAGTTGTAAAACAAAGTTCTCAGTCCTGTCAATATGGGCTCCATATCCTGCCCACCTCCACGTTTCATCTTATGTCAGGTTTCTTCACTGGTGGTGGCAGGAGGCCTCTTTTCTCTTAACAGGTGGGGAAAAGATCTGTCTTTGTGGCTGGAGCTGTTTCACTTATTTGTAAGACTAGCCAATTCCCTGGTAGATACTGAAGACTGGCCAATCCCCTCATGGTAGATATTGGTAGATAACCAATCCCATTGTGAATAGTCGCATACTCCACCCATCCATATAGTTAGGTCAGATTTGGATGGCTAGCAAAGCCATACTGAAAGATAAACTCCACATCATGGTATTTTCAATAACTTGTTATGCATCTGAGAGCTGAACACTGAATAAGAATGAGAGAAGAACTGATGCCTTTGAGTTGTAGTGTTGGAAAAGAGTATTGAATATTCCATGTGCTGCCAAAAGAACAGAGATGTCTTGGAGAAAGTGCAGTCAGAGTGCTCCTTGGAGGCAAGTAGGACAAAGCTTTGCCTCACACACTTTGAAGCATATTGACAGGAGCGGCTATTCCTTAGATAGGGACATCATGCTTAGAAAGGTGGGAGGGTTGACAAAAGAGGGGAAGATCCTTGGAATGACATAGTGACTGCTATAATGGGCTCAAGTATGTCAGAAATGATGAGGAAGGCACAGGATAGGACAGGGTTCAGATTTGTTGTTTTTAGAGTGGGTGTGGGAGACACTTTGGAAGGTAGATTGACACAATAGCTACCTATAATAGCTCAGTTCAACCCTATAGTCACACACACATTGACTCTGTCCCGCATCATGTCCTCTTCTAGAGATTGATGGCATATCCCAAAAAATGAGTCAGACAGTATTCTGTTGTGACTTTTAAGACTTTGATGACCCAGTTTCAGAAGTAGAACACCAGGCCTTTTCCCCCAAGGCTGTCTTAGTCTAAATCTCCACTGACACTTGTCCACCATGAATACATCTATTCTGCTAGCATTTAAGCAACATAAAAGCTACTATTGCATGACAAGCTAACAGATGGGGTCATAGTATCTTATATTGTTTTTAAATGTACTGTTAAAAATATTTTCATGTATGTGTCTGTGTCTATTTAATTGTGTAATGCCTAGAAAGGTACATTATATACTATAATCTAAAACAAACATTTGTCTAACAGATTGATACCAGTGGCACCTAACTATTCCTACTTACATATAATTATACTTGAAGACAGGCACAGGAACAAACTTCTTAGTAATTAGGCACGCCTGTACTGAATTCTGCTTTTGTAACGTGATAGCAGACATAGACAATACATAAATGAATGGGCAGAGCTGTCTACCAATAAAGCTTTACTTATGAACACTGGCATTTGAATTTCGTACCATTTTTTAAATTCATGAAAAATACTCTTGTTTTGATTTTTCAGTCAATTAAAAAAATGTAAAACTCATTCTCAGTGTAGAGGCTGTACAAAAACAGGCAGCAGGCAGAATTAAGGTAGCTGAACATAGTTTGCCAAGTCCTATCCTAGACATCACCATGTGGGTTGGTGCTAAAATTGTTGTCTTCTGTTGCCTTCTCTCTTTCCTTCTTTGCTGTATGACACGCAGTAAGAAACTTGGCCTCTTGGTGCAACAACTATAGAAGGTGGTAGGGCACTTTCTCAAAAAGTTGCAAATAGAGATGTCATTTGACCCAGAAATCCCACTACTGGGAATATACCCCAAAGAGACCATAAATGACACCCAAGCAGATACCACCCATGTTAAAGCAAGGAGTTGGAAACAACCTAAGTGCCCATCAAAAAAACGAATAGATAAAGAAGCTGTGGTATATTCACACAATGGAATACTATGCTGCATTGAAAAACAAGGAACTCATGCATATTATTCAAAATGGGTGACCCTGGAGGACATTATGCTGAGTGAAATATCTCAGTCACAAAAGGACAAATATTGCATGGTGTCACTGTTGTAAAACAGGACTGACCTCGGGGTTGGGGAGAGACTGAGGAAGATGGGTTCAATAACTGCATTGAAACAGATGAGGGAGAAAACTATTTAAAAGGGTTATGTCATTAGGTATTTTTGTCATGACAGGAGTCCAGTGCAAAGGCTGCATAGTGGAGTGGACCTGGAGGAGGGTTTGTAAAACAAGGAAAGAATTTTTCTTTTACTTTTCCAAGAGGGTAGTATATTAGGAGAGAGGGTTGGAAGGGGAGAAAAGTGCAACAATGAATGAATGGAAATCCAAAGTCTCTGTAAATTTGCATTGAAATAAATAATAAAATTTAAAAAGAATTTTAAAAAGGCATAAAAAAAGACATTTATGAAGGGGGGGGGGGGAAGAAACTTGGCCTCTCTGTGCTTCATTTCTTACCAGCAGTTCAGAGTGGAAGGATGTTTTGGAGTGGATTTGGGTTTTTTCCCTCCAATATCCACTCTTCAGTGAGGATGGGGCAGAGGGAGGAGGGGCAGGAAAGCAACTGTGGGTTTTGTTGTTATTAGTGTACTTGATCCATGGAGGTTTCCAGGTAAAATTTCATTAGAACAAAGAGTTCTCTCCTTTCCTTTTTAAAAAAATGTACAAAATCGATGATGAGCCCAGGAGTTCAAAACCTCTTCCTGGCCTCTCCCTCTTCACCAGCACAAAACAAACCTATCAGCAACACTTCAAAGAGTAGAGGCCAGGCAGTGACGTCAAATTAGCTTTCCTGATCCCCTTACTACCCCCACCCCCCACCCAGGGCTTCCGTACTAGTAAAGGCAATAGCACTGAGCTCCCCAAGTCCGTCTTCCCAGAATTGTCCCATTTCTGCTCCACTGTCCGGCTATCTTGTTTCCCCAACTTCCTCTCCTGGGCTAGCACCTCGGCTGGCCGGGATATCCTTTCCGCCTGACCCTTTCCAGACTGGAAATCCCGCCCTGCTCAAAGCTCGACCCCTCTTGGCCTCGCTCCCATTTTCTCGGCTCCTAGTTATGTCCTTTCAAACCCAAACGGTTTCAGCCCCTTCTGCAAAGCCATGGGAAATGGCTAGGGAACCCGCACAAACACACCTTCAGTTTAAAAAGAAGAAAAACATTTCCACTCTTTCAGGGGAGAGAGGATGTAGTCCAACCAAAATGTATGTGTTCTTACAGACAAATTTTTTCTTTAGAATCACTCCTTTGCTCCTTATTTCTCATCCTGACTCTTTGGCTGTGTTTAGGTGCTGTGGAGGGGACTACAACTCAACAGCGACCCTATGACCAATAGATCAGAACCTCTCCTGCGCCATCCTCAACTCTGCCATGTATCCACTGTTACAGTTCATCTCCTTGAATGTCAGTCCTCCTTGAGGCTACTTCTTCAGGTCACACCTCGTTGTTGTTATGTGCTGTTGAGTCGCTTGTGACTCATAGCAACCCTATCTACAACAGCCCTAAACCCTGCTCTATTACTTGCCTATCTCACTGTCTGTGACACACCTATCCCCATTACCCCAGTGACAGAATCAATCCATCTCATTGAGGGTCTTCCTCTCCTGCGCTGTCCCTCCACCCTCCCAAGCATGACATCCCTCTCCAAGGACTGGTCTCTCTCCTTGCAACATGTCCAAATTATGTCAGACGAAGCTACAGAATCCTTGCCTCCAAGGAGTATCCCGGCTTCACCCTCTCCAGGACAAACTTGTTTGTTCTCCTAGCAGTCCATGGTATATTCAATACTCTTCTCCAGCACCAAAGCTCAAAGGCCTCAACTCTCCTTCTATCATCCTTAGTCATTTTCCAGCTCTCTGAAGCATAGCAAGTAATGGCAAAGACCATGGCCTATATCAGGGGCACCTTAGTCTCCAGGCTGACATTGTTGCTCCTCTACCTTGGAGAGACTTTCCCAATGCAATTCATGTTTTAATTTCCTGGCTGCTGGTACCAAAAGAGTGTTGACTGTAGAGCCAAGCAAACTAAAGCTGTCAGCAATCTCAATCTCTTCACCATCTATCCTGATGCTGCCAATCGGCCCAGTGGTGAGAATCTTTGTCTTCTTGACATTAAGCTTCAATCCATATTGAAAGCTGCAATCCTTGACCTTCTGTAACAAGCACTTCAGATCCTCCTCAGTTTCAGCAAGCAGGGTTGTGTCATCTGCATAACACAGATTGTTGATAAGTCTACTTCCAATCCACACCTTAGACAAGAAAAATCTCCAGCAGAGCTGGAAGTGGATTAGCTGCCACAACTCCCTACCCAACAGAGTTTGCCAAATACTCATTCTGACTTTCATACTCCTTCCTTAATCCTTCCCCCTATGTGGCATGTGCCTTGAACCAATGGTGCTGTTAATTGAGCCAAGTGTGTGTATATGACTTAAAACTGGGTCAGACATTTCTCGTCCTGCTTTTTGCAAATGGACTTGTGATTCTTCTAGTTGCAGCTTGAAATGATCTCTGGGACACAGGAAACATGGACAGGAAGCTTAGGACTTTGACATGTGCATGCTGAGTCAGTGAAAGCTCACATGAAGAGTGGGAAATGATGCACATTCTCCAAGGGAAGCAGGCGGGAGGCTCTGAGGAAGAGTAACTGCCTCGGTTTGTGAGAGTTTCCCACTTCTTCTTCCTCATCTTTGTGAGCAGCTGCCCTTGCATTCTGTGAGATTCAAAATTATTTTTAAAAAAAGTTTTACGGAGGAGAGTTTATGAAGCAAGTTTATTCTAAGCAAGAGAAAGTGGACCCATTTCAGGAGTAGTAAGGGCAGAAGTGGCAAAACAAATGTATTATAACAGTGTATCAGTTAAGATGGATTGGACAGCAAGTAAGAGTGAGTGATAATAGGTAAATACTTTCCCTAAGAAGCTTGAAGGCAGGCAAAATCAGTTTGTTCGGTTTGACAATTTCACCAAGGATGAAGGCTCTTCATACATCTTTCTGCTGTGCTAATCACCAGATTTTTAAATTCTTATACTTGTTACCACATGGTCTCAATAAAGCTGCCATGGTCCTAGAGCCCATCTTTCCATCATTAAATAAAAATAAAAGAGCAGGCAGGGAAGGGCCTCTGTATTTGTTAGTATTGAATGGAAAATAATGGAGCTCCTGCTTCTTAGAGGACAGAGAGTTGAGCTGCCAGCCCAAAGGCAGGCACATTGGTTCTACCAGCTGCTCCTCTGGAGAAAGACACGTAATCTCCTCCAGTGTGATTTACAGCCTCTGAAAACTTGCTGCAGGGTCAACTACAAGTTGGTTCCAACTCAATGGCAATGAGTGAATAAGCACGCCTTCCTCAAACTTCCTGTTTCCATTTAACTAATTTAAACGTTGTTGTTTGGTGCCCTCGAGTCGTGGACGACTCATAGTGACCCTATGAAAGAAAGACCTGAGCACTGTCCAAACATAGAGTTTCCGGAGGCAAGCCATTTCAGAAGTGGATGCTGCTCCTGCTTCCAGGCTCGTTTTAGTCGGGAAGCTCCAGCAAACACTGTCCACCATGGGTAGCATTGCCACGTTTGGCACATCAGTATCTGTTTTTATTATTGTTGTGAGGTACTGACTCATATTGACCTCGTTCTTGTTGTTGTTGTTGTTAGGTGTCACTGAGTCAAGAATGAGTCTGTGAACAAAAGATCTGAACCCTGTTCTAGCCTGTGACATCCTCACACTTCCTGACACACAACAGCCCACTGCAAGTCACCACATCAATCCACTTGGTCGAAGGTCTTCCCCTCCTTTGCTGAACCTCCACCCTTCCCAGCATCATGTCCTTCTCCAAGAAACAGCCCCTCCAAGCAACATGCCCAAAATATGTGAGGTGAAGCCTCATCATTCTTGCTTCCAAAGAGCGCTCTAGCCGCACCCTCTCCAGGATATAATCTGTTCATGTGGCCGTCCATGGGATGTTCAGTGCTCTTCTCCAACACCACAGCTCAAAGGCATCAATTCTTCATCGGTCACCTTTATTCACTGTGCAGGTCTCAGATGCATAGCAAGTGACTGGAAAGACTATGGCCTGAATCAGACGTACCTTAGTCCTCAAAGTGACCTCATTACTTCTCAATAACTTGGAGAGATCCCTAACTGCAGATTTTCCCAGTGTGATGCGTCTCCTTATTTCCTGCTTGGTGGTACTAAGGGACCATCGTGACCTTAGGTTCAACAAAAGGAAACACTTGCCTTTACAATCACTAAATGCCTCAACCCATTTTTGCAATCTCTGTGGCCTCTTGATGAGCATCTTCTCTTCCCCTTTTCATTGACTGTCTGCTTACCAACTTGCTGCCCTTCTCCAGGGACTGGCTACTCTTGTTAATTGCAACTAAAAGAATTTTTATTATGGTGCCTGTTGAAGAGGAATGCTTCTTTTCCTGTTTCTCTGGTCTTTGTGAGGAGCAATTTTCTCTAATCCCTCTTGGCCTCTTTCCCTTACTCATTCCTGCTCCGGGAGCCGGAGTGAGCTATCTGGCTGTTGTGTGATGACAGACACTGTGACATTGTAGTAAGTTTGTAAATTGGGAATTATGCTTCTACCATCTTGGTTCTTCTATTTCAAGATTGTTTGGACTACTCTGTGTCCTTTGCATTTCCGTATGAGCCTTAGCTGGGATTCTGCTACAGCTTGTGGTAAACCTGTGGTAAATAAATGTGAGAATATTAACATCTTAACACTATTATGTCTCCTGATCCTTAAACATAGGATAGCTCTCTACTTATTTAGACTTTTAATTATTTTTCAACAATGTTACATAGATCTCGGTATACAAGTCCTTGTTTTGTTAAATATTTTTTCATAAATATTCTATTATTTTTTATGTTATAAGGTCTCCAGTTTATACAAACAGTTTGAACTTGGTTACAAAGTTGCCAGGTCCAATTTACCAACAGTTCAGAGGAAGAAACTGCTTCAAACAAGAGGGTAGAGAGTCAACAAAGGAGAGGAAGACCATTGACCAGGTGGATTGATAATGTAACTATTGCAATGGACTCTAATATGTCAGGAAGTATGAAGAAGGCACAGGATAGGACAAGGTTCAGATCTGTTGTTTGTAGGGTTGCTATGAGTCACACAAAACTCGACAGCACCTGACAACAACAACAGAGGAAGAAAGTCTAGTGGCTGCTTTTGTAATAATTACAGCCAAGAGAATCCTGATAAAGAGCAATTGTACTCTGTAACACACGGAGCTATCATGCTGTTGTTGTAGTTAGGTGCCATCGAGTCAACCACAACTCATAGTGACTCTATGAACAACAGATCTGAATCCAGCCCTATCCTGTTCCATCTTCATCTCTGCCTGCTTGAGTCCATTGTTAAAGTCACTGTGTCAATCCATCTCACTGACAATCTTTCCCTCTTTCACTGACCCTCCACTTTTCCAAACATGATGTACTTTGCCAGTGATTGGCCCCTTCTAATAGCATACCCAAAATATGTGAGTCAAAGTTTCACCATCTTTCCCTGTAAGGAGCATCCTGGCTTCACCCTCTCCAATACATAGTTTTTGTTCTCTTGGAAGTCCATGGGATATTTTTAATTACTCTTTCCTAGTATCACAACTCTGGAGACTAAGGTGCGCCTGATACAGGACATGACCTCTGCAATCACTTGCTATGCATCAGAAAGTTGGACAATGACTAGGGAGGATAGAAGGAGAATTGATGCCTTTGATCTGTGGTGCTGGAGAAGAGTATTGACTGCTAAGAAAACAGATTCATTCTGGAGAAGGTTAAACCAGGCTACTGCTTGGAGTCAAGGATTCTAGACATGTTGCAAGGAGGGACCAGTCCTTGGAAAAGGACATCATGCTTGGGAGGGTGGAGGGACAGTGCAGGAGCGGAAGAACCTCTATGAAGTGGATTGATTCAGTGACTGGGGTAATGAAGGTAGGTGTCGGAGACAGTGAGATTGCCACAAGACAAAGCAGGGTTTAGGGCTGTTGTACATAGGGTCGCTATGAGTCACAGGTGACTTGACGGCATATAACAATAACAACAACAACAGCAGTATTACAACTCAAGGAATCAATTCTTCTTCTGTCATCCTTAGTTACTGTCCAACTCTCAGATGCATAGCAAGTAACTGAAAAGACTATGGCTTGGGTCAGTTGTACCTTGGTTTTCAAATTGATGTCATTGTTCTTCAGCACTTTGGAGAGATCCTTTTTTTTTTGTTTTTTGGGTTTTTTTTTTGGAGAGATCCTTGACTGTAGACTTTCCCAGTGCTGTGTCTTTTGATTTCCTGACTGCTTGTACCAAGGTTTTTTTTATTTTGGATCCAAATGAAATAATTCACCACTTCAATCTTTTGCCTATTGGTCCAGCAGTGAGAATTTTTGTCTTTTGATCTTGAGATGTAATCCATATTAAAGGCCCTTGATCTTCTGCAAGAAGCACTTCAATTCCTCCCCATTTTCAGCAAATTGCCTAAAACACAGGTTGTTAATGCATCTTCCTCAAATCCTGGCACATTCTTCTTCATAAAGTCCAGCTTCTCAAATTATTTGCTTATTATACTGATTGAATGGGCATAGAGAAAGAATATAGCCCTGGTACACACCTTTCTTGACTTTAAGCCAAGCGGCATTTAATTCCATTTGGACAGAACTTCTAGGTATAGATTTCAAAAGTGCAATTAAGTGTTCTGGAATTTCCATTCTTCTCAATGTTGATCCTAGTTTGTTATGCTCCACACAGTCAAATACCTCTGCATCATCCATAAAACACAGACAGACTTCTCCTAGTATCCTCTACTTTCAGCCAAGATTTATCTGACATCAGCAATGATACGCCTGGTGCCATGGCTTCTTCCAAACCCAGCTTGAGCTTCTGGCAGTTCTCTGTCAATGAATTGTTCTAACCAGTTTTGGATGATCTTCAACAAGGTTTTGCTTGAGTGTAATAATAATGATATTTGTGGATAATTACTACCTTCTGTTGTATCACCTTTCTTGAGAATGGGAACAAATATCAATGTAGGGTGTGTTTTAATGCAATTACTTTTGAGCTAGAAAAGAGCAGATTAGACACAGAGAAAATCATGGAAGAATGTTGGAATAATGGACAGACACCACATGAAGATCTCCAAGGAAGACAGAGAAAAACACTAGAGCAATTGGGACAAGATTTTCCTCACAAGTCGACAGGGAACACTTTCCCCTATGCCTGCATTCTGAAGTCAGATGCTGAACTTCATAAACTTTGAGAGAAGGTGGATAAAAAATTTAGTTCATTAAAGCCAAACACTTGTGGTATTTCTGTTGTAGCAGCTCCAAGCGATTCAGACAAATGATGAATAGACGTGGTAAGAATGAACTTCCTTCTTGGCCTTGTTTTTATCTTCAAAAAAGACTCAACTCATTGCCATGGAATTAGAACTGACTCATTGCTGAAGCTCCAGCCAGTTTCCAAGACTTTAAACTGCATGTAAACTGAGATTGTCCATCTTTGGACAATCATTGATGGATCTGAATGACCAGAGAGGCTCCACTTTCAGGTTAACAGCACAACCTTATAGACTATTCTACCAGAGGTTCCTATGTTTTTGTCTAAAAGGGAGACAGTCTTGTACCGTCTAGTATAATGTTAGCTGTGTGGTTGGTGTTTTCCTTCCCCTCAATGCTTTCTATCAAGTAGGGACAAGTCTGTTCTATCTCCAGTTTAGGGGAGCTCTGGTAGCCTAGTGGCAAGAAGCTGCAATGCAATTGCAAAGGCACACAGTTCAAGAGTAATTTTTATCTTGAAGAGGTCTTTGACGCCAAGAGCCTTTTCTGTGCTTATTGAAATGATCATGTGATTCTTGCTCTTGAACTTGCTAATATTATGCTTTACATTACTTGTATTTCAAATACTAAAGCAATTTTGCAGTTCCACTTTGTCACTGGATCTTTATTATAAATAAACTTGTTATTTTTGAAAAATATAAAGTATTGAAACACAACCTAAAGCATTAAATAGAACCTGAAAACAAGACTTTTAGGACCATAAATTCGAGAAAGAAAAAAAATGTGTAAATGTTCCTCACAAACTAATGGAGTATGTCTTTGTTGTGTGCCATCCAAATTACTAAGGAGCAATGATGTCAGGTTGAGGACTAAGATGCACCTGATTTAGGCTACGGTCTTTTCAATCACCTGCTATGCATCTGAGAGCAGGACAATGAATAATAAAGACAGAAGAAGCATAGATGACTTTGAGTGGTGGTGTTGGAGAAGAGTACTGAATACCCCACAGACTGCCGAAAGAAGAAGCAGATAGGTCTTCGAGAATGTGCAGTCAGAGTGCTCCTTGAAAGCAAAGATGACAAAGCTTCATCATTTCACATAATTTTAGCATGTTGTTAGGATAGGCTATTCCCTGGAGAGGGATATTACCATACTAGGAGAGGAGGAGGGCGGGCCAAAGAGAGGAATAACTTCAACCAGATGGATAGACGCAGTAATTGCAGCAATGAGCTTGAGTACGTCAGAAATGATGAGGATGTCACAGGATAGGACAGGGTTCAGATCTATTGTTCATAGCATCATTATGAATCTTATTTGACTCAATGACACCTAATAACAATACAACAGTACTCTGAGTTAGGGGCTTTGGATTTGAATGGGTTTGTAGACCCACCTAAAATTACTGAGTGACGATGTTTACATTCTCAGAGAAGACATGAAGATGGAAGCAGGGCAAGGGGGAAGAAAGGCTTTGCTTTTAAAAAACTTAGAGCTTTTTTCTTGGTTAGACAACCTGGTATACTTCTGCATGATGATCACCTGGGTCCACCTGAAACTTAGGGAGTGCACAGCAATGCAGAGACATATTGCACGGGTACCTGTTGACCTAGCACAGACAAACTGCTTTAGATACACAAAGAAGAGGGGTGGGCTGTGGTTCAGGGACTCCTGAGGGCTCCTGTCTTGCTCTCTTTGCCCATGTGAGAGACTAAAGCTCAGAGTGGAAGAACCAGCTGGTCTTCAGCACAGGAAGTTGTGTGGCCTCTGAATTTGTGGTTGGTGTCTGGAGGAGCTGGACACAGAGGTTAGGGTTGAGGTGACCAGAAACTGACCAGATGATAGAAAGGTATTTGACACTGTGAGTTAGTGTAGATTGCTAAGTGCTGATGGTTTGCTCTGGACCAAACTTTACTTATGCTTTAAATTCCAACTGATCTTATTTTTTTAAATTCTTTTCTTTTTTATTGTGATTTTAACAAAAGTTTACGGAAAAGTTGGCTTTTCACTCATTCATTATCACACATTTTCCTCCCCACCTGACTCCAGTTATTTTTTTTTTAAAAAAAGAATATTCATTCATTTTTACATAATTTCTTCCCTTGCCCTAGCAAAGTCCACTGTGCTATGCACCTCTTATTCTGGACTGTTGTCATACAAATAATGCTCTTATTCTGGATTGTTGTCATACAAATAATGCCTAAATATATATTATTTTTAAACAGTTTTTACCTTCATATGTTCCAATGCAGTGTTCATTATTTATCCCCACTTTTCTTAAGTTTTTCCCAACCCCCATGTCAGTCCTGTTCTATAACAGTGGTGGTGAGCAGTATTTGTCCTTCTGTGACTGAGATGTTTCACTCAGCATACTGTCCTCCAGGGTCACCTGTTGGAGACTGCTAGTTCAACCTAGCTGAAGCCATTTTGTAATTCTCTAAGAACATGTCTGGACATGTTGCCCCACTCTGGGAGGATAGGTTTTGGTTTACTGGGAACGCCCTGCTAAGTTTCTGTTTACCAGATAACTTTCAGCTTACTGGAAACGACATGTTATTCTCCCCCATTGCGTACTTCTCCTCCCCTCATTGTGCTCATATATAAATATAGTGAGTGCTTTCAATAAAATGAAGACTTGATCAGAGATTTCTACTTATCTTCCTGCTTTTGTGCCTCCTGTCCCCCCCATTCTCGTTCTTCCCCTCCTAGGGTCACCGCTGAAGATCCCCGTGGGCCGGGGAAGTCACCTGTGCTGAGTAATGTCTTATGAGTTCCTTGTTTTACAGCACTGTGTAGTTAGCATTTCATTGTGTGAATATACCATAGTTTTTCTATCCAATCATTTGTTGATGGGCACTTGGGTTGCTTCCATCTGGATAAGAAGATTCTTCCCTGCAAGGACTGTGTTTGTCTCCTTGGAACACTGGCTTGATAGGGACAGGCAAATTAGAAATTGGATATTTAAAATGGGATAGAGAAAGGCAAGGGGTAGGAAGTAGTTGGTGGCTTGCATGCTCTTGTGAATGTAGTTAACAGTAAGAGGCTTGTGAGGGGCAAGTTTTTTCTTAAAATATTGAGGTCAATGCTAGAAAAGGCAGAGGGTGAACTGTAGTGGGTTTGTTTTTCAAATTGGCTTTCTTAGTTACTGCTTTGTCTTTTGCCACCTTGTTAAGTGGGATCATGTAAATACAGTATGTATACAACTGAGGATGGAATTGGTTACCCTGCCAGGTTTAAACAAAGCATGTTTAAAGGCAGAGGAGACTCCTCCTACCAACATGGTAGAAACAGAGAGTGAAGCACAGGTCTTTGGAACCAAAGACTCCTGTGCCTGTCAAACTGGGACCTTGATGAGAGCAGTAACAGCAAGGGAGAACCATAGATGACACGAAACAGACAGCCTGGGCCTGCTGCCCCACTGAGTTACCGTCTTTGTCCAAGGTCACTGGAGGGCTCAGGGGTTGGTCATTGTTATTGTTGTTGTATACTGTCGAGTCAGAACCGACTAATAGCTGACTCTGCAGTGGGTTTTCAGAAGCAATTCAATCCCAGTTCCATAGAATACATTAAAAAAAAAAAAGAATACATCAATACAATGGGAGGAGATTGCTTATCTTTCTCCTGTGGAGCAGCTGGTGAATTTGAACCTCATGCCTTAGAGAATACAGTGCAGCTAGGCCATCATTTATCGGACACAGAGAGCATTGTAATATCGACTTAGAAGGGTAAAGCTGATGGATCAAAGAGTATGCAAGCATTTCTGTGAAGCTGTGTTGATTTAATAATTGTTTCTTGTTTCTAGACTGAATTGCAACCTAGTCACATCCCTAGGAGAAAAGATACAGCCTTGATACACACTTTACTTGATTTTAAACTATGGTGTGTTCCCTTGCTCTGTTGAGCAGTAGCTTCTTGGACTAGATATAGATTTCATATGAGCATAATTAAGTATTTTGGAATTCCCATTCTTCTAAATGTTAGCTCCAGTTTGTTATGATCTACACAGTCAAATGCCTTTGCATTGTCAATAAAACACAGATAGACATTTTTCTGGTATTCTCTGCTTTCAGCCAAGAGATCTTCTAAATTCACCTTGAACTTCTGGCAGTACTATGTCAATGTATTGTTCTATTTCCTTTCTCCATATCTGTTAAATCAGTATGCTGAGCAAATAATTGGAGAAGCTGGATTATATGAAGAGGAATGTGGCAAGTTCCCCAGCGGTCCTGTGGATCTGTCTCTTGCTTCAACAGTGTTTGGACGGAACAGACCCAGCGACTTCCCTCCTTCCAGCCTCCGACTACCCTCCAACTTCACCTCCAGGCGTAACCTCAGGATCATCTCAACCATCTCCTATTTTCGGGACCAGCTAACACTTTGTTTTGTTAGCCCCAAAACCTCGACCAACTATGAGCTCTCAGATCCGTCAAAATTATTCCGCCGAAGCAGAAGCCGGCGTCAACCATCTGGTCAACCTGCACCTGCGGGCCTCTTTCGCCTACCTCTCTCTGGGTTTTTATTTTGACTGCGATGATGTGGCCTTGGAAGGCGTGGGACACTTCTTCCACAAGTTGGCGAAGGAGAAGTGCGAGGGTGCCGAGCGACTATTAAAGCTGCAAAACCAGCGCGGCGGATGAGTCCTCGTCCGAGATATCCCGAAGCCATCCCAGGATGAGTGGGGTAAAACCCTGGACACCATGCAAGCAGTGCTGGCCTTGGAGAAGAACCTAAACCAGGTCCTTCTGCATCTGCACGCCGTGGGTTCCGCCCACACTGACCTGCATCTCTGTGACTTTCTGGAGAACCACTTCCTGTACGAGGAAGTGAAACTGCTGAAGAAGATGGGTGACTATCTGACCAACATTAGAAGACTAGGCGGCCCCCAGGCTGGGCTGGGCGAGTATCTCTTTGAGCGTCTTACCCTCAAGCACGACTAGGGGTCTGCGGGGACCTGCAGGGGGAAACCTCTGTGTCCCCCTGTAATCAGCAGCAAGCTTCTCTATCCCACCCTGACGTAGAATCTTAACCACCCAGAAGTCCTTGGACCAAATGAAACAATAAAGCTTTTTGCAACAGCTAAAAAGAAAAAGAAAAAGAAAAATGTGGCATCAGGATTTGAGGAAGACACATCAACAACTTGCATATGCAGATAGAACACAGCCATGCTTGCTGAAAGCAAGAACTTTAAATGCTTTCTGGAAAAGACTACAGCCTTCAAAATATGGATTACATGTCAACACATCAAGAAAAAAAAATCCCTCACCACTGGGCTAACAGACAACATCATGATAGATGGAGAAAAGGTTGACATTATTAAAGATTCCATGTTACTTTGATCTGCAACCATCGCCCTTGGATGTGAGTCAGGAGATTAGATGTATTGTATTGTGCAATCCTGCTGTCAGCAATCTCTGGTACTAAGGAGCAATGATGTTAGTTTGAAGTACTAAGTACTAAGGAGCAATGATGTTAGTTTGAAGGCTAAGGTATGTGCCTGATTCAGGCCATGGTCTTTTTGATCACTTGTTATTCATCTGAAAGTTGGCAGTGGATGAGAAGAAGACTTGATGCCTTTGTGTTTCTAGGTGCTGGGGAAGAGCACTGAATATACCACGGACTGCCAAAAGAACGCAGGGACATGTCTGGAGAAGATGCCGCCCGAGTGCGCCTTAGAGGTAAGGATGGAAGCTTCATCTCACATGGGCATGTTGTTAGGAGGGGCTTTTCCTGGGAAAGACACACCATGCATGGAAAGGAGGAGGGTCAGCAAAAGAGAGAAAGACGTTCAACAAAATGGAGAAGATGCCACGGTGGTTGCAGTGATGGATTCAAGCGTGTTAGAGAAGATAAGAATGGCACATGGCATTACAGGGTTCAGATCTGTTGTTCCTAGAGTTTGCTGAGTCGCACTTAGTTTGACAGCATCTGGAAACAAGAACAACAGCAACAACTGCTCTAGTAACCCCTAATAGTGTGAGCTTGGTTCTGTGAGGTCTATGTGGCCATTACAATACATTATTCAACATAGCAGTAGAGCAGGGAGAACCCTGGGAAGGACGGTTGTTGTTAGACTTGGTAGAAGTAGGCGTGAGAGTGTGTGGGCATGTCTGACCTCATGAGAAATAGGTCTTCAGCTATGGATTTTTTTATTAATTTTAATGAAAGTTTACAGAGACTTAGGGTTTCCAGTCATTCATTGTCACACTTTTCTCCCTGCCCACCCCCTCCCCTCCATTCACTCTTCTCCTTGAAAAGAAAAAGAAAAATTCTTTCATTGTTATGCAATCCCTCCCCACAAGTCCACTGCACTATGCAGCCATCATTCTGGACTTCTGTAATGACAAGAATACCCATTCATATATCTCTTTTGTGGAAAGACTCGGTGGAGAAGCTCAATATCAGCAGTGAAAACCAGGCCGGGTGCTGATTGTGGGACAGACCACCAACTACTCATATGCAAGTTCAAGCTGAAGTTGAGGAAAA
>NW_006399787.1:6822568-6824233 GCF_000299155.1 Elephantulus edwardii
AAGAGAATTGATGCCTTTGAGCTGTGGTGCTGGAGAAGAGTATTGAATATACCATGGACTGCTAGGAGAACAAACAGGTTTGTCCTGGAGAAGATGAAGCCAGAATGTTCCCTGGAGTCAAGGATTCTGAAGCTTTGTCTGACATAATTTGGGCATTTTGCAAGGAGGGACTGGTCCTTGGAGAGGGACATCATGTTTGAGAGAGTGGAGGCACGGCACAGGAGAGGAAGACCCTCGATGAGATGGGTCGATTCTGTGACTGGAGTGGTGGGAAGGAGTGTTTTTGAGATTGCAAGGTTGGCACAGGATAGAACAGTGTTTAGAGCTCTTGTACATAGGCTCACTCTGAGTCACAAGCAACCAGATGGCACATAACAACAACAACAACAATATTATTTTTAAACAGTTCTCGCCCTCATCTGTTTCAATGCAATATACATCATGCTTCCCCTCCTTTTCTGTATTCCCTGATGTCAGTCCCATTTTACAATAGTGGCCATATGCAATATTTGTCCTTTTGTGACTGAGATATTTCACTCAGCATAATGTCCTCCAGAGTTACCCATTTTGCATAATACTGCATGAGTTCCTTGTTTTTCAATACAGCATAGTATTCCATTGTGAATATACCAGAGCTTCTCTATCTACCCATTCATTTGTTGATGGGCACTTGGGTTGTTTCCAGCTCTTTGCTATTGCGAACAAAGCTGCAATAAACATGGGTGTCAGCCATGGATGTTTTGAATGGAGACTGTACCTTCTTGTGGAGTTAGTAGAAGTCAGACAGGGCCACCCACACACAACTAGCACTCTTTTTTACATTTTCCTTATGAGGCAATACATTTTCTTTATGCACAATCTAATTTGAATTCCACTTTAAACACTTGCAACTCTTGGCTAATGCCACCAGCATCATCATAATTGTTATCTGCCCCACCACTCACCACCTCTTCCTCCTCCTCCTTCCTGTAGCCAGAAGCAAAAGTCCATTTCCTGGAGCAGAGCCTCAGAGGATTGCGGCAATCAGGAGGCTATGTATCTACAGGAAGTCCAGGGTGGCAGAGTGAGGTGTGGCATTTGAGTCACTTGGAGGTGCTTCTAGGATAGAATAAGGGCAGAGACCTGATATTGAGACATAATCTGTAGTTGCCTATTCCTGGAGGACTCATCTGTCTTATCTCAGAGCTCCTATTGCAAATGTCTTGTTAGACACAGATTAAGATCATGCCACTAGATATTCAGCATGCTCCCTGTAGGTGCATAATCACAACTCGTAAAGATTCCTGTTTGCATACACTCATTCCTCTCAAAGGCCTAGTCCCCAAGATGATAAAAAACACTAAACTCTCGTCCCAGGTCCTCAGTGTTGTAGCTACAAATATTGCTGCTGAAGATGACCTAGAAACATTACCCAAGATTTCCCACCAAAAGTAGGGCTGGAGACCCAGAAAAAGAAGTTGATTCTTTGGCTCATTTTATTAGATTAGGAACAACAATGGAAGTAGCAGGCTCATTTCATGTAAATCCAGAGGCAAACCCTAAGTGGGAGGTTGTTATGTTGTTATGTGCCGTCGAGTCATAGCGACCCTATGCACAACAGCCCTAAACCCTGCTCTATCCTGCGCCAACCGCACCGCCTCTGACACACCCATCCCGATTACCCCA
>NW_006399787.1:6826698-6834635 GCF_000299155.1 Elephantulus edwardii
TTTGGGCAGAATATTAAATGATCCAGGAAGTATTAAAAGAAGATGGAAGGAATATACGGAGAAAGTGGGAGGAGACACTTCTTTTTGCTTACCATCGTATTTGGAGGGCCTAGCAGGGTGTCCAACAGAAAAGTACTATTTGAATGATTGCCAAATGGATAGATGAGAAGTTTGGAAATTGAAAACTAAATAATGTTTTTACAGTTGAGTTCAGATAGTAGTTCTAAGATACTCAGCTCTGGTTTTGATACAAGAACAGATTCTCTCTTAAGCGTTCTTTTGTAGTATGATTACTTCCACAGTCTGGATGAACATGAGTCATTTTACTTGTGAGGTCTCTGTTTCCATCTTTCTATAAAGTCCAGGGTTTCCTTTCAGGAAATTCCTTTTCCCTGTACACCTTCTAGGAAGAGAGTAAACACTGCACGCTCTCAGAATTGAAGGCACCAGACCCTCTTACCTCTGCTGGTAGGGATAGCTGACACGTGAGCTAAACTCAGCCAATCAGATGCAGTTCTTTTGCTTCTTGCGTGAGTGACTCATTTCTTTTGGTGGTGATGTGTTACCTAGTGATTTGCCACCACAAAGTCTTCCTTCCTGTGTTCTCTGCTGCCTAGACCTCTGGAACACCCCTGGCTTGTGACATTTTTCTAACCCTGAGATTCTAGCCTTTTCCCAGATCTCCAAGTCAGAAATAACCTTTTGATTAATTTCCTTTTGTGGATATCAGATAGTGTTAACTTCAGTTGCACACAACACAGAATCCTCTCTTTGGTCCAGGCAGGCAGTTCCTCTGACTTCACAGCCTCCTCTCTCTTGTATCATTCCTAGGCAGCAATCTCTGTCAAACTCTTGAAAAAGTTGTGTACTAGATGTGCAGCCTGGATTTAGAACAGGCCGTGGCACTAGGCATATTCTAGCTAATGTTAGATGGATCTTGGCTGATAGCAGGGAGTACCAGAGGAATGTCTATCTGTGCTTCATTGACTATGCCAAAGCATTTGACTGCATGAATCAAAACAAACTGTGGCTAACTCTGAGAAGAACAGGAATCCCAGAACACTTGATTGTGCTTAATGGAAACATACATATATTTGAAGCAGGAGGCAGTCGTCAGAACAGAACAAGAAAATACTGCATGGTTTAAAATTGGGAAGAGTGTATGCCAGGGATGTGTCCTATCTCCATACCTTTTCAATCTATATATAAAAAAGATCATCCGGGAGGCTGGGCTCTATGAAGAGGAAGGCAGCATCAGGATTGGAGGAACACTCATCAACAATCTGCGTTATGCACATGACACAACCCTGCTTGCTGAAACTGAGGAGGACCTGAAGCGCTTGCTGCAGAAGGTCAAGGACTGCAGCCTTAAATATGGACTGAAGCTCAACATCAAGAAAACAAAGATACTCACCACTGGTCCAATTGGCAGCATCATGATAGATGGTAAAGAGATTGAGATTATTAACAGGTTTAGTTTATTTGGCTTCACAATCAACACTCTTGGTCCCAGCAGCCAGGAAATAAAAATTGCATTGAGAAAGTCTGCTGTCAAGGACATCTCCAGAGTACTGAAGAGGAACGGTGTCAGGCTAGAGACTAAGGTGCACCTGATCCAGGCCATGGTCTTCGCCATTACTTGCTGTGCTTCAGAAAGCTGGACAATGACAAGGGATGATAGAAGAAGAATTGATGCCTTTGAGCTGTGGTGCTGGAGAAGAGCATTGAATATACCAAGGACTGCTAAGAGAACTAATAGGTTTGTCTTGGAGAGGGTGAAACCAGGCTGCTCTTTGGAGGCAAGGATTTTGAGGCTTTGTCTAACACACTTTGGACATGTTGCAAGGAGGGACCAGTCCTTGGAGAGGGACATTATGCTTGGGATGGTGGAAGGACAGCGCAAGAAAGGAGGACTCTGGATGAGATGAACTGATTCATTGACTAGGGTAACGAGGGTAGGTGTGTCAGAGAAAACAAGGTTGGTACAGGATTCAGCAGGCTTCAGACTTGTTGGACATAGGGTCGCTATGTGTCACAGGCGACTTGACAGCACATAACAACAGCAACAACACGACTAGATACCTTCTTATTTACCACTCCTTCAAAGTTATAGCTATTTGTGTTTTCATTCCCAGGTCCTACCTTCCTGTAGAGGAAACTGATAAATTGTTCTTCTCTCTGAACTATTTCCATCCATTGTTGATCTAATAATGTTAGCCATCCTACCTAAGCTAAGACAATCAGATTTCTTTTCTAGGATTTTTCTTGAAGTCTGATTTAGTTTTGCTCGTAGTTAAGTCTCAGAAGGGCTTTGATGCTACAAAGAAGGTTTATAATTTCCTATTATTGAGGTTTGGCATTTTTCTTAGTGTTAATCAATGCTTCCATATATTAGAGTTTTAAAAAATTTCCCTTTTTGATTACACCGTCTAATATTATTTTCTCTTTTCACAACCAAAAGAACATTAACTAACAGTCTTCATGTAATATAAAGACTGCTTGGAAGCTGGACCATATTTTCATTCACTCATCAATTTATTCATTGATTGAATAAATTCATTCATTTATTGAGTACTTATTATGCATCAGATACTGTGTTAGGTGCTAGAAGCCCAGAGGCAAATATCCTGACCTGATTTTATTCTTTCTCTAGTTTGGGATATGCTTTTGTTTTTAGGAGCAATTGAGTATGATTCATAGTGATCCTATAAACAACAGATCTGAACCCAGTCAGATCATCCTGTGCCATTCTCATTGTTTCCAACATACTTGAGCCCATTGCAGTCACTGTATCAATCCATCTTGTTAAGTGTCTTCCCTTCTTTCACTGAGCCTTCACTTTTGCAAACATATCCCTTTCCAGGGAACAGCTTCTCCTTACAACATGCCCAAGGAATGTGAGATAAAGCCTCTCCATTCTTGTCTCTGACGAGCATTCTAGCTGGGCTTTCTCCAAGACATTTCTGTTTGTTCTTTTGACTGTCCATGGAATATTCAGCACTCTTCTCTAGCACCAAAAACTCAAAAGCATCAATTATTCTTCTGTCATCCTTATTCATTGCGCAGTTCTCAGCTACATACTAAGTGACTGAAAATACCATAGGCCAAATCAGGTGCACCTTGGTCTGTAAACTTAGTTCTTTGGAGAGGCCCTTGCCAGCAGACTTTCCCAATGTGATGTGCCTTTTGATTTCTTGACTGTTTGTCCCAAGGGTATTGATTGTGGATCCAACTAAAATGAAATTGTTGTTGGCAATTCCAATTTCTTCTCTATCATAATGCTGCCTATTTGTCCAGTGAGAAGTTTTGTTTTCTTGTGTTGAGATGTCAAGCTTGGGCTATAAACATATTCAATTATTCACTTAATAAATAATTTATCTATTTAGTTAATGTATCACTTACCTAGATTATTGCATGATTGGCTCTGGTACTGCATATTTTTCTTACTTAATCCACCAACCAATTTATGGGGTAAGTCTCATTTTACAGATGAAGGAATTGAGACAGCAGAGAAGTGAGGCAGCTTCCCCAGAGTCACAAAGCTTTTAAAGGTGCTTGACCTCCAAACCTGGTATGTCTGACTACAGATCTATTCCTTCCATGCACTGTGTAACGTGCCTCTCAAAATTCAAGAATCCAAAAGCAATGTGACATGTTTTACACAGGTGTGCAGAAAGTTCAAAGAAGAGAAAGTACCTAATTTTGTAGGGAGATTGGAGTTCAAAGTTAAGATGACTTAAGCAATTTTGAAGGAGGAGAAATATTGTGGTGTTGGTACCTAGCCCAGAACTTTGCATTTGAACTCAGTAAGATGAAGATTAATTAAGTGGCTTAAGCATCTAGAAGTTGTTTTCCTGTTTATACAGAGCCTGGGGTGTTTCCAGCTGCCTTGAAAGGCATCATCTTTGTGATTTAGCAATGGCAAGTGGAGTAATCAGACCATTTGTGTCTTATATCATTGATGTTCACCAAAGCCCTTTGAGGTAAGCAGCATTGGTATTAAATTTGTAAGAGGGATGAGGAAATGAAGGTTGAGATATTGCATGACTCGTACAAGACCACATAGCGTGAGTAAGTGGCAAACAAGAACTTGGTGTCCTACCCTTAGGAGGGAGGGACCGGCAAGTAAGATTCCTTTCATGTAGCCAGGATGCTTCACTGCCTAAAGCTTTTCTCATTCCAGCTTCTGCACCTTAGATTCTGAAGGTCCCTTGCCTTATAACACCCTCTCTTTCCTTTTCAGTTTTCAAATCCTGCTCTTGCTTCAGGATTAAACTTGTTATGCATCTTCTTCCAAGTCCTCTCCAAACTGATACAGCACACTATCTAAACTCACTTCTAGACTAGTTCCTCAGGCCTGCATTCAACCAGATTCCTGCCCTGAAAGTTTTCTAAATAGAAAACCTAGACTTATCTCTGATACCCAGTGTCTCTCAGCAGAACTCCTGTGACTTGGTTTCTCCAACTTTTACAAGGGCTCTTTTTGTTGTTGTCATGTACTGTTGAGTCACCTGCGACCCATAGTGACCCTATGTACAGCAGCTCTGAACCCTGCCCTGTCCTGAGCCAGTCTCACTAATTCAGACACAGCAACCTCCATTGTCTCAGTTACGTGTCAGTCCATCTCATCCGGAGTCTTCCTCTCCTGCACTGTCCCTCTACCCTTCCCAGCATTATGTCCTCCTTCAAAGACCAGTCTCTCCTGGCCACGTGTTCATAGTATGAGACAGAGCTTCAACATCCTAGCCTCCAAGTATAAACTTGGTTTCACCCTCTCCAAGACAGAACTATTTATTTTCTTACCAGTCCATGGTACGTTCAAGACTCTTCTCCAGCACCACAACTCTAAGGCATCAATTCTTCTGTCATCCTTAGTCATTGTCTTATGCATAGCCAGTAATTGCAAAGACTATGGCCTGGATCAGGTGCACCTTAGTGTCTACATTGGCATATTGCTTTTCAGTACTCTGGAGAGGTCCCTGAGAGCAGATTTTCCCCATGCAATTTGTCTTCTGATTTCTTGACTGCTGGTGCTAAGAGTGTTGATTATGGAGCTGAGCAAGCTGTCATTGTTAACAACCTCAATCTCTTCTCCATCTATCAAGATGCTGTCAAATGGCCCAGTGGTGAGAATTTATGTCTTCTTGATGTTGAACTTCAATCCATATTGAAGACTACAGTCCTTGACATGAGCTCTTACTGTTTACTTAATATGTATGCTTTCATTGGTCCTTGGGTGATGCAAATGTTGAAGGCACTCAGCTGCTAGTGAAATGTTGGATATTTGAAGCCAACCAGAAGCACTTTTGAAGAAATACCTAGGCGTTTGCTTCCAAACTATGACCTCCAAAACCCCTTTGGAAGCACACAGTTCAGCTCTCTCCCATGTGGGTTTGTCAAGAGTCAGAGGTGACTTGAAGACAACTTGGTTTTGGTACATCTTGTCTGTCACATGAGTAGAAGTTCCATGAGGCTGAAACATACACTCCTTTTGGATGCTCATACATCTATCATGGACTTCCATATACTTAGGGAACACAGGGTTTGCCAATTCAAACAGGCTATCTGCCCTGCTCCCCTGCTGTTTGATTGCTCTACTACCGTGTTAGCTGCTGTCTAGTTCTGAATCATAATGACCCCATGCACAACAGAACAAAACCCTGCCCCTTCCTGCACCATCCACACAATTGGGGCTATCTTTGAACCCATTGTGGCAGCATCAGTCCATTTCATGGAGGGCCTTTCCCCTTTTTTTGCTGATTCTTTACTTAACAACCATGTCTTTCTCCAGGGCCTGGACCCTCCTTATAACATGTCCAAATTATGTCAGATGAAATTTCATCTTTTAAGGATCATTCTAGGCATACAACTTGCAAGATATAGACAGCTCTTCTTTTGACAGTCCATGGCTGTAATACTTTAGGGCAGAAGACTGCCCATTTTGATCCCATAGAGCAAGCTGGTGGATTCAAACCAATGTCCTTTTGGTTAGCACAGAATATATAACACATTATGCCATGGGACATCCTTTGACAGGTCTACCTATTTTATCTCTTTATTCACTTAAAAAATTATTTATAGACATTGCCCCATAAACACAGTAGCAATCTCATACTGGTTTTCTGTTGCTGTTATTTGCCAGTGAGTTGCCCATGACTCATAATGACTCTAGATACAGTAGCTCTGAACCCTGCCCTATCATGAGCCTGTCTCACTGAATCTGACACACCTCATCCCATTGCCCCAGTAACTGAGTCAATCAATCTCATCTGGGGTCTTCCTCTGCTGTGCTATCCCTCCACCCTTCCAAGTATGATGTTATTCTCCAAAGACTGGTCCCTCCTGGCCACATGCCCAAAGTATGTGAGATGGAGCTTCAAAATCCTTGGTAGTTCCTAAAAAAAAAAAAAAAAAAAGACAAAATATTCATGCTTTTACAGAGCATTTTAGCTGTACTTTTTCCAAGAGAGCCAGGATCATACAATCTACTCTTAAATCGTGAAAAACAAATAACTTGCCATCCCTCTTTCTAAAGCTCTGAAAGTTTAAAAAAAAGGGGGGGCTGTCATAGGTACACTCAACAACTACTAATAACCAACATTTAACGAATGTTTGCTAATTGCTAGATCCTGTACCAAATACTCTACCTATATTAACATATGTAATCATCACATCAACAATTATGATCTTTATTTAACAGATGAAGACTCTCAGAGGTCACTCAGCTAGTAAATGGTGCAACCAGAATTCAAACCCAGACCAAATGACTTTCAATTAAGACACTAGTTTTGTTTTAATGGGGACCTGAAATTTAGACCCATTTTCTTTCTTTCTATACCCTATGCAAAGACAGGAATAAAACAAAGGTGAAGTAACATTTATCAGGCTCTTTATAGTGCACAACATATTATTAATCTAATTCTTGCCATGACTATGAAGCAGGAAGTATTAATTTCATTTTTACAAGTTAAGAAATTGTCTCTCAAAGTGATTAAATGCTTAAAGCTTAGCTTCCAGTTATTGGCAAAGTTGTAAATAGACTAGGTTTTTAGGCTTTAAACAAGGTGCTTTTTAAGGAAGATTGTACAGAAAATCTTAGCAGAGACACTGCTAAAGGGAATAGAACAAAGGGCAAAGGGACATCTGTATTATTATTACTTAAGAAATGTGTTAACGTGTCTAAGAGACGTGTGACATACTAAAGAATGATGAGAGTATGTTAAAAAAGGCAATTCTATAAGCATCCACAGAGGAATTCGTTAATTAAATGAAAGAGCTGCCAGTCTTGGGGCTGAGATTCAAACCCTCTTCCCTGGAGGCAAGGGCAGAGAGGGCGCCACCAATCCGAGAGAACCAGGGAACCCGCTCCAGAGACTTACATTCAGTCCCCTTTCTCTCTTCACACTCATTGGCGGATTTTTCTTGGACCCCGCCTCCTACTCAGTCTAGACCATTAGCTAGCCAAGCCCTGCTCACGACTTGGCTTAAACCTCCAATCAGGTGTCAGGTTCACTGTCCCTCTGGAAAAGTACCCTCCACCCTGGCCAGGGCCCTCACTCTCACTGGTGATTGGTCAGACAGCAGCGAAGGGTACGCCTCTCCCTCCTCCAGATTGGTCGGCGGTGCTTTTCCTTTCGCCGCTGGTTTTGGGGGAACCGCGTTCTTCGGGGAGTGAGCCCCGCCTCTCAGTGACGGCCAGGCCGGGAATTGGCGGCGGCACTGCAGCCATTTCCGGTTTCAGGGAGGTGGGTGGGGTGCGGAGCGGGACTGGAGTCGCCGCTGCTGCCTCCGCCTACAGAGCCTGCCTTGTGCCTGGTGCTGCCGGGACGATGCGGCCGGAGCCAGGAGGCTGCTGCTGCCGGCGTCCGGTGCGGACGAACGGCTGCGTGGCGAACGGAGAAGTGAAGAACGGGTACGTGAGGAGCAGCGCCGCTGTC
>NW_006399787.1:6834893-6909956 GCF_000299155.1 Elephantulus edwardii
CAGGTGTGCTGGCGGCGGGGGCCTGGCGCTGACCGTGCCGGGCGGCTCAAGGGCGGCGCGGAGGCTGCGCTCCCTGTGCCTGCGGGTCTTCTCCCCTCCCCCCGGAGCCGTGGGTTCTGCTCCGAGCCCGGGACCCTCCTTTACCTGATCCCGCTGGAGGTGTGAGCCGCCGCCCGGAGGGGCCAGTGGAGTGGCCACTCGGCCCATGAGGACCCTTTCAAAGGTTCTTAGTTCTTCCTCCCGCGAGAATTGCTTCCTCTTAGTTCTGAAGTCGTCCACCGAAAACCACCCTTGGACTCCTTAAGAAAGTTAGGAGGAGAAAAGCCTTGGTGGTGCAGTGGTTACACACACAGGGGCAAACCAAAAGGCTGACAGTTCGAACCCACCCACAGGTCTTATAGGAGACAGCCTGGGCAGTCTGTTGTTGTGTGTACTGTAGAGCTGACCTCTTTTCTGGTGGGTTTTCAGAGGCAGTTAATCACACGGGAGGAGATTGCCCATCCTTCTCCCGAGGAGCAGTTGGTGCCCTCGAACTGCGGGTCTTTGAATTGCAGCACAGCTTCTTGCCACTAGGCCACCAAAGCTAGCAAACGCAGTGAGGCTACTTTTACTGTAATCGGAAATCGACTGGAGGACACCTAACAGCAACACGAGATGGAAACACACTCAGCATCTTTTGAAAGATCCACTTTATGGATCCTCTTCGCAGACCGAATATTGGGCCACAGAGCTGGCAGCAGCGTGGCCCAGTGCCTCAAAAGCAGTATCCTCTTACTCTGCCCATGGAGAGACCCCAGGCAGAAGAGGCCCCTACTGAGTTGTGTCCCTGTGACTCTGTGCTGGTGGTATGTATGACTTGTGATGAGTCGACAGCAGTTAACAGAGGCTGAATCACCAACCAAATTCAGGCAGTTCTAAAACATTTTGAAAAGTTCTGCATTCAGAAAATACACTGGTAATGTCAGGACAGTACTGTATCAGCCTTCCAGTTGTCTGGACTGACAGGTGTGCTGCGGAAAGGTGTTTCCAAAGATGAGCAAGTTACAGACATGTGAGAGAAGTGTGGCTGGAAGGCGTACTGTGATAATCCACAACTGTCTTTTAAATTGCCTTCAGATTAAGGAGAATATTTTAAAAGTAGTTGTTTCTCCTATAGGAGTTCTGAGAGTTGCAGTTTTTGAGAGGATGGTTGTTGTGTGCCACCAAGTGGGAACCAGCTCATAGCTGACCCTCCAGTGAGTTTTCAGAGACAGTAAATTGCATGGGAGGAGATTGCCCATCCTTCTCCCAGAGAGCAGCTCGTGGATTCAAAGTACATTTCTTTGGGATTACAATGAAGATTCTTAACATTAGGCCACTAGATCTTTCTAGAATAGTGATCTTAGTATGTCTTTAACATAAATATTTGGCACCTTTCACTGGGACTCTGAAAATATACACTGAAGGGCCTTTTCCTCCCTTGAGATTGTAAAATGCAAGGCAAAATTGTTCACAGATTCAAAGTTTATTTTCATTTTTTAAAAAAGTGAAAAGAATTGTATAAGCAAGGAAATGATAAGAATCAGCTTATGCAAAGAGGAAGAATCTCTCCTCTCCCCACAGTATTAATGGCGCTGTCACTCGCTTTCTGCTGTTCTGTTTCTGTCACTCCTTGCCATAGTCTAAACTGACTCAAATTGACCCACAAGTTGGTTTTCAGAGGCCGTAAATCACAAAGGAGGAGATTGCCCATCTTTTTTCCCATGGAGGAGCAGGTGGATTCACACTGGTTGCCTTTGGGTTGGCAGCTCAGTTTCTTATCACATTTCCCTTGTAAGGGAGCTGATAAGTATAGCTTGTAAAGTGGCTAATAAGACAGAATTGTTCTGGGATAAAGAAATGTAACAGAAAATTAACAGACAGTTGCAGGTAAATGAGAGGCCTATGATTTTTTTTTTTAAAGAGATACTAAGAAATCAAGAGAAAAGATATTTACATTGCAAAGATACTTTGTGTGTACGTGTTCTGGTCAGTGCCTAGAAGTTATGTTCTCATGTAGGAAACCAGGTTCCTGGGCCCAGTAATCTTCAGTAGTTTAGCATTTGTTGTTATTGTTGAGTGCTGTCAAGTTGAGCACACTCATAGCAACCCTATGAACAAAAGACCAAGACCTGAAGCCTTTCTATAACTGTAGTTGTTTCTCAAAGTTCATAGAGTTTACAGAGGCATGTTGTTTAGGAAGTGGATGCCACTTGTAGACATGCTCTTTCTTCAGAGATTGGCAGCATCTAAGATGGACAAATACCAAACAACTAAAATGGAATGTAAAATTTTGTATGACTGAAACATCTAGCTAACTTTTTAAAAATTATAAAATTTTATTTGAATTGTGATTTTAACGAATGTTTATAGACAAGTTAGATTTTTATTTCTTCACTGTTGCACATTTTACCCCCCTCCCTCGCTTTCCACTTCCACAGTACACTTTTTTAAAATTTTCATTCATTGTTGCATAGTTCCCTCCCTCTACCGCTGCCCACCAGTCCTCTTTGCAGCGATATACCTCTTATTCTGGGCTGTTGTCATACATATAATGCCTAATCATATATTCCTTTAGATGGTTCTTTCCTTCGTCTGTTCCAATGCAGTGGTCATTATCTATCCACTCTTATTCCTCGCAGTAACCCTATTTTAGTGAGAACTTTAACTTCGGACACGTTGGTGGAATTAGGAAGAATAAACAAGTGGAATGCCGTAAGGCATGATAGGGATTGCAGTATCCCTTCTAGCAAATTATCCCCTATACATTTTTTGTGTGTTTGAGAAAAATTTCTATTTAAGTGATCTCAATTTTGTTGGCAACATCCAAATCATTGTATGACTTAATAAAGATGTTGACCCTGGTCCCATCAGTGTCAGATCTTCTTCACAGCTTGTTTGATTGGGTGCTTGTTGGCCTTGGTAGCCATGTAAACACACGTGTGTCGTTATTTTCTATTTTTCTCATAGCAGACTCAGTTGTCAGGGGAAACTTGATGCTGACATAGTGGTCACCCTTGTTTCTCCTGGGGAAGCTCTTCTGGGGTTATTTGGGCTGCCTTTGGAGTTTCAGAGGCTTAGGCTGCTATAAGGTGGGTGATGTGTGGCTCTTTTTATTTTGTGGCTGTGGATGCCCTTCAGCACTGCCTTCTTGAACACCTTTGCTTTGGCTTTGGTTTTTGGAAGGGTGGGGCTTCTGTCTTTGCTTCTGGCAATATCTTTGTAGAAGGGTACAAATATTTTTTTGCTGTTAAAATTACAATTAAAATTTTTTAAAAAATTTAAAACCTCCCCAAATCTTTTTTTAAACAAAGGCTTTAGACTTGTACTTCTGTGTACTGATCTAGAGGGGTATTGTCTATGAACATACACCCCACCCCCCTGTTTTTTCCTTAAGCAAGAGAACAGTTCTTGATACCTTCATGGGAGCCAGAGTCTTTAAAGAATATTTTTGGAAGTTCCTTTTGTCTTAATTGTCTTATTTCAACTTCTACCTGTTTTCCCTTCTTTCTGGGGGAAATGTTGCCATTTATGCCATAAAAATATATATGCAAGGTGTTTGCACAGCTGTGTGTCATGCTTTTACTAAGATACAAATTTAGATTTTAAAACCAAGATGTAATTTCCTCATATATCCCGGCATTTATCTTCTAAAAAGCAGGAGAGACATTAGATCAGACAACTCCTAATTTCTCTTCACGTTGTGGAAACTCCAATATTTCCGTTGAAAAGGCTGAGAGTATGTGATAAAAGAGTGGCTCCATTAGATTTGCATTTTTGAGTTTGATTAGGTAAGTCTTGTGATAGGAAGGGTGCATGAACAGTCCCACATTGCTGTCTAAAGATGACATTAAACACAAAGTTTTCATAAGTCGAGTAGCAGCAGTTGAACAGGAAAGCAGAAATTTTTCCTCCCTGTTATTCAGAGGGGTAGGAGGGCGGTCAGCTTTTTTATAAGGTAAAAGGATAACAGTTAGCCATAGGGAAGCTTTGACAGAAGTAAGTAGAGCTGGAAGGAGCCTTTAGGGGTTTATGTAATTCAGTCCCTTTATGTCATTTTTAGGCCTTTATTAAAACCAAACCTGAAAGAGGATTTTAGCCTATTTTTAAAGACCTCCTGAGGATTTGCAGAAAAATTTTTCACCAGCGTATTGCAGTATTAAATGATCTTAAGTCTTAGGGTGGATTTAACATGAGTAAATAAATAAAATTTTTGGTTTTTACCTGAAATAATACTTTTTTTGTTTGATTTAAAAAAAAATTCTTTTTGTCAATATTTTTAATTATTTATTTTTTAATAGAAATTTTGGAAGTTGGACACACAATTTTCCTTTCTTTAATCAACATAACGTGAAAAGTGAAAAGGAAAAAGAAAATACTTTTCCTTTCTGACAGTTGTCACTCTCTTTCCCTTGGGAATAGTTTTATTGTTTATTTTCAACTTTCTTTAAGGAAACCTTAGAAAGATGAGAGCCTTCTAGCTGTCAGAATAAGTAAGATTCTGTTTCCAGAGGAAACAGAACGCTTCTGGTGTTTCCACTGTAGAGAAAGGGGAAGGAGGATTTAAAGTGGTAGTTGAGGGGAGGGTGGGAAGAAAGGAAAGAATAAACTCATAGCTGAGGAAAAAAGAGGAGTTCTAAGGCTGTTCCTTAGAGAAGGACGTCAAGCGTGGAAAGGTGGAATGACACAGTGACTGCTGCAGTGGGCGTGAGCATGTCAGGGATTGAGGATGGCGCAGGATAGGACAGGGATCCGAGCTGTTGTTCATAGGGTCGCTGTGAGTCAGACTCCACTCAGCAGCTGCTGACAGCACAAGGTGGGAACAAGAGGAGCAGCTGTTCACTACGCTGGTCCTGAACAGTTCAGGACACCTCTTCAGGTTGAGCAGGGCCTGATGAGACATCCCGAAGACTTCCAGGCCTTACAGGAGTAATGCAGTTATTCACAGTTTGTGAGATGGGATTTTTCTTTCCATTTTTTGTTTGTTTGTTTCTCCATTGGGAAGAATATTGCATATCTTACCTGCTGAGTCTGAAAGACTCAGAATTATATGAGGTATCCACTTTAATATGAGGAGTTTAATAAAAATTCTTGGTAGATGAAACTTCTATTTAATATGTCAAAAAACATATACTGATTCTTTTTCCTATTATGAGCCCCTGTAAAAGCTATGTACACATACACCATGTGGAGGTTACACAGTTGGCAAAATCATGCAACATGCATACTATCTGCATGAACACACAGTACTTAAGATAGTAATTTGGAACGTGGACGTGCAGGGAAGGCTGACTTGCCCACTCATCAGAGTTCAGGTGCCCTGGAAACTGTGTAGTGCTCTGAGCCAGATAGTTAATTGGTTGAATTCAATCAGTTTCCATTTTTGAAAGAAAGAAGCTGTGTTTATTGGTAGAAGAGACAGTTGAGAGGATTGGCTAGAGGCTATGTCTGCTGCTCAGTGGGTGTGTCTTCCTTGATGAAATAAATGGTTTGTGGTCTCAGAAGCCAGTTGCCTTGTGAATAGCTTCTAAGAAGGCTTCTGTAATATAGCTTGCAATTTGTGACCAATTAAGAAAGTAAGTCCTTTGCTACCAACCTGTTTATTACAGTAAATTTATCATACATTCGTTGCCTTGCTGAGAACCTTGAAGATGCATTATGAAGCTTGAGAGAAGTATTTTTTCTTTTGTTTTTAAGTATTTCCCTCCATGCCTTGACTATAGAAATAAAAAGAGGAAACTGTAGTAGCTTAGTGATAGGTAAGGAATTGGGCTGCTAAATCCAAAGGGATGTGATTTGAATCCACCAGCTTCTCTGCAGGAGAAAGATGAGCAGTCTCCTTCCAGATGATTTACTGCCCCTGAAAACCTGCTGGAGGGTCAGCTATGAGTTGGATCTGACTCATAGGTACAGAACATCAACTGTAGAAATGTGTTTACATTGGATTTTACAGGATTGGAATAAACTTCATGGTGGAAGTTCATTTTTGTTGTGGTCTGTTTTAAATCAGCCTGCTGCTTTCTGGTCATTTCTAAGCTCTGGGAATCTTGCAGTTGTACTAGGGATCTAGGCATCTGATCCAGCTTTACTCCAGTAAGACAATGAAGTCAGACAAAGTATTCAACTGTTTTTGTAATCTGAGAAGATTCAGAAGGTGTTACACAGATAAAGTGCTGTCTTGTCAAATGTGATGGTGTTGAATTCTTCTGTATAAGCCTCTTGCTGCCAAGTTAGTAAGCCCCTTCAGCAGTTCTTTAAGATTTTAGTTTTGGCCTCGTGTCTGGTTTGTAATAGAACTAAAGAAATAATAACGAAAACTTACTACTGTTGAGTTTTGAAACTAGTTCACAAATGACCCTCCAATAGGTTTTCAGAGGCTATAAATGGCACAAGAGGAGATAGCCCATCTTTTTCTCTAGGAGCAGTTGGATTTGAATGTGTGCCCATGGATTTGACATGTGCCTTTGGATTGACAGTGCAACTCATTACCCATCAAAGCGCCTTCAGGAAATACTAGAAGTGAGCAAGAGTTAGAAACCTTGGGAGTTGGTGAAGTAGCTAAAAAAAGAGGGCATGACACAAGAAAAGAAAAAATCAAGAATGAAAGCTACAATCCTGGGGGACTGTAATTTTTCTAGGAGAACGAGCACAGGCACGTACACAGCTGTCAGAAACACACATATATGCACACACAGTCACACAACACTGAAGGTGGAGGCAGTGGTATCAGAAACAGACCCAGTGGAGATTGAGGCAGTAGTGTCAGAAAACACACACAGAGGCACAGACACCCGTGTGCCCATTCCCCCTTTCCCCCCAAAGATTGAAGCAGTGGTGTCAGAAAACCAAGGAAACAGAGACTGTTTCAGTAAGGAGATCATCTTAGTTGTCTGGAACAGATAGCACAGTACCAAAGTGAAATGTTTTCATGTAGAAAATGTATTTTCTCACAGTTTGGGAGGCTAGAAGTTTGACTTCAGGGGCCTACCTCTAAAAGACTATCTCTGTTGACTTTGGGAGAGATCCTGGCCTTTTTTCAGATTCTGTCCCTCAGTTCTTTGGTGATCTTCAAATGGAATGGCACGTATCTTCCCGTCTCTGCTGGCTTCTTCCCGCCTAACCTGCTCCTTTTATATCACCCTCCGCTGATGGTCTCATTAACATAACAACTGGTCACAAATGAAATTATATCCATGATTTACAAGGTTTAGGGTTTATAAAATGTTTTTAGGGAACAAAGTGATAACCATGGATTATCAAGCAACCAAGACTAATAATAGGAATAGAACCAAATCTACTGCTGTCGAGTGGATTCCAACTCATATAGACTCTCTGCTGGGTTTCTGAGGCTTTATTTATGGGAGGAAACAGCTCTCTTTCATGGAATGGCTTATAGCTTCAAACTACCAGCCTTTCCAACAGCCCGGCACTTAACCATGCTATCCCACTATCCCATGAGGGCTTCTTAGTAGTGTGTACGGGTGACTACTATATGCCAGGCCTACCTCTAACTCCTTTACCTAGCCCTCACAAGAGCCTTCCTAGGTATATATTACCCTCATTTCACAAATAATGAAGACTCAAATTCAGATGGTTTAAGTAACTGATTTGGGGGCAACAGATAAAACTTTTTAAAAAAAATTTTATTTAACTCTACAGCATTTAGACCTCTTGTTCATATGTTGCTGTGAGTTGTAGCCTCCTCACCCGCACCTAACAATAACAACATCATAGGACAGAGTTTAGCAATTCCAAAGCTACTGGTAACTTCTGAGAAAAATCTTTTAAGAGTAATAAATAGATCACACCTTCTTTTTTAATTGGTTTGCATACAATAAATTATATACATTGTTTAATTCTTGTACATTGTGTTTTATACAGTCTTTCATTTTACATTGTGTTTCATAGATTCATATACATTGTATTTTATATAATTACTATTGATCTAGTGCTAAGAAACTGTGCTCCAATTCCAAAGGCACACAGTTGAAATTTACCAGCTGCTCCACCAGCTGGAGAAGGAGGGACAGTCTCCTGTGTGATTTACTGTCTTTGAAACCCCTTTAGAGGGTCAGCAGTGAGACAGTGGTACACGATGACTGTGCCTGTAATTACCCAGCTTTTCAAGGTCCCCATTGAAGCTTTCCTATTCCTTCATCCCCACCCCTTCCTCTGCGCACTGTGTTATCCTAGTGATTTCCACTCTTTCCCTTTTCTTGACCACTTCCTCCTTGCCTCTGCCCCTTTTAACATTTGTACACTCTTACTCAGTAATCCCTCTGTTTTTACAATAATGATCTTATGCAGTGTTTGTCCTTATGAGGCTGAATAACTTTAATGAGCAAAATGCTCTCTAGACTGTCCCATGGTATTTTACAAAATCATTATTCCTTAGTGTTGTAAAGTATTCCTTTCGTGTGAACATGCCTCAATTTCTCAATTCATTTATTTGTTGGTAAGTATTTGTGCTGTTTCTGGTTTCTTTCTTTTGTGAATAATGCTGCTAGGAACACAGGTGTACATATCTCTGTTCAAGGTGTACATATCTCCATTTGTGTCTTAGGTCTAATTTCCTTGAGGTATATTCCTCGCAGTTGGAATAGCTGGGTCATGTGGGATTTCTGTGTTCAGCTTTTTGAAGAAACACCAAACTGCCTTCCAAGTGGCTGTACCATTTCGCAGTCCCACCAGCAGTGCATGAGAGTTCCAGTCTTTTTGCATCCTCTCCAACATTTATTGATGTATAGCTTGCTGTCCTGTTAAACTTTGCTACTGCTACTGGGGTGAGATGATACCTCATTGTAATTTTATTTTGCATCTCTCTGATTGCCAGTGATTTTGAGCACTTTGTCATGTCTCTTTCATGTCTCTTATCCATTTTGTTACTGGGTTTTATCAGTCTTTTTCTTGTGGAGACCCTGAAGTATTCTGAAACTTTCATTATAGGACCCTCGACTGAAATATCCTTGTTTTTTTCTTAATCTATAGGCTTTCCTTTCACCCTACTGGAAAACAGGGTGCACACAGGCCTTGATTTTTAGAAGGTCCTGTTTGTCAATTTTGTCCTCTCCTGGTTGTGCATAGATTGCATCTTTTTTAGAGCTGATTGGTCTTGGTCTTAGTGGAATTTTATTGGAATTCTGCTAGCCTTTCCTCACTACATTCCATACATACTAGAGAGAATAGTTTGGAGCTCTGCATATGTCACATAAGCGGTTTTGTTTTGTTTTTTCACATAAGCTTTTTTTATGGTCTGAATATGTGTTTCCAGCAATCATCTCTTTTGGTGTACAAATAACAAGTCCACTTTTCCCCCCCTTCTCAGAAGCAAGATCTATTGCTCCCTAATGTTTATGATATGTAGCTTTTACTGAATGGGCTAAAAAAGTGCTTTCAAAGACAGTTGTAAAATAATTTTTATGTTTTGACATTTATTATTTTCTGATTAAAACCCTAAAAAACAGAGGCCTCTATCTATATGTGAACTGAAACAGTGCAGGTTGGGCTAGCTCAGCCGATGACATGTTCTGTGCTTTGGACAGCAGTGTTATGCAAGGAGAGTTGGCATTCTAACTTGTCATGCACGACTCCCTGTAGCGATTTTCTAATGGTAGATCATTATTATGGTGCAAGAGAGCTGGGATAGGAGGTTTGAGGACAAGTGAAGCTCTGCCACCAATTGTGGGTGTTCACTGGAGCTCCCTTTTGCCCCCAACATGCTTTGAGCAGATAGCACCCTCTTCACACTGCCCCGCCAGCATGTTCAGTTCTGGGTGTTCAGTGTACACACGTGAATAACAACCTGTATCATGCCAGTGTCCCTCCTCCAGGATACTTCCCCGAATATGTCTGTGCTAAACTAGCTGACAGGTTTCACCAAACAGATGTAACCTTGGACATGTGCTCACTTGTCTGTGCCAAGAAATTTCGAAGACAGCTACCTGACTGGAAGAGATCCATGTTTGTTCCCATTGGAAAAAAGAGATCCTCCAATGAATGTGAAAATTATTGAATGAAATAATTAACATAATATATAATTATAATCTTGCTGATGGTCATTAAAAATGGCTGGAACAGTTCCATCAACAGGGATCTGCTAGAAATTAAGTTAGATTTAAAAGAGGTTGTGGCACTAAAAACATCATTGCTGATATCAGATGAATCTTGACGAAAAGTATAGAATACCAGTGATGTCAGTTTAAAGACAAAGGTGTGCCAAATCCAAGCCTTGGCGTTTTTAGTTGCTTAATATGCATCTGGAAGTTGGACAGTGAGTAAGGATGACAGAAGAGTCAGTGCCTTTGAGTTGTGGTGTTTGAGAAGAGTACCGAATGTCTATCTCATAGACTGCTAAAAGAAAAAAGTCTTTCTTGGAGGATCTGCAACCAAGATGCTCCCTAGAGACAAGGATGGTGAAACTCGTTCTCTCATACTTAGGGCATGTTGTCAGGAGGGGCTAGTCTCAGGAAAAAGACATCCTTGCAAAACGTAGAAAATTAAAGAGGAGAAGACCCTCAACACCGTGGATTGATGCACTGACAATAATAATAGGTTCAAGCATATCAGAGATAGTCAGGATGGTATAGGATAGTGCAAAGCTCAGATCTGCTGTTCATAGGGTCACTGTGAGTCCTTGCTGACTCTGTAGCACCTAAAATATCAAACCCCAAACCAAATGCAACCCTAAGCAACTCTTCAGAAAGAACTGTCCCAAAATGTTTCCGAGACAGTGACCTTTTATGGTAACAGATTACCACATTTCTTCCATGGAACAGATGATGGATTTGAGACACATTTGGTAGTAGGTGAATGCTTTAACCCTGCACTACCCAGAATCTAGTATCTATGGCTGTTTACATTCTAGACCTTGCCTGATCGACACAGGTATCATCTATGGCACACTTGGCCTTCGGAGAATAATGCTTTCATTGTATTTCTTATCATTGTGATTCTGCTGTCATTGTCGTAGAGTTGGAACTAACACATAGTGACCCTTTGGCAAGTTTTCAGAGGCTGTAAGTCACGTAAGAGAGGATTGCCTATCTTTTCCCCAGGGAGTAGCTGATGGATTCATGCCCGCTGCTGCCTGTGGGTTGTCACTGGAGCTCATAGGGTCACTCTAAGTTGGAATTGACTCTATAGCCATGATTGAGTGAGTGAACAATGATGTTAATGAGGCAAGAGTAGAGGCAGTTCTTTATCATGTAATCATCTGTAAGATGTGACAGGAGATATATCATTTGTAGGGGGATTAACGTAGGATTATTGTTGTTGTTGTTACATGCCTGTGACTCATAGCGACCATATGTACAGTCCTAAACCCTGCTCTGTCCTGTGTGTCTGATACACCTACCCCCATTACCCTAGTCACTGAATCAATCCATCTCATCCAGATCTTTCTCTCTTGTGGTGTCCCTCTACCAGGACTGGTCTCGCCTTGCAGCACATCCAAAGATAAAGCTTCAGAATCCTTGCCTTCAAGGCGCAGCCAGGCCTCACCCTCTCTAGGACAAACCTGTTTGTTCACCTTTCTTATGTCACAAATGTGATCTGATATAAGAGGAGTTCCCTGTGATATCTCACAGGAGTTACAAGGAAAGGTAAGCAAACAGAGAAGGGAGGATCTAAGTACCACTAAAAATGAAGGGCTAGGAGTGGAGGGCATCCTTTGGGTTCAGGTTCTTGTGCTGGGAAACTCCTAGAACCAAGAGAGAGAGAGAAAGAGAGAGAGGGCACCTCCTTTTAGAGCTGACGTGCTGAATTTGAACTTCTAGCCTCTAAAACAAGAAGATTATTAATTTCTATTTATTAAAGCCATCCATTGTGGTATCGCTTTTAAAGCAGCACTAGATAACTGAGACCCTCCTCAACACAGAGAAAACAAGAATCCTTAATCACAGAACCAATAAAAGGTTTCATGATATATGGAAAAAATATTAATGTTGTTGAGGATTTTATTTCACTTTAATCCACAAAACACCCATGAAAGCAGCAGTTGAGAAAGAAAATGGCATATTTCATTTGGCATATCTGCTGCAAAAGACCTCTTAGAAGTGTTAAAAAATAAAGCTGTTATTTTGATAACTAAAGTATACCTGACCCAAGACATGACATTTTAAATCAATTCTTTTGTTTTGTTTTTGTTTTTGTTTTTGATGTGTGTACCTTCAAATCGGATCTGACTGGTACAGGAGGGGACTGTGCCTCCTTCTTCAGTAGAGCATCTGGTGGATTTGAACCGGGCATCGCTGGAATTGCAGTGCAGCTTCTTGCTACTAAGCCACCAGAGTTCGCCTTAAATCAATTTTTAATGCATACCAAAGCTGAACAATGACAGCATTGATGTCTTTGGATTATCATGTTGGTAGAGAAGAAGATTGAGTGTGCCATGAACTTTCACAAGATGAACATACTGTCTTTAAAGAAGGACGTACAGCCAGAATGCTGCAGAGAAGTGATGATGCTGAGACCTCATCTCATGTGCTTTGCCATGTGCTCTGGAGGGACTGCTCTGTGGACATCATGCTTAGTAAAGTAGAGGATCTGCTAGAAAGAAGATGACTCTCAGTGAAATGGATGGACTATGGGCTGTAGCAGTGGACTTCACCATGGCGACAGTTGTGAGGATGGCACACAACTAGGCAGTGTTTGATTCAGTTGTACATGTGATTGTTATGCCTTGGAACTGACTTGAGGGCACCTAACAGCAAAACATACTTAGGAGAGAGAGAGAGATTGTGCTTCTTGCCGTTGTTATTAGGGGCCATTGAGTTGAAAATGACGCATAGCAACCCTGTGAACAACAGATGTGAACCCTATCTTACACTGTGCCATTCTCATCATCTCTGATACACTTGAGCCCACTGCTGCAGTCCCCATGCCAATCCATCTCACTGGGGGTCTTCCTCTCCTTCATTGCCTCTCCATCTTTCCAAGCCTGATTGCCCTTTCCAAGGAATACCCTGTCCTGGCCACTTGTTCTGCTCTTGTTAGAAACGTAAAATTTCACATAAAAGAAATACTGCCAATTTTAAGGATTATTTTCCAGCTTAATGTCATAAATGCAGCAAAACCTGTGAAAGTGAAACCTTTTCACAGAATTTAAGGCAGAAACTTTCCAGGAAATGAAAACTTAAGTCTTAACTACTTTCCACTAAAGAGTAATAGAAGAATTCTGTGTCCTGTCAAAGGCAGAAAGCTTTGGAGACCCAAAGTAAACAAGGCATTCCCATCTGGTTCCATTCTCACGGGTTTCAGGATAGATTCTTTGACCAATTGGTATAGATAAATGTAATTCTTTAAACAAATGCACAGAATTCCATAATAAGAATGTATAATGTAACTTATTTAACAGTTATCCATAATAATATTGAGACTTCCTTTCAGTATTTTTAGTATGTCAGCTCCTGATAAATCTGTCTCTTCCCATGTCTAAATTGATAGAATGCAGGTTGTCATATATCAACAAACAAATGCTGCCCTCGACCTGCTCACCAAATTGTGCCAAGAAATCTGGAGGACAACTACCTGGCCAACTGATTGGAAGAGATTCATATTTATTCTCATACCAAAAAAATAGTGACTTGACAGAGTATGAAAATTATCAAACAATATCATTAATATCAAAAGCAAGCAAAATCCTGCTGAAGATTATAAAAAAACAACTGGAACAGTGCATTGACAGAGAACTACCAGAAATACAAGCTAGGTTTAAAAGAGACCATGGTACCAGAGGCAGTATTGCCATTGTCAGATGGGTCTTGGCCAAAAGCAAAGAGTACCAGAGGAATGTCTGTTGATTATGAAAAAAACATATGATTCTGTGGATCACAACAAATTGTAGCTAACCTTGAGAAGAATGGGAATCCCAGAACACCTGATTGTGCTCATGTGAAATCTATACTTGGACCAGGAAGCAGCTTTCAGAATAGAGCAAGAACAGAACCACTGTATGATTTAAAATCACGAAAGGAGTGTGTCAGAGATGTGTCCTATTTCAGTCTGTATGCGGAACAGGTCATTCAGGAGAATGGGATTTATGAGGAGGAATGTGGTATCAGGATTGGAAGAAGACTCATCAACAACCTTTGTTAGGCAGATGATACAACCTTGCTTGCCGAAACTGAGGAGGACCTGAAGTGTTTGTTGCAGGTCAGAGTATATAGTCTTTAGTATGGATGATTGAAGCTCAGTGTCAAGAAAACAAAGATTGACCACTGGACCAATTGGCAGCACCACAGATGAAGATAGATGGAGAAGAGATTGAGGTTGTTAATACTTTCAGTTTGCTTGGATCCACAGTCAACACTCTTGATACCAGCAATCAGTAAATCAAAAGATGAATTGCATTGGGAAAGTTTGCTGTCAGAGACCTCTCCAGAGTGCTGAAAAACAACGTCAGTCTAGAGATTAAGGTGTGCCTGATCTAGGCCATGGTCTTCGCAATTACTTGCTATGCATCAGAAAGCTGGACAGTGACTAAGGATGACGGAAGAATTGATGCCTTTGAATTGTGGTGCTGGCGTCTTGAACATACTATGAACTTCCAAGGAAACAAATGGGTCTGTCTTGGCCAGGGTGAAACCAAGTTTCTCCTTGCAAGCTAGGATTTTGAAGCTCTGTCTCACATACTTTGGGCACATGGCCAGGAGAGACAGATCCTTGGAGAAGGAGGCTTGAAAGGGTGGAGGGACAGCAGAGGAGAGGAACACTCTAGATGAGATAGATTGCTACAGTAACTCGGGCAATGGGTGTTGGTGTGTCAAAATTAGTGAGACTGGCTCAGGACTTGGTAAAGTTCAGAGCTGCTGTATATAGTAGAGTCGCTTTGGGTCATAGGCAACTCAGTGGTACATAACAGCAATAGAACAAACAGATCCATCTTGAAGAAGGTGAAACCAAGTTGCTCCCTGGATACAAGGATTCTGAAGCTCTGTCTGACATATTTTAGGCATATTGCAAGGAGGAACATCATGCTTGGAAGGGTGGAGGGACAGCACAAGAGAGGAAGACCCTGGATTGACTTAGTGACTGAGCTAATGGGAGTAGATGTGTCAGAGACAATGAGGTTGGCTCAAGATAGAGCTGGGTTCAGAGCTGTTGTACATAAGATCGCTGTGAGTCACAAGCAACTCAACTACACGTAACAACCACCCCATGTCAGAGTCAGCCGGGCTCAGGATAGGGCAGACTTTAGAGCTTTTGTACATAAGTCTCTCTGAGTCGCAGGCAACTCGATGACAGATAACAACCTTAAATTCCTGGGAATTAGATTGGTGGCTCAAGGAGTGCAAGTGTCTATGTTAAATTCTGAGCAAAATAGTATTCTAAGATACATTTAAAGGAGAATGTCAAAGGTCTTCTGATTTCTAAAGTGCCATTGGTCACAGGCTTCTTAGAAATGTCTTAGAAAGGGAATTTCTTAAAATGCAAATCACATCTTGACATTTTCCTGTTAGCTCCATCATGGATATAAAATCCCGAGTTATTAAGGAGGACTTAAATGTATTTGAACTGGCTGTTCCAAACCTGTCTGACTTAAATCTTGCCAGGTGTCTAAACTCCAGCCAAACAAGACGTTCAGCCCCTTTCATGACCGTGGCCTGGGAAACCTCTCCCTTCCTTCTTTATTCTACTCCTTTGTAGTTCTCTGCTTCAGAGAGTTTATTTCTGACCAAATGATCTCTTCTTTCATAATCCACCCCCCCATTATAGCACTTCCTGACATCATATATCTATTTGCTTAGTTATTGCTTGCCTCTTTTAGCCTAGTGTTAGCTACTGTATTTCTAATGCTCAGATCATGCGTACTTCTTAGTGGAAGTGTTGTAATTGATATTAAGTGCCGTCTAGTCGACTGTGACTCCCGGTGACCCCATGATCGATGGATCGGAACTCTGCTCTACTCTGGCCATCCTCATCATCACCAACACATTTAAACTCTTTGTTAACAGTCACTGTGTCAGTCCATCTTGTTGAGGGTAGGGGCTTTGTATTTTGGAGTAAAGGAGTGAGTAAATGAGCAATAATTTTAATGGAAAGATGAAGATGAACAGTACACCAGTCATGTAAGTATTGGTAAAACTAAGTGTTGAGTATCTTTTTACGTCTATTTTTGTGTGTGTGTCTTAGTTGTAGAATAATATTTTGTATTTACTTGCTGGTTAACAAAAGCTAATTCTCTTTAAGTATTACTATAAAGATACACAAGAAGGATGTTGGTACATAGCCATTAAGCCTGTAGCTAGAATTTTTGTGTGTTTAAAGTTGAAAGATAGACATAGTGAGGGTTTACTGAATGTTCTTATTGGTGGTGTTGACAGCTTGACAGTCTGGTAACAGTACAGACATACAAATGTAGATTTCTGCAGCAGCTTTTCTAAAGCTCTTCCTAAGGGATAGCATAGCTGTAGTGATTTCTGCATTACTTCTTCCTGCCATCTTAGCAGGTAGCTCTGGTGTTAGAATCCATAGAGAGTTACGCTGCTCACTCACAGACCACATCTCTCTGGTAGGTCAATTCCTCCAGAGGCTCCAATGGAAAAAGATTGGTCAAGGGATAAGTCTTCTCCTGCACAACTTACAGCCTCAGAAACCCAAATGGAAGGTGAGCTGTGGGTTGGTTCCGACTCAGTGGCAGTGAGAGAGAGATCAAATAAACATTCAAGTCCTAGATAACTCAGGATGTTATATCAACATGATGGAAAATGTCAAGATCTGATTAATGTTTTAGTTGGGGTTGAACCATTGAGGGCCTAGTTGAGATTCATCCCACTCACTTACTCATGGCCATTGAGTTGGTTCTAACTCAGCTGATCCTCCACTGGGTTTTGAGGCTGTAAATCACAGAAGAAGAGACTGTCTGTCTTCTCTGTGGCTTCTGGCGATTTGAACTGCCAGAGAAGCGTGGCCTTTGGGTTGGTAGCAGGACTTGCGATGACCCACGCCACCAAAGCTCCCTGATTGCTGACACAGAGGAAGGGAGCAATCCTGTAGCAGTGGTTTTTCCAAAATGCCTTCCTTCTCTCACCTTGATTTGTAACACCTAGAAGCTAGGCAGAGAAATGGTCCTTGTGAACTCCAGTTAAACTGTAATAGACCCACCTGCTGTAGACCTTTGCTGTGCATGCTAAAGGCTAATATCTTTATTGCCTCTGATACATGCTTGACTCTCATATAGGCAAAGGTTATTTCCAATACAGTTAAATTGTATGCTGTTCTGATTTCCTAAAAATAGATTGATGGATTGATTAATTTTTAATATGCCAGAGGAAGCTCATAACCATTTGTTTGTACTCAAGTATAGCTATAAAAAGAGCAAGGACCACATGGAGACAGCCATACTTGGCCTTTATCAACTTCACAAAGGGGAACTGCCCCAGGTAACAACATCAGCAACACAAAATCAATGTTCATAAGCTCAGACATGTCCCCCATACTCCTGCACCTCTTTCTACTCATCCCAACACCAGCCTTTCTGCTTTACCAGTTCCAAAATCTGATATAGTAGCTAACAGACCACACAGAACCGTATTGGGGAAGTCAAAAGGCTATAGTCCGGGTTAGTAGCAGAATACAGGCAGGGCACGTTCTGAAATGTGCTCACAGGTTTTCAGTCTTTTTTTTTTTTTTTTTAAATTAAATTTATTATTAATTTCGGTAAAAATTTACAGAGGCTTTGGATTTCCATTCATTCGTTGTTGCACATTTCTCCCCTCCCAAGCCTCCCCCCCAGTATACTACCCTCTTGGAAAAGTAAAAGAAAAATTCTTTCATTGTTTTATGAACCCTCCCCCAGGTCCACTCCACCATCTTGAGCCTCGTGGCTTCATGCTACTGTTACAAAGCTCTCAGTCCTACCAGTTGTGCTTCCTCCCCACTCCCCCTACGTCCAGTCCTACAGTAAATGTGGGCAAAGTCTCTTACCTTTGATTCTGTGGTGGGGAGCAGTCCCAGGCACAGCTCTGCTCTGTTTCTGTTAGGACTCTGGTTCTCTGTTTCAGTTACTACTACTACTACTACTACTACTACTACTACTACTACTACTACTACTACTACTACTACTAGTCTAGCTGGAGCTGCTATTGTTAAGTTTGAAGCAAGAATGTCTGGTCCTGAAGGGTGCCTGCTTCTCCTCTGCTGGTGGTGAGATTCTCCAATTCTGCTGCTGGATCTCCTTGATTTATTGGCAAAACTAGCCAGTCCCCTTGTGACTACACACTCTTTTCATGTAGTCCCACCATCCACATGGCAAAGTAAGTTAATGGATTATTGTTGTTGTTTTTAGGTGAGTGGAGTGTTGTTGAGTGGAGTATGACCCATAGCAACCCTATAAATAAAAGTTCTGAACCCTGTTCTGTCCTGTCCCATTTTCATACTTCTTGACACACAAGAGCCCATTGCAGTAGTCACCGTGCCAGTCTACTTGGTTGAGGGTCTTCCTCTCCTTAGCCGACTCTCCACTCTTCCCAGCATCATGTCCTTCTCCAAGGAATAGTCCCTCCTAGCAATATGCCCAAAGTATGTGAGGCGAAGCCTCATCATTCTTGTCTCCAAAGGGCACTCTGGCTGCACCCTCTCCAGGACATACCTGTTTCTTAATCTTCACCGTCCATGGGATGTTCAGTGCTCTTCTCCAGCACCACAACTTAAAGGTGTCAATTCTTTTTCTTTATCCTTGTTCATTGTCTAGCTCTCAGATGTATAGCAAGTGATTGGAAAGACTATAGTCTGAGTCAGGTGCACTACAGTCCTCAAGCTGACATCATTACTTTTTAATAATTTGGAAAGGGTAACTGCAGATTTCCCCATGTAGTGTATCTCCTTATTTCCTCACTGCTGATACTAAGGGTGTTAATTGTGAATCCAAGCAAGATGAAGTTGTTGACAGTTTCATTCTCTTCTCTATCCATCATGATGCTGTCCAGTGGTAAGAAATCTTTGTTTTCTTGACAATGAGATGCAGTCCATACGGAAAGCAGCATTCCTTGATCTTCTGCAACAAGTGCTTCAAGTCCTCCTCACTTTCAGCAAGCAGGGTTGTGTCATCTGCATAATGCAGGTTATTCATGAGTCTCCCTCCAGTCCTGGTGCCGCATTCCTCTTCATAGAGTACAGCTTCTTGAATAATTTGCTCAGCATACAGATTAAATAGATAATAGATAAGGAAGCCATTTTGATTACAATGGCTAACATATCAATAGTGAAAATTCTTCCATAGTCATAGAGAATAAGGATGATTTAAAGTGGAATTCTAATAATAAACCACTGATGGTTTATAAACAATTAAGATGTAGTACCTCTGAAATAGTAAAAAATGATTAACTGAAAAATTTCAGAAATATGATGAAAAAAACAGCAGTAAGCTAAAATGTAGAGACCTGGGTTCTAGCTCCCAATTCTCCCCCTATTGGACTAGTGTTGGTGTGCTCCATTGAGTTGGAACTGACCTTCCAGTGGATTTTCAAAGACAGTAAATCACATGGGGGGATTGATTGCCAGAGCAGCTAGTGGATTTGAACCACGTGCCTTTGGGATTGCAATGTAGCTTCTTACCAGTACCTCACCAGAGCTCCCTGCTGTTGTTGTTCAATGCTGTCGTTGACTCATAGCGATCCTAAGAATAACAGTCTTGAACCCTGTTCTATCCTGTGCCATCCTCACTATCTCTGTTACACTTGAGCTCATTACCAGTCAGCGTGTCAATCCATCTTGGCAGAGGTCTTCCTCTCTTTGACTGACCCTCCACCCTTCTAAGCATGTTATCTTTTCCCAAGGAATAGCCTCTCCTGGCAGCATGTCCACAGTATAAGAGATGAAGCTTTGTCATCCTTGCCTCCATGAGCACTCTGCCCACACCTTTTCCAAGACGTACCTGTTTGTTCTTTTGACAGGCTGTGGGCTATTCAGCGCTCTTCTCCAGCACCACAATTCAAAGGTATCACCTTTTCTGTCATCCTTATTCATTGTCCAGTTCTCAAATACATAACAAGTAACTAAAAAAGACCATCCTTAAATCAGGCACACCATGGTCTTTAAACTGACATCACTCATCTTCAGTATTTTGGAGAGATCCCTGACAGCAAACTTGCCCAAAGTCATACATCTCCTTATCTCCTGACTGCTGGTACCAGGGGTATTAATTGTGGATCCAAGTAAGATGAAATAATTTATGTTTCATTGTGGATCCAAGTAAGATGAAGTAATTTTTGTTTCAGTCCTTTCTCCATTTATCATGCTTTTGCCCACTGGCCCAGTGGTAAAAACTTTTGTCATCTTGATGTTAAAATGCAATCCATATTGATGAATGTAGTCTTTGATCTTTTGCAACAAGCACTATAGGTCTTCTTCACTTTCAGCCAGTAAGATTGTGTCATCTGCATAGTATAGGTTGTTGATGAGTCTTCCTCCACTCCTGATACCACATTCTTCTCCATAGGGTCCAGCTTCTCAAATTTTTTTGCACAGCCTAGAGATTAAATAGGTATGGAGAAATGATACACCCCTGACACATGCTCTTTTTGATCCTTAGCCATACAGTATTCCTTTGTTCAGTTCGGACAACAGCTTCTCGGTCTAGGTATAGACTTTGCATGAGCACAATTAAGTGCTCTGGAATTCCCATTTTTCTCACTGTTAGCTGTAATTTGTTGTGATCCACACAAAGACCCCTAGACCATTGCAAACACATTGGCTGCTGAATCCTTTTTAATTTTTTTAAAAAAATCTTGAATCAACATTTGCAAATCATTACATTTTCATTCAGTTATTAGTAGGGATTTTGCATTATGTTAATGATGATTGATGTAAATAAGTACAATGTCTAGTCAAACACGTATTGTATATTGTCTTTCCTTTCACTCAGCCTATTAATTTTTGCTACTTTTCCCTTTCTCATCCTTCTTAGCTCTTCAATCTGTGTATAAACCTTTGCTTAGGTTTTTATATTAGTGGTCATATACCATCGTTTTCCTTTTGTAACTAACTTCTGTCAGTCAACATAATTTATTCTGGATTCATCCATGTTGTACAGTATTTCACAAGTTCTTGGTCCGTTTTTAGTAATGCATAATACTCCACTGTGTAAATGCATTAGTTTCTCTAACTTCATCCATTGATGAATTCATCCATTCAACTATTCATCCATTGGGCTGTTTCCAACTCTTTACCATTGTAAATAATACTGCAATAAACATAGATGTGATTATGTTAGTTTGTGTTTCAGCTTTTATTTCTTTGGGATGCATGTCTAGTAATGGAATTGCTGGATTAAATGATATTTCTATTCCCGACTTTCTAAGGAAGCACTAAGCTGTTTTCTGTAACAGTTGCACCCTTTTTCATTCCCACTAACAGTGAGTGAGATCCCTCCAGTCCTTCCATGCCTTTGCCAACATGTGCTTTGTAAAAATACATATTCTCAAACATTGTTATTTTTGCTATGGCGAGATGACATTTCATTGTTGCTTTGATTTGCATCTCTCTAATAACCAGGTCCAGTTTTGATATGGAATTTTCTTTGTGTCTGTGGGCACAATGCTTCCTCTCCTTTTCTTTGTCTTGTTATTTGGTCAGGTGAAGAGGAACTGTGAGGCAGGTTGAGAGTCACTTTTAAGAGAAATGAGAAATACTGTTTCTCTGAATGCATTTTTATCCTTTGTATTTAAATAAGAATTCTTCACTGTAGACTGAGGAGGACCTCATGCACTTACTGCAGAGGGTCAAGGACTGCAGCCTTCAGTATGGACTGAGACTCAGTGTCAAGAAGACAAAGATTCTCACCACTGGACCACTTGGCAGCATCAGGATGGATGGCGAAGAGATTGAGATTGTCCACAGCTTCAGTTTGCTCGGCTCCACAGTCAACACTCTTGGTACCAGCAGTCAGGAAATCAAAAAACGTATTGCGATGGAAAAGTCTGCTGTTAGGGACCTCTCCAAAGTACTCAAGAGCAACGGTGTCTCTTTGGAGATGAAGGTGCGCCTGATACAGGCCATGGTCTTTGCAATCACTTGTTATGCATCAGAGAGCTGAACAATGACTAGGGAGGACAGAAGAAGAATTGACGCCTTTGAGCTGTGGTGCTGGAGAAGAGTATTGAATGTACCATGGACTGCCAAGAAAACAAAAAGATTCACCCTAGAGAGGGTTAAACCAGGCTACTCCTTGGAGGCAAAGATTCTGGGGCTTCGTCTGACATACTTTGGACATGTTGCAAGGAGAGACAGGTCTTTGGAGAGGGACATCATGCTGGATAGAATAGAGGGACAGCGCAGGAGGGGAAGACCCTCCATGAGGTGGATCGATTCAGTGACTGGGGTAATTGGGGTGGGTGTGTCAGAAGCAATGCGATTGGCACAGGATAGAGCACGGTTTAGGGCTGTTGTACATAGGGTAGCTATGAGTTGCAAACGACTCGAAGGCACAACAACAACAAGTATTTAATAAAATAATTTCCTCTTTTTCTGAGAAATCATAGTTATTTCCATCATTTTTTGCTTAGAAAAGAACAAAAGCCTGTAGAATTCTTTAAGATAAGAATTATCTGTTTACATCACCAAATACAGAGGATTTTGAAGAAATATAGAGAAAGTAACTGTACACACATACACACACATATTGAATAAAGAAAAATTGAGTTGATTGTGATTATTTTAGGCTCTTCACAGAAATGGGGCTCAGAGTATCTTTGGGGAAACCTTGATGTCTGAAAATTAATTTTACCTTTTCCAAATGTAAAAAAAAATCAAAATTAAATCTCCATTTATGGGCAAGTGAAATTAAGGGGAAAGAAGTTCAAAATGATTCCTCAAGGCTAGCAGTGTTAAAACAATGAGATGTGTATACTTAAACTACCATATACTTTGCCTTTGCTGCCTCTCTGTTTCGTTCACTCTCCTATTCTGTCTTAAGTATCTTTTGTTAGGTGTCGTTGAGTCAGTTATGACTCATAACAATCCTATAAACGACAGGTCAAAACCTTGCCCCCTCCTGAGCCCTCCTGACTATCCCTGCCATACTCGGGCCCATTGCTGCAGTCACTGTCAGTCCAGCTTGTTGAGGGGCTTCGTCTCTTTTGCTCACCTTCTACTTTTCCCACAGTTGTGTCTTTTTTCAGACTGATGTTTTCTGACAACATGGCCAACTTTAAGAGAATTTTCACCATCTTTCCCTCTTAGAAGGACGTTGGTTGCACTTCCCCCACAACAGATTTGTTTGTCCTGTAGGCAGTCTGGTGGACATTAAGTACTTTGTCAATATCACATTTCAAAGGCATCATTTCTTCAATCTTCCTTTTTTAGGGTCAGCTATGAGTTGGTTTGACTGGCTAACAGTGAGTCTGAGTTTTGAGTTTGAGCACAGATATGACCACTGGGGCCCACGCCATGTATCTGGGAGCTCCCGGAAAAGGGAAATTGACACGAACCAGTTTGTGTTCCCGCCCTGCACCCTCCCCCCCAGGTAGTGTATACTACAAATCCAGAATGGAGCACATTGGAGAGGGCAGGGTGAAAAGTGTTCTGCCAGCTCAAAACATGTTAGAGGTGGAAGATCTCCATGAAGATCCAGAATTGGTGGCAGAGTTGCACTTTCAGTCCAGCTAGCCTGGCTAGCTCTGTTATACCATAATGCTTGCCTAGACATAGAAAAGTGCTACAGCGAGTTCTGAGTGGCAGGTTAGAACAGCTACCACCTAGGACAGCATAGCTGCCCAATATGCATGGCCTGTCATGGGCCGAGCTCTTCCGTGGAAATTTCCATTTGGGGACTTCAGTAGAAATATCCATTCATGTTACTCATTGCTGTCAGCTGCACCAACTCAACGCTGAGCTTCCCTTGGGTTCTCTAAGCAGTGACTCACATGGGAGAAAACCACTGGTCTTTATGCTGAAGACCCAGCAGTGTGGATATGGGTTCGCAGTGTGTCTCCCTGTGGACTGTGCCACCAGAGAGATGTGGGTTAGTTCCTTACCAGCTGGACCACCAGAGCTCCCACAGAGAAATGCAGTAATGTAAAAATATAAGAAAGATCAAAATAGAAATATGTTTTGTAGCTAGCTTTGTAGTAATTTTCAGTCCATTTGATATGGAATATTTATTGACAAAAACTGAAAATGTATCCTAAAGACCAGGAAAAATGTAAAGTCTGTTTTTTTCAAAATTTGCCTCATTAAAAAAAGAGAGTCCTTCTGGAAATAGACATTACGAGGGTGGAATAACCTATGTGGCGTCTGCCTAGCTTCAAACTGTTAATAAGTGTGGTTTGTAGTAGGGAGAGGTTCATTTCAGTAAATTTCAAGAAAATGCCATTTCAGCAGAACTGATTTTGAGAATACATAGGAACTGATAAGCGTTCTGTTGTGGAAACAGCCTATTTCCAGTGCTTTGAAAGCTGAGGAACAATAGAGAATTTAGATGGGAATAAGGTCTTGTGTAATATGGGCAAGTCCTCCCATCCCACAGTAATGTTCACTGGAAATGTATTTGCTTAAGGAAAGGATTATGTTAAAAAGATAAAGATCATTATGTGACTTTTTAAATATTCATATCAGAGAATTTATACTTGTTTCCCAGTACTTCTTCAGTTATTGCATCACCCACCTAGTTACTTTCATGGAATTCTTGAACACCTGCTCACCGCTATTCTGGGTTAGCTTGCAGTGGACTCAAACTTGTATGTTTATTTATTAACTTTTTTCCTAGGCAAATGTGATAGAACACATGATCCATGAAATTCTTTTGCTAGAAAAGATATCATTAGGACAGTGGGCAGAATATAGTTTACTTACTAGGACTCATAGTGACCCTTTGAACAGCAGGTTGGAAACCTGCCTTCCCCCATGCTGTTGTCACTGTCACCACCATGCTCGAGTCCAGTGTGGCAGTCAGTGTGCCAGTCCATCTCCTTGAGGGTCTTCCTCTCTTTCACTGACTTTCTTTGCCAGCATGATGCCTTTTGACAACATTCCCAGAGTGTGAGTCTGGCTCACTTGTTGTCGAATCAGTACTGACTTGAGCCTCCAGTGAGTTTTCAGAGGCTGTAAATTGCACTGGAGGAGATTGTCTATCTTTCTCCATCAGAGCAGCTGGTGAATTTGAACTGTTTGCCTTTGGATTGGCAGAGCAACTCCTTACCATTAGGCCACAAGAGCTTCCTAATGTATGACTAGATAGTATTATATCAGTTTCCCTGTTCTAATTGTTCTTTTGGTTTTAGAAAGTGTTTATTTTTAAGCTAAAATATTAAAAAGACTATTTTGTCTGTAGCTGATTTAAATGGTTCAGGGGGGAAAAATTGTTTCTCTACTTCCAAAATAGCTTGCCTTCAGAAACCCTATGAACCTGGAGAAAGGATGAAAGTTATACAGGCGTTCAGGTCTTTCGTTCATAAGGTCACTGTGAGTCTCCTACGATGGCACTTAATAACACCACCACCACATACACATCAAAAGCCCAGAGGTTGTGTTTTGTTTCATTGTGTTTTTTTCCCCTTGAACCAATAGAAACTACTTCTCTCTTAGAACCTGGTATGTTTTTAGGAGCCAGAAAGAGCTCTGAGTCTTATTTGAAATATGCAGCAGTCTCTTATCTTCCCTTTTTTTCTCTCAGAGTCAACTGCTTTTCATTTTATCAGATTCTATTGGTATTAACCTCTAGTTGCTAAATACCGAAATAACCCAGCCCCACTGCCTTTGAATGGAATCTAACTCCCAGTTACCCTCCATTGGGTCTTTGAGGCTGGAAAGCTTTATGGAGGCGACTGCCCATCTTGCAGGGAACAGCTGCTGACCTTTAGCTCGAAGTACTATATGTTGCACCCTGGGCCACCAGGGCTCCTTTTGTCACTAAATACCATGCTTTGATTGCTGCTTCTTGCTTTTTCAGTGTTGTTGTTATTGTTTGGTGCCATTAAATCACCTGAAACTCATAGCACCCCTGTGTATGACAGATCTCAAAGCTATCGTCACAATCTCTGCTTCACTTAAACTCATTGTTGCCATCACTGGGTCACTCTGTCTCATTAAAGGTCATCTTCTCATCTGCTGACAGTCCACACTTCCAAGCATGATATCCTTTTCCAAGGACTTGTATTGTTGTTGTTAAGTGCTGTCAAGTACAATTTATAGCAACTCATTAATCAACAGTCTTGAACCTTGTCCTGTCCTGTGCCATTCTTATCATCCCCAGCACACATTAGCCATTGCTGCAGACACTATCAAACTATCTTGTTAAAACCTCTACCTCTCCAAGGAATAGCCTGTCTTTGCAGTTTGCCCCAAGTATATGAGATAAAGCTTTGCCACCTTTGTCGCCAAGGAACACTCTGGCTACACCTTCTCCAAGATATATCTGTTTGGGGTTTTTTTCCATCCATGGATGTTCAGTGCTTTTCTCCAACACCACAACTCAAAGGCGTCAGTTCTTCTTCTGTCATTCCTACTCATTGTCCAGCTTTCAGGTGCATAGCAGGTGATTTGAAAGACTGTGACGTGAATGAGTACTAGTATTGGACATTATTTATTGACTTAACACTATTGGAAGATTTTTCACTCCTTTTCGGAGAAGATTCTCTTTTAGAAAGACCATGACAAGAAGTGTGATGTGACTGGAACAAGTTTAGGAGGTGAAAGAAAAAGGCAATGGGGAGATTAGAGGCTGGAGAGTTGGTGCTGTGAGACTAAATGCTACACTATTATAGATTGAACTGTGCCGTCCCTCCCCCAGAGTACTTGTAAACCTTAACTTCTGTACCTGTTGTTTGGGAGCTTTGGTGCTGTACACTGTAGGGTATACCACCACAGGGCACTTGCCGCCCCAAAGACTGTGCCTTCCTGGCAGCTGGAATTCACTGGTGGTGGGAGAGATCTGGGTAGTCTCCCTGTGTGGTTTACAACCACAGAACCCTGGGTCAGCTGTGAGGCAGTTTCAACTCTATGGCATTGGGCTGAGTGAGTGGATGCTTGTAGTGATAGTCCCTTTTGAGAATGTGTTGTCTTTGTTATAGTAAGATAGGATTTGTATAGGGTATCTCTTTAGTCAGTTTCTTTTGAAACATCAAAAAATTAAGGCTTCACCTGGTTAAAAACGATTCTGTAAAAACCACAGGGTTGCAGTTTGGAAGGGGTGAAGGAAATGGGAAGGATCTGGCAAGGACCTGAAAAGATTGGGTAATGATGGGCAAGGTCCGATGGGGATTGATTTTATAAAACATAATGCATGGGAATGATTGTATGAAACACAGTATGAATGAAGCATACTGTGAAACACAGAGTATACAAACTTTGTGAGCAATCCAACAATAAAATTTAGAAAAATAGAGACTAAAAAAAAAATTATTCTCTAAATGGCTGATGGAAACAGCAAACAGGGCTAGTGAAGGTGTTGCATAGCAGCCAGATCTGTAGTGCCCTGGATTGTAATCTGGCAGAAAATAGGCAGCGGTGCTGTGCTCAGAGATGGTGGCTGACACATTTAAAGCCAGGCAGCCAGCCACCACCTCGAGTGAAGCACAGCTGCCTGCTTCCTACTTTGGTTAAAATCAGACTCATAAAGCTATTTGATTGCTCTGCAGCAAGGCACTGCCCTTATTTGATTCAGCCATAACTGAACTATTTTGAACCGACTTGAAGATGTAGATTAAACAGACAAGCAGAAGAAACAGAGATGACGAAAGAGAAATAAATGCCAGGCCATGCGGAGTGCTCCAAGGAACCAGGAAACAAGCTTTAGAAGACATAAAGGTCTGTCTCGAGTGCCAAAAAGAGAGTGGTTTTCCCCCTAGAGCCAGTGCCCTCAATTCAGACTTCTAGCTTCCTAAACTGTGAGGGTGGGGGAGGGATCTGTTTGTTAAAGCCATCCATTTGTGGTATTTTTTTTACAGTAGCAGTAGAAAACAGATTCAGAGACCAAGTTGTAGCTAAGTTGAGACTTGACTTTGCACAGACATCGTACCTCTTTGATTAGAGGTGTGTCTTGGTGTGTCTTGATCGTATTTGCTTGGGAAGATAATTGTAGTGTGGTTAGAGTCCTCAAGGCAGAGAGACCAAATAGGGAGTCCTAGTGGCCTAAGGAGCATTGAGGCACCCAAAGAGGAAGCATTGACGATTTTATTGCTTGCTTGGTTGTTTTTAAAATTGAGGCTAACCTATCACCAAACACATGAAATGTGCTAATCTTAAGTTGACAGCTCTATGCTTTTTTTTTTTTTTAAAAATATTTTATTATTGTTAGTGTGTATACTGTCACATAAGATCTGTCTGGTACAGGAGGAAATTGCGCCTCCTTCTCCAGCAGAGCATCTGGTGGATTCGAACCGCGTACTTCTGGGATTGCAGTGCAGCTTCTTGCCACAATGCTTTTTTCATTTATATGTGTATTATGTGACCCGTAGCAGCTTCCACCCAAGACCAAGCCCATCCCACTCCCATATGGTCTGTTCTAACTCAACATGACCTATAGGACAGGGTAGAGAGCTGTCTAATGGCATTTTCAAGGCTGTAAATCTTTATGAAAGCACTGCTCCGTCTTTCTTCTGCAGAGCCTGAGGAGTTAGAACTGCCAGCATTTCAGATGACAGCTGTACACATTACCCACTGCTCCACCAAGGACGCCTTAGAAAGTGTCTAGCCTCTAGAAAAGTCTCTGGTTTCCACTAGCAGGTCTGGAACTGAAGCACAAAAACTCATTACTGGTTCTAGGTGGAAGCCAGAAAATAAGGAGGAGCTAAAGATGACTAAAACTGGGGAGACTGGGTAAACTGGATGGTGATGTCAGCCAAGATAGGCAATACAGGAGGAAGCACAGGTTTTAGTGAGGAGAAGGATTAAGACAGTGAGATAAGAACTTCAGTTTTGAGCTTGTTTTTGGTGCCCGTGGAATATGTGCAAGGATATATAAAGGAACTAGATGTATTTGTAATATTGAAGTTTTAGAAAGAAAATAGGACTTAAGTGTCATTTTGGGAGCCCTGGGCAGCATTTTAAATCTTATTTGAGAATGAATGAGCAGTTGGAGCTCTTTATAGGTACTGTTGGTTTTGAGATACGACTTGAGTTACGATGATAGGTATATTGTTGTTAAGGGCTGTTCTGCTGGTAGCCCCAGATACAGCAGAACCACCTTGTATGGGTCTGCACCACTATGGTTGCTATACTTGAGCACACTATGTCAATCCATCTCATTGAGGGTCTGCCTTTTTTTCACTGACTCTTTGCTTTAACAAGCATAATGTCCTCCAGGAACTGACCCGTCTTGGTAATATGCCCAGAGTCTGTTTTAGTCCATACAATTCATAAAATCAGGGAGAAAATTCTGTTTAAACACTTAAATAACAATTCATTGTGCCCGAATCAGAAGCTACTCCTCCCTGACCCTCTACCATGTTTTCCTGTGAGGCTTTAAAATGGCAGGAGGGGAGATTACCCACCTTCGCACAGCAGAGTAGCTGGTGGATTTGAACTATCAGAGAAGTCCCAGTCTTCTTCTCTTCCTCTGCTAATTGTGCATTTTTGGTTATATTTGGTAGTCTAGTCAGTGCCATAGCTTAGAAAAAATAAAAATCAAAGAGTTCTGATGGGTTCATGACTCATCCAGTGCCATAGATTGTTGTTGGTAGGAGTCGTTGAGTTGACTACAACTCAGAGCTGACCCTCTGAATGATGGATCTGAACCCTGCCTTATCTTGTGCCATCCTCAGTCATCTCTGATATACTTGAGCCCATTGTTAGAGTCAATTTGTGGCAGTCCATCTTGTTGAAGGCCGTCCTCTCTTTTGCTGACCCTCATGATGTCCTTTCCTAAGGTCTGGTCCCTCCTCACATGTCCAAAGTACGAAAAGTGAAGCATCATCATCCTCGCCTCTAAGGAATAATATGGTTGCACTTTCTCTAAGACATTCTTGTTTGTTTTTTTAGCAATCCATGGGATAGTACTCTTCTCTAACATCAGACCTCAAAGGCATCCATGCATGATTCTTCAGTTACCCTTATTCATTGTCCAGCTTTCAGATGCATGTTCTTAACATGTTCTTGTTAAGTGTCATCGAGTTGCTAGTGACTCATAGCCAACAACAGCTTTGAACCCTCCACCTTATAGTCTCTGACACACTCAACCCCCATTATCACAATCACTGAGTCAGTCTGTCTCATTGAAGGTCTTCCTCTCTTGCAGTGTGCCTCCACCCTCCCAAGCATGATGTCCTACTCCAAGGACTGGTCCCTCCTTTCAACATACCCAAAGTATGTCAGACAGAGCTTCAGAATCCTTGCCTCCAAGGAGCAGCTTGGTTTCACCCTCTCTAGGACAAACCTGTTGGTTTACCTAACAGTCCATTGTATATTCAGTACTCTTCTTCAGCACCACAACTCAAATGCATCAATTCTCCTTCTGTTATCCTTAGTTATCATCTAACTTTCTGATGCATAACAAGTAATTGCAAAGACCATGTCCTGGATCAGGCATTCCTTAATCTCCAGGCTGACATTGTTTCTCTTCAGTACTCTGTGGAGAGGTCCCTGACAGCAGATTTCCTCATTGTAATTTGCCTTTTTGGTTTCCTGGCTGCTGGTACAAAAAGTTGATTGTGGAGCTGAGCAAACTGAAACTGTTAACAATGTCATTCTCCTCACCATCTGTCATGATGCTGCCATCTGGCCCAGTGATGAGAATTAGGTGCATAGCAAGTATTAAAGAGACCATGGTTTGGATCAAGTGTAGTTTTTAAACTGATACCATTTCTCCTTAGCACTTTGGAGAAGACCTTGACAACAGATATTTCCAGTGTGTTACATCTTCTGAAATTTTCCCAGTTTTTTCTTTAATGAACTTTATATAGTTTTAGGTTCCATCTTGAGTTAGTGTTTGCGTATGGTGTGAAGTATGGATCTTGTTTCAGTTTGTGTATAGTGTGAGGTATGGATCTCCAATTTAGTCAGCATTATTTGTTAGAGAGGTATCTTTTCCCTATTTAATGGATTTCACCTCTTTGTCAAGGATCAGCTCTCCATAGGTGCACAGACTTATTTCTGAGTTCTCAGTTCTATTTTCTTGGTCTGTTGACCTGTCACTGTACCTTTTGGAAGCAGATAGCTGGACCTGTTCTTTCACATGTCTCTGGTAGAGTTTGAGCCATCAACCTTTCAGCCCTACACAGGTAGCGGGTGAACAGTTTGAACCTTTCGTCCCTTACTTTGATTGCCTTTTTTACATAACTTTCAAGTTACAGTTAAAAGATGTCCTGTGAACCCTCTTGAATGATGAAACTACAATTTGACATAATGCTGTTTGTGGCTGTGTTTTGTCTAGGGAGGACCCGATCTCACCAGCTGTGTACTTACAGGTGCCAGACCAGCATTCCTGAAAATGCCCTCAAATCAGTTCTGTACTGCTGCCACAACTTACTTAACGTGTCTGTGTCAGACTACTTATTGTTAGAGAGCAGTATAATACTGTGCATGTTCATTCGTGCAACAAATATTTGTTGAGCTCCTATGAGATGTCACTTTCTAATAATAATAGTAATAATAGGAGGCATTATTGAATACTGAAAGATTGGGAACTCTGGTGTTTTCGTGGTAAGGAATTGTGCTGCCACCCCAGAGGCAGGTGATTCAGAACCAGCAGCTCCTCAGTGGGGAAGGATGGGCAGTCTCCGGTTGTGTGATTTACAGCTTCTGAAAACCTGATGGGGGTCAGCCATGAGTCAGTTCCAACTTGATGACATGCACTGGTAGCCTAGTGGTAAGAACGCTGCAATCCAGCTTGATGACATATAAATTAACATTGACCAAATACTATCTTTGGTGTTAAGTATGCAGTGATGCACTAAGTAATTGGTAAAGTATTCATGGAGTGTTATGCTTATATATGATGCAGATACTATTATTAATGCCTGGGTATGTCAAAGAAAAATTTACAACAGTACTTTAAGACCAAGTCATTTTATTTTCTCTGAGTTTTTAAGACTTAACCCACCTGTGAAAGGTTTTCACGTCAGTCTGCCTTTCTGACCCAAATGATTAGAGTGGAGCCTTGGTGGCATAATGTTTAAATGCTCAGCTATTATTAAGTGGAAGGTCAAGAGTTTGAACCCACCCAATAACTACCCTGAGGAATGATCTGGCCATACGCCCCCATGGGGATCACAGCTTAGAACCACTCTAAAGTGAATTTTAGCTTTGTCACATAGGGCTTCTGTGAATTTAAATCAACCGAACGACACTTAACAGCAGCATGATTAGTAGGGTTACCCATGCTTTGATTGAGAGCACATTCCAAAAATCACTTCATACTTGAACCTTGTTTCCTTAAAATACTTTTTCTTTTAAATGAGACTTTAATTGGCTCCCATAGTAGAAAATTCATATTTAACTTCCTTCTAGATAGTTGCCCCAGCATTATGAATTTTCTTGGTCATGCTAGTTTGGGTGTGTCTCAAATCAAGACAGATATCTTTTATAGAGATCCACCCACAACATTCCTGACATGTAAATCGCTGCACATTAAGAAAGGGATGGCTCTGTGAATTTCCAGCATTTTATTAATAAAAAGTTAAGTTGACAGTATTCCAGATGTCAGAATTAAGGCAAGATTGGTACTGGTTTAGGTTTTCGTTTTGTTTTGGAGGGCTTTTTTAGTATGGGGGGGTTTGTTTTGGGGTGGTTTTTTTAAGGTGAGGATTTCTTTTTTTTTTCTTGCTATCGTTTTTTTATAGAAATGATCAGAATATTTTTCCCTTTGTTTTTAAAATATTTTTTTTTACTTTGCCCCACTCCATCTCTTCTTTATAAATTGGTTTTAAACAGCTATGTACCTTAAATATTGACATTATCTGTCACCCCTTTGAAGAGGAGATTGAAGAAGTCTGAAAGTAGTTTTACAATTAAAAAAAATAGCCCATTTTATTGAATTATTTTTGGCAGTGGGCAATTCAGATATCGTACCTATCTGAATGCCTTTCCTTCATTGTCAGATATGACAATATTTGTTTTTTCAAAACTGGTCTCTCTTTTTTTAAATTTTTATTTCACTATTTGTGTGTACCGTCAAATCAGATCTGACTGGTACAGGAGGAGATTGTCCCTCCTTCCCCGGCAGAGCATCTGGTGGATTCGAACCGTGCGCCTCTGGGATTGTAATGCAGCTTCTTGCCACTAGGCCACCAGAGCTCCCCAGAACTGGTCTCTCTTAATGCGTTCCTCTATTCTTCCTTAATTTATGTGTTGCATCCATAGTTTCAAAATATTTTTAACCCTCCTATATGTGTATCCAGGAGCCCTAGTGACCTACTATGATCCCTGTTGGAGTGCCAGTCAGAAAGTTAGTGGTTTGTGTACTCTGGCTCTTCAGAGTGGGAAAGATGGACAGTCTCCTGCTGTTAAGACTTACAGCCTCAGAAACCCCGAGGAGGGGCACTTTCAGTCAGAACTGACTTGACAGCAGTTACATTGAATTTAGATAAATATCAGTTCACTTGTATCTAATGATCTGAATCTTTAAAAATTTACTTTCCATTTGTTTGCATCATGTGTCTTAGCAGGTTGTCCAGAAAAGGAAGAAAGTTTTTTCATTCCTTTGAGCTTTTTCTTTTTTTTTTTTTTTTTTTTACTTGTAAACATGCTCATGGGCAATTTTGATTGACCAGACTCATTACCTTCAGTTGTTTCCTGAATTACTAAGATTAGATAAGAGTTAACACGCAAAGTTCTTCAGACCTTTTCTCTAGATTTCTTCTGTAAAACAAAATCTTAAAAAAAAAAACCTCACGAACTCTGTTAAAATTGACCAAAATGTAATAAATTTCAAGATACAAGCTCAAAAAAGTACTAAAGTACATGCATATTAAAATTCAAATACTTCCAAGGCTAAAACCGAGAGTAATCACACAACATTTGGAAAGAGATACTTAGGGCAAGATGAAGGGGAAAGAATGCTGTTTACAGGCTCTGCATCCACGCAGTTCTCCCCTTGTTTTGCAGTTTACTTTCTCTCTCTCTCTCTCCTTTTAATTCACTTGTTGATTGCCTTTGAGTTGAGCACGACGTACAGCAACCCTATTTGAACAAAAGACCTGAAGCCCCTCTACAACTGGATCACTTACTAGTAAATATTTTACTTTAGTGCATAATTTATCTTCTAACTCACAGCAGAAATAGTGCAGTTATTATTTGGAGCATTCTACATGGTTGACTTTAAGAATGTGGTAGTAAAACATTAACAGACATTTTTACAGTCTAACACCAAGTTTGCTTTGACTAGTAAGTTAGCATACTATTTTCCAGGATAGAATTTTTAGTTTTTTATGTGTGCATGTGTATGTCTAGTTCTTTGCACGCCCTTCTTTCTTTACAAGACCTAAGGAAATTTTGCACTCTTCAACCACAACATCTTAGGAATGATTTCATAAAACCAAATAAAAATAATAAAAATTAATGTTAGACATGCATTTAGTGGATAGCACTGCAAACCCCTGAGGACTTAGATTTAAGTAGATTTTTTTTTAACTGTGGTAGAAATAAACATTTTCACTGTCTCTTCTAGGTCCATCACGTTACACAAAATGGAGGACTGTATAAAAGACCATTTAATGAAGCTTTTGAAGAAACACCCATGCTGGTGGCTGTGCTCACTTATGTGGGCTACGGGGTACTCACCCTCTTTGGATATCTTCGTGATTTTTTAAGGCATTGGAGAATTGAAAAGTGTCACCATGCAACAGAAAGAGAAGAACAAAAGGTAATATTATTAAACAGTCTAGAGTCTATAAATAGAGGCTTTTTATAGAAACTTTGGTATTTTCACCTTAAATTTTCTGATGTAGTTAAGTGAACATCTTCTACAAAGAAAGATGAAAACAAAGCTAAAACACGTGGAAAAATTAGAGCGCACTGCCAGCGGAAAGGCACTCAGTTCAAATCCACCAGCTGCTCTGCGTGGGAACAACAGGCAGTCTCCTGTGTGATTGACAGCCTCTGGAAACCTGCTGGAAGGGTAGTTGGGGGTTGTTTCGACTCAGTGGCACACACCACCAAATAACAATGTGCTGCTTAGAGATAAGGATGGTGAAACTTCATCTCCCATACATTGGACATAGACCAGTTCCTTGCAAAGAAGACATCATGCTGGGAAAGGTGAAGGGTCAGCGAAAGAGAAAAATCCTCAACAAGATGGATTGACATGGTGACTGTAATAATGGAAACTAGCTTATCAAAGATTGTGAGGATGGTACAGGGTAGGGCACGGGTCACGTTTGATGTTCATAGGGTTGTCAGTTGTAGTTACTTGATGACACCTAATAGCAGCAACAGCGTCCCTACTTTATGAATGTTGTTGTTGTTAGGTGTTGTTGAGTCATGTTTGACTCACAGCAACCTTATGAACAACAGAAATGAACCCTGTCCTGTCCTGTTCCATCCTCATCATTTCTGACACACTTTTGAGCTCATTGTAACAGTCACTGTGCCAGTTCATCTGATTGAGGGTATTACACTCCTTCACCCACTCTCTGCCTTTCCAAACATGGTGTCCCTATCCAAAGAATAGCCTCTTAAGGACATGCCCAAAATATGTGAAAGGAAGCGTTGTCATCTTTGCCTCCAAGTAATCTGGCTGTACTTGCTCCTGTCCATATCTGTTCTTTTGGCAATCCATGAACTATATAGTACTCTTCTTTCTAATACTATAACTCAAAGACATCAATTCCACCTCCCCTGTCATCCTTATTCATTGTCCAGCTCTCAGATGCATAACAAATGATTGAAAGACCATGGCCTGAATCAGGCACACCTTAGTCCGCATACTGACATCATTGCTCCCCAATAATTTGGAGAGATCCCTGACTGTAGGCTTTCCTGGACTTTCAGTATGTCTCCTAATCTCTTAACTTCTTGAACCAGGTGTATTGATTGTGGATCCAAGTAAGATGAAGTCATTGACAGTTTCAATCTTTTCTCTATCTGTCATGATGTTTCTTGCTATCAGTCCAGTGAAAGAAATTTTGTTTTCCTGATGTTGAGATGTTATCCATATGGAAGGCAGTAGTCTTTGATCTTCTGTAATGTTTCCTGTGATACTTAGTGTCAGAATTGATATAGACATAGGTCTATAAGATGCTAAAAGACATATTCTTTCTCTTCATGCTAGAGGATTGTATCTACATTTTTTTGAGTAGATTGTATTTTTTTTATTGAGTAGATTATATTCTTTAGAACCATCATGTGTTTCCTTATATACTTGTCTTGTTTACTTATGTAGTTCACAGATCTATACCTCTCTCCAAGCCACCGAGCTGTAAAACAATGTGGCAGTGCTGTTCTGTTTACAGTGGAAGAATGATAAACAGATAATAATGGTTGCCTTTGGGGAGGAGGCCCTCATTCACTTCACTTCTCTCTTTATACTTCTTTGTGCCTGTAGCTTTTTGTACAATATATATGTCTCACCAGTTTTTAATTAAGATAAAAATGGGAAATGCTGATTTTGTTCAAAATGAAACAAGGTCGTTTGTTTAGTATGTGATGCATGGAGCAGTCGTCCCAGGCAATGGTGTGCTATTGTTATTAAATGTTTCTAGGACCTAACTCACAGCTCATCCTCCAGTAGGTTTTCAGAAGCTGTAAATTACATGGGAGGAGATTGCCTATCTTTCTTCCAAGGAACAACTAGTGAATTTGAACTGCTTGCCTTTGGGTTGGCAGCTCAGCTCCTTACCACTAAGGCCCGCCTAGCTCCATCAGGCAGTGAGTAGAGTTCCTGATTACCATTGAATCAGCTGTATACTGCTCCATAGTCTTTTCTTGGCTCTCATCTTTATGGGAGCACCTTACCAAGTGTTTCCTGTGGAACTACTGAATGAGTGGCTTAACTCTTACACCACCGAAGTTCCTTTTCTTTTTGTTGCTCATCCTTCCTTGAACTTTGATGGGTCATTAGAAGAGTGCTGCAGTGGCAAAGTACCACTGAAGAGAGAAGTCAGAAAACACTACCTGTAGGTTAAGTTCAAGGGTAAAGATGTTATATTGTAGAAAGGGGAAGAGGGCATGAAAGAATGTAGTAGGAGGAAAAGATCTTGTTCAGGTCATGAGCAAAACAAATCCTGTTCTTGTCTTTAGGAGATTTTCAATAACTTTCTAGAAGCCAAAACTCAAAGTTAATCTACTGCCATCAAGTTGATTCCAACTCATAGCAACTCAGTTAGGACAGAGTGAAATAGCCTCTCCCACTACAGGATTTCTAAGGTATGAATCTTGATGACGTCAACTATTGCATTTTTCCTCTGCAAAAGGGCTGATAGGTTCAAACTGTTGACCTTTTGATTAGCAGCCAACCTGGGCTTCTTACTGTAATTTCTAGTATTGGGATTGCTTCTTTATCGATCTGTCCTCCTGCTAGATTGCGTTGGTGGTTTTTATTCGTGTATTCAAGCTGAAAATCTTATCTACAACTCCTTAGTCACCCTCCAAGCCTGGAACTGAACTTACCCCATGACTCAGTTCTTACTTGAACAGTAACTTTAGGAAAGTGTGACTCCTTAGACCATTTAAGCATCGAGGTAAAAACAGTAGCATTTGTCTTAAATACACAATTCTGCTTGTTGAAATGGAAGAGGGCATGAAACACTTTCTGTCAGTCATAGACTACAGCCTTTACTATGGATTAGATCTCAGCATCAAGAAGAGACAGATCTTTAAAACTGGGCCAATAAGGCATCATCATGAAAGATGGATAGACGAGTGAAGTTATCAATGATTTCATCTTGCTTAGATCCACAATCAATACCCTTGGCACCAGCAGTCAGGAAATCAAAAGACATATTGCATTGGGTAAAACTTCTGTCAAGGACCACTCTAAGACGTTAAAAGAGCAAAGATGTCAGTTTAAAACCCAAAATCTGATTTAAGGCATGGCTTTTTCCCCCCAGTTACATATATGCATCTGGAAATTGGCAATTAACAGAAGAAGAATTGATGCCTTTTAATTGTGGTGTTGGAGAAGAGTATTAAATATCCTCTGGATTGCCAAGAGAAAAATTATGTTTTGGAGAAAGTGCAAAGCAAGAATATTGAAGCTCCATCTTGCAGAAGGGGCCAGTCCTTGGAGAAAAATGTCTTGCTTGGAAAGGTGGAGGATCAGCAAAAGAGAGGAAGACTCGCAAGATAGATTGACACAGTGATGTAACAGCAGGCTCAAGTATCAGAGATGATAAAGATGGCACAGAATAGGGCAAAGTTCAGAGTCATTGTTCATGGGGTTACTTGAGTTGCAGTAGACTTGACAGCACCTGACAGCAACAGCAATGTACAAAGAAAGCAGGAAAAGGTTAGAAAGGGAGAAGGAATTGGAATAGGAAACAGGGAGTGGGGTGAGTGATGCTACGTTATAGGGCTTCCAGTTAATGACGTTAAACAAAAATGTGTTCTGTAGGGACCTTTTATAGTGCCCACACATAGTTGAGACTTGGTAATTGACAAGTACAGATGGCGGGTGAGTCCCTGCATGGTACAAATGATTTGAGTTTGGTCCCCCATCAGGGGGCTCCAATTGCTTAGCCCCCAAAGCATTGTGTTGCACCATCTCTCTCTGGTGGTGTGACTCAGTCAGCAACTCAGAGGGAGAATGATAGGCCGTCTCCCCCTGTGCAGCTTACAGCCTTTGCAAACTCACTGGAGGGTCATTTGTGAATTGGTTCCAACTCAAAAGTAATGAGATTTTTATGTTTTTACCAAACTGAAAGGTTGACAATTCAAATCTGTTTAGTGGTACCGCAGAAGAAAGGCCTGGCAATCTGTTTCCCTAAGTTTACAGTTTTATTCCAAGGCATACGGAGTCACCGTGAATTTGAGTCAGCTGTGAGTTGGATTCCAAAGAGTGATTATCTGTTTTAGAGGTGGAGAAGTGCTGATTCCTGTAGAGTGTGGTTTTCTGGCTGAAGGGACTATGTTGGCAAAGACACGAGTAGTGGTTAGGAGAACATGGAGTGTTGATGTCTAAGAGATTGTGCTTTGAATGCCAAAGTAAGACATTTTCCAAGCTGTGAGAAGCCCTGTACCGTTTTTGAACAGGAGAGTGATTGGGTAGTTGACACAGTTGGTGCTGCTTCAAAGTTTGATGAAAGAATGAATGAAAGTAGACACATTTGAATTACACTCTAAGTACATGGTCTTTGTTGTTGTGTGCCATTGAGTTGGAACTCACTCATAGCTGACCAATAGCAGGTTCCCAGAGGCAGTAAATCCCACAGGAGGAGACTGCCCATCTTTCTCCCACAGAGCAGCTGGTGGATTCAAACTGCATACCTTTGAGATTGCAGCGCAACAGAATTTCATTTCCCAGAGGATAAGTTGATGGGTCATGTGCTGGGGTCTACCTACATACACTTCACTTTCTGTTGAAGAATAGGAACACTAATTTTAATTCTTAGTTTCTTCTTTTGTTGAGGACACATGTACACTTTAAATTATGGGCTTTTGTAAAGTATTGGTCTGTTGTTGTTATCTGCGACTCATAGTGACCCTACAACAGCCCAGGAACCTGCCTTGTCCTCAGCCAATCCCACCAACTCTGACACACACTACCCCCATTGCTCTAGTCACTCTATCAATCCATCTTATCATGGCTCTTCCTCTCCTGCACTGTCCCTCCACCCTTCCAAGCACAATGTCCTCCAAGGAGCGGTCCCTCCTGGCCACATGCCCAAAGTTTAATACAGATGAATAGAAGTGCTTGAATTTTATGAAAATATAGAGTGAAAAAAGTGATCAATAGTACAAAAAGTAATTAGGAAAGAATTCTTGATGGAAGTAGCAGGAGGAAGTATGGGGAACAGAGGAGGACGGTTGGTTCACGGAAAACTTGTTCAGATTCCTTTCAGTAGGATTTCACAATAGGTAATGTTAGTAGGGATGACAACACAAGTCTACCATTTTCTTATCTTAATGATAAATTTTAGAGGGGGGGATAAAGTTTAGCCTTATTGTAGATCATGTTTGGTACAGAAATAAATATAATGAGCAAAGAAGACAAATTTTATATTGGTTAACTAGAAAAAAGTGAGGGCAAGTGCTTACCTGAGATCATAAAATACAAATAGAATGTGGCTACTTCCTCTTCCACTTTGTGAGTGGGACCTTTTACTGCATCCTTATTTATCTTCCTCATTCCATTACAAAAGGGAGTTCAGTTTGATTGCTTACACTAGCTCTTCATAGCACAATAATTTGTTTCTTTGGGTAAAAGGAAATTGTTTCTTTAATAAGAAAATATGACTTTAACAGAAAGTAAGACTTTGTTTTATTTTATCTAACTTACATAAAATTCTTCAGAGACATGAGGATGGTGCAGGATAGGACAAGATTTTCAGTCTTTTGTTCATAATGTCACTTTCTGTTGTTGCCAACTACCATGGCACCTAATAGCAACAACATAAAATTCTTGGAATTCTTTACCTGCTGATCCTGTTTCTAGTGGTGATTAGATTAAAATATTCACTTTCTTGTTATATTTATTTTTTCTATGAGGAGAGGCTAATAGTTCAAAACTGTGTATAGTATATAGACAGAACGCTTTGATTTTCAGGAACCAGATGAGAAATACCTAGAAAACACACACACACACACACACACACACACACACACACACCCCACCCACCCTCATACCCTCACCCTTTCTTGATCCCCCTAGTTTCTCATCTAGTGTGAGCAAAGACCCTTGGCTTTAGCTCCATGGGGTAGCAGTGCCAAGGTAGCTCTGTCACTGCCTCTGCTTCTCTGCTGTGGCTGCTGCTGCTCTCCTGTAGACAGTCTCTTAGTCTGACACACACTGCATTCTCTGCTAATTTCTTGCTGGTAGTGAGATTCCCAAATATCTGCTGCTGAACCTGCTCAGTTTAAACCTGGTGAAATGGAGACATATGCCAGTGTCCCGCTGGATAGGCTAACACCTTCTATTTACATGTTCTTGCCCAGCCCTGTGGCTTTCAAGGGCCATGGCTAGGCAAGCCATTTTGAACAATAGTCCCATTATACCACACTAGCTCCTCGGCCCTTCTTCAAACCCAGAACCACAAATCCACTGCACTGGAGTTGATTTTAGTTCATGGTGACCTTCCATTAAGGTTCCCAGGTTTTAAATCTCACCAGGAGGAAACTTCTTTTTTTTTTTTTCTACAGAGTGTCAAGTGGACTTGAATTGCTGACCTTTTGGTTAGTAAGCCCAGTCTTTAATCTGATGTGTCACCAGGGGCTTCTTCCCTGCCTTCTTGTTGTTGTTATTATGTACCATCTTGTTGTTTGCGACTCATAACAACCCTGAAACCTGCTCTGTCCTGTGCCAACTCTACTGTCTCTGACACACCTACCTTCATTACCTTAGTCACTGTATCAATCCATCTCATCAATGTTTCCCTCTCTATCTCCATGCCCCCACCCTCCCAAGCATGATGTCCCTCTCCAAGGACTGGTCCCTCCTTGCAGCATGCCCCAAGTATGTCAGACGAAGCTTCAGAATCCTTGCTTCCAAGGAGCAATCTGGTTTCACCGTTTCAAGGATGAACCTGTTCATTCTCTTAGAAGTCCATGAGTATATTCAATACTCTTCTCTAGCACCACAGCTCAAAGTCATCAAATTCTCTGTCACTCCTAGTCATTGTCCATCTCTCTGATGCATAGCAAGCAATTACAAAGACTATATCGTAGGCAACCATTATCTACTTTCTGCCTTTGTAAATCAGACCTTTTACATTTAAATTCATTTCAGTTCATGTCTCTTTAGGACAGAGAAGAACTTCGATTCAGGGTTGCCATGGCTGTAAATCTTCATGGAAGTAGATTGCCACACTTTTCTTCCCCACAGTGATTGGTGGGTTCAGAGTGTGTTCTTTTAAGTTAACAGCCAGTTACTTTAACCGTGTCATCAGAATTCCTTCTATACCTCTGTGTTTTTGTGGATTGTCATGTTGGAACCAACTCATAGCTGATCCTCCAGCAGGTTTTCAGTGTCCATAAACTGAGTGGGAGGAGATTGCCCATCTTTCTCCCTTGAAGCAGCTGGTGGATTTGAACCTTATGCCTTTGGATTGGAAGCACAACAAGTAGGCCACTAGAGCACTATAGCTCTATTCTTGTTGTTGTTATGTACCAGCAATTGGAACTCACCCATAGCTAACCCTTCACCAGGTTTTCAGAGGCAGTAAATCCCACAGGAGGAGATTGTTCATCTTTCTCCCTTTGAACCACATGCCTTCAGGTTGACAGCACAGCTCCTTACCACTAGGCTACTGGCACTCCCTCTGTACCACTGTTATATGATTTGTATCATCGTATACTGTAGAGTCGTAACTGACTCAGAGCTGACCCACCAGCAGGTTTTCAGAGGCAGTTAATTGCACAGATTTCCCATCTTTCTCCTGTGGAGAAGCTGGTGGCCTCAGACTGCGTGCCTTCAGGATTGCAGTGCAACTTATTACATGAGGTCATCAGAGATTCCTTGTACCTCTAGGTTTGCTTATTTTGAGTATTTTACATGAATGGGATCGTATGATACTTATGTAATGCAATTATATTCATACAGTGTGTGACCTTTTTATCTGACTTCTTTTACTTGATATTAATTGAAGTTCATCCATATTGTAATATTTCAGTAAGTCATCTCTTTTAATTACTCATTGTGTCTTCACTATCTCATTATTGACACCTGTCATCTGCCAGTGGTTTCGGGTACAAACCTTGGAGTTATAGCCTTGATGCTGGTTTCTATTAGGTACCGCCTGTGGTCCAATAAGCAGATTCTGGTTCAGTCATTTCTCATCACTCTATTACCTCCCTGTCATCGTCTCCTTCTGCATGGCCCTTACTCGTTCTCATTGAGCTGCACTGGCCTCTTGGTTATTCCTTAGACACACGACCTCTGTTGTTGCATCTGGTGCTCGCTGGACTGCAAAAGCTCCTCTTTCAGTTAGTGTGTAGCTAGTTCCCACCCTTTCTCTTCTGTCCTAGCTGTGACTCTGGCATTTTACATCTCCTTACTTGATTTTTTTTTCCATTAGAATTTTCTCCTATCTTTGTATTTTATATCTCATATCTTCCACCAGAATATAGAATCCACAAGTAAAAGGTTTATTATCTTTTGTTTTCTACTATATACTAGCAGAGTGTTTGGTACGTGTTAGATACTCAGCAAGTGTTTGTTTAATGTGTAAATAAATGACCTTGTGACTGCTGCTAAAGACTGTGAAAAGTTGCAAGTCTTTTGATTGCTGTATTTGGAGTGGTCAGGGAAGTGTATATATGGGAACAAAACCACACACGAATAACTTCATTTTAGATCTAGGAAAAACACTTCTCTTTGAAAAATCTCACCGTGCTTTCTTGGTTAGAATAGAAAAAGCCAGGAAGTGGCTTCCTGCCTTCGGTAGGTATAAACACAGGAAAGAACCAATGGTAGCACGCCTTGTATGAACGTAGGAAAAATGTCTTTATTAACCATCGTTCAAAGGTTTTCGAGTTACCAGTCTTACCTCCTTTTACTGTTTATTTCACTTCCCTCTCCTATTAAATAGAAATACTGACTTTTTGATTGATAAAATAAGTCTTTGTAACTTAGTAATGTTTCTTAACCATAGGATGACCATACATTTTCAGTACTTTCAGGTGACATTATTTGGAATTTTAAAATTCTTAGTTTAAGTTTTGAAACCATTTAGTCCTGTTTCAGCTCTTTCTAAATGACTTATGATGTTTCCTTCTGTAGAAAGCTCATTACCAAAATAAGAATTCAAAACATTACATGACTTTTCCCACCCAACTTACCTTTGGCATGTGATATTTTACTTATTACAATCAAATGTTGTGAAATATTCCAACAATACTGTCATAACCTCCCCAGAGTATTAATCTGTATCTTGGAAAGGTTTTCAGAGATGTGGCTTCAGGTTCAGTGGCTGAATGTTCAGAAGCATCTTGATCTTTCCCAGATGGATGTGTGTCTTAACACCAGCCAACTGTGGATTTACTAGTGATCTGAGTGTTGTTAGACTAAGTAGATTTTAGACGCATGGTTTCCTAGAGTCGGGCACCACAACAAATACTGGTGCAGAAAGCTTTTAGAAGAAATTGTATGCCATGGTATGTTCAAGACTCTTCTCCAGCACCAAAACTCGAAGGCATAGATTCTTCTTTCACCCTTAGTCATTGCCTTCCTCTCTGTTGCGTCGCATGGAATTGCGAAGACCATGACCTTACCTTGATCAGGCACACCTTGTTCTCCTGCCTGACACTGTTCCTCTTCAGTACTCTGGAGATGTCCCTGCTAGCAGACTTTCCCAGTGCAATTCCTCTTTTGATGTCCTGACTGCTGTTGCCAAGAGTATTGATTGTGGAACCAAGCAAGCGGAAGTTACTAATGATCTCAATCTCTTCTCTGTCTATTATGAAGCTGCCAGTTGGCCCAGTGGTAAGAATCTACAGTCCTTGACCTGCAGTAAATGTCTCATGTCCTCTTCAGGTACAAATTGCTTTTATCCTTCAGCATAGCAAGTTTCAGATTTATTGAATTGAAATAGTCTTATAGATGATTCCAAATATAAAACAGAATAAGGCAGTGGCCGGTCACCATGAAGCTGGTGGCGGACAAGATGTTCCCCGGGGTACTGGGCCCTATGTGAACTTGGATGAGGCCAGAGGCTGCTGATGAACTTGGTAGCCAATGAGACTGCGGAGCACACAGACTTCTTTAACGATGATGATGATGATGATGATGATGATGATGATGATGTTGATGATGATGATGATGATGATGATGTCTGCTGTGGTATCACCCAGCTGGGCCTGTTGTTCAACCCCATTCAATGGTGGTGCAGTGGACCTTGGAGGACCACTGCCTGGAGTGGAGGACTGTGGACGTGGTAAACCAGGAAGAAAAGTGATAGGACTCAGCTCTCAGATGGGCACCTGTTAATCTGAGTGTGACCAGCCTTTTGTTCATTTTTAAAATAAAAAAAATTTTAAAAGGCAGAAGAAATTCTATTGTGATTCCATCATAACTTGATTCATAAAAAGAATTTGAGTGTTTCTACCTTTTTAAAATTATCCTTTTTATTGCCTTTTATTAACAGTCTCTTATAAGTCTGATCTTTATTTTTCTTTGGGAATTAGAAACATTAGATACAAACTAGGGCTCCATTTGTCCCAAACAGATTTCGAGCAGGCAGGGCTGACACAGCAAAATGGAACAAACTAGAATTTGTAACATGTGGGTGTAATGAAATGTCGTTGATTGCTGTCAAGTTGAGCACGACTCTACAGACTCTATGAACAAAAGACCTAATGCCTTTCTAGAACTAGCATAGTTTCTCCAAGTTCATAGAGTTTCCATCGGCATGTGGTTTAGGAAGTGGATGGCTCTCCTGCTTCCAAACCTGTCCTACAGCCGGGAACTCTACCAAACACTGTTCACATTGGTAAACCGTTATGGTGTTTGATACCCCAATGGCACAAGGTTCAGCATCACAGCAAACGTAGATTACGTCAGTATTGCAGGTTGACATGGAACGATGTACAATGTAGAATAATATTCTTCCAAAAGACACTAGTGTCACTTAGCTTAAGTGTCAAGTCAAATAGGACTCATAGCAACCCTATGAACAAAAGACCTGAACTCTGCTCTATAATTAACATCATTTCTTTATAGAGTTTCCAGAGGCATCTGGTTTAGGAAATGGATGCTACTCCTGCTTCCAGACCGGAATCAATCTGGAAGCTCCTCCAAACACTGTCCATGATTGGTAACCATCATTGCATTTGACACAGCTAAGGCACATTGATTGGAAACTCCAAGTTATTCAGTACAGCAAATAGACAAATGACTGCTCTGCCACTTAAAGAATGTTCACTCACATGTTAATAAATTTGGCACTCGAGCCTTTGGCCCTTGGGCCCTATGGAATTTTAAAGACACGCCCAGCAAATGCTCTTGACTATGCTCCTTTCTTGGATGTTTGTCGACTAGGGCAAAAGTCTGGGAGGGAAAAAAACTCAATAACATAACCTGACTTCAAAAAATATTGCTTTTAATATTGATTGTTTATCAAAAACCCAAGCCAAACACAAACGAAGACTTTCCTTATATGACCCCATCAAGATGCCAGAAACTAGACTTTTTTCCCTCCACAAGCAGGTGTCAGTAGGCCCAGACTTTTGCCCTAGTCAACAAGGACCCAAGGGTGGAGCATAGTCAAGAGCACTTGCTGGGTGTGTCTTTAAAATTCCATTGTGATAGGTGAAGTAGTAATGGGTGAAGTGTGTGGCTGTCCTAGAGGCAGGTGCTGTGCTCGGACTCCACTCTCTAGAAGTACTGAAATAGTAACAGTAAAAATTATGAGTTGAAGCCCTGAAATGGGAGACCTGGGATAAATGTAGTGAACCCTTTCATTAGAGCCTAAGGCAGGTAATTGGATTATCACCAGGATTGTGGAGAACAACACATATCAAAGTAGCCTTGTTAGCTGCCCTCTTTGAGCTGGACATTGTGGTTACTGACTCTTTCTGGACAAGCATTGTTTGGTGCTAAAATTCTTTCCACCCTGCCTGTCAAGAGGGTTGGTTGCTGTGCAATATGCACATGACCTTCTTTTCTAAGGGGACATTATAGGTCAACAAGTTGATTATTTTTTTCCATTCCAGTTTATCATTCTACACCCACATTTTACAAATTCCAGTTTCACTTCATTAGCCATGGCTGAATCAGAAAGAACCAGTACAAAGCATTGACAAATACATTTAGTACATACATAAAAGAATACACAAATCATAAAAATATATTCCCAGCAATGAAGCTGAGGCTGTCATTTTGTCAGTTGTAATATACTCTACTTGTGGGAACTTCTGGATCACCTGGACTATTTCTGGAAATGAGCATAGCATTTCTAGTAAAATAATTAAGAGTTATCTGTATTAGGCTTGTCTTCCACCCCCCCCTTTTTTGAGGGGGGATTAAAGACATGTGCTATGTCATTTTTATCATGGTAAAAGATAGAGCACATAGACTATGTCCTTCCTATCATTTGTACTTACAAAACTCAGTGACATAAATATATCCAACATGTACTAGTCCTGTACTACTTACCATGGTTAACACCAAAACTGATGTATGTTTGGGTTAGTGGAAGGGAAGGACTGTTGCAGGAGTATTGGGCACTGGCATATTCACTTGCCTGTGGAATGTAAATCTGGGTTGAAATTCTCTTTTCAGATTTACTGTGCATCCATACTTGCTGCTAGTGGATAATATCTTCTGGGGGGACATGCACAGCGCACCTATGGAGTTTTCAGGGTCCAGGGATGCCATCGAAGGGCTTGAGGATCTTGCACATAAGTAATGGGTCCAGCGGCCCAAGAGAGCTGTTCCAGGGGCTAAAATTGAGGTGGAGGGGTGCTGTGCTGTTCAAGGGTGGCTGGAAAGAAACCGAGGCCCTGCTTTCACAGGATTGGTGGGTATATGCAGGGCACACCCTGGCTAAGGAGGGTTCAGGTTGGAGGGTTGCTATTCAAATGCTTGAGGATCTTGCATGTAACTCACAGGTGCCAGGACCCAGGAGATTTGCTCCTGGGAAACAGAAAGGGGCCAAGCCTGGGTCTGAGCTAGACTTGAGAAGTTGAGAGGTTGTGAAGGGTGGTTGTAAAGGAACGGCAAAGAGTTTGTAGTGAAAGATCTTGTATAGAACAACTTCATAAGGGCAGGGAAGGAAGGGTTCCTTCCCTGGCATCTGGTTGACAGCATAAGCAGTCCAGTACAAATCGTCAAGCTCCCTGAGCAACCTAGACATTGCTTACAGCTCTTCTTTAGGCCCTTGTTCCTGAGGCCATCTTGAATTGCTTCTAAGAGCTTATCATAGCCATTCCTCCCCGCCAGGTGTAGCTCAGGTTCCTTGGATTTCCATTCTTGTAGGAGACTGCATTTCCTGGTCATTCCCACCTTGCATTAAGGAGTCTGAGGACCTCCGTTCCTATAGGCTGGTTTTCTTCCTTTGTTTCTTTTCACTCTTAGATATCACTTTCTCCATTTTCTTGTCCTGAGTATTTCTGTTTCTTTTTTGGGCAGTTTCATCGATGGCAGCCTAGGTAGGTCAGGCGGGGCAAGAGACCATGTGAGCTCTGGGAAATCAGGAGAGTAAGAGGCTCCCAGGTGGAGAGATGTGCTTCTACTCTGTGCTTTTGTGGCAGGATCTCACTAAGTGATCAGTGTTGGGTTCATGTTTTCAAATAACTGAAGCCCATGATTTGGCTTAGAAAACAAAATCTGTTTGGTAGTGCTTTGAACAGTAAATCATAAAATTGAATGTCTGCAAGGGAATATCTGAGAGGTATTATAGTAACAAATTTTAAGCACAACAACATTGTATGTAGTATATGTTACTAATGATAAGATGCACACATACTGTAATAGTAAATGCCTGGAAACCCTAAGTCACTGTAAACTTTCATTAAAATTAATAATAATAATTAAGAAAAAAGATGCACACACACAACTATAAAAATAGACAGTAGTAAATGTGGTTCATCATAACTCAAATGCATTGTAAATTGTGCCTGTTGTTTTTGTTGTTATGTGCCATTGAGTCGCTTGCAACTCATAGCGACCCTGTGTACAATAGCCCTAAACCCTGCTCTATCCCTTGACAGTCTTACTGTCTCTAACACACCTATTGCTATTACTCCAGTGACTGAATCAATCCATCTCATCAAGGGTCTTCCTCTCCTGCACTGTCCCTCCACCCTCCCAAGCATGACATTCTTCTCCAAGGATTGATCCCGATTTGCAACATGTCCAAAGTATGTCAGACGGAGCTTCAGTATCTTTGCCTCCAAGGAGCAGCCTGGTTTCACCCTCTCCAGGACAAACTTGTTCTCTTAGCAGTCCATGGTATATCCAGTACTCTTCTCCAATACCACAGCTCAAAGGCATCAACTCTCCTTCTAGCATCCCTAGTCATTGTCCAGCTCTCTGATGCATAGCAACTCATTGTACTTGTATATTTTTTTCCTACATTTTATTTTATATTGGTTTGCTACAAAATTAATAAACATTGTTTTATTCATATACATTATACATTGTGTTTCACATAGTCCTGCATTCACATTATGTTTCATATGATCATTCCTTTGCATACATTGTGTTTTATAAAATTAATCACCATTGATCTATGCCTGTGATTATCCTGTCTTTTCAGGTCCCCACTGGGTCTTTCCTAATTCCTTCTTCCCCTCCCCCCAAACTCTGTGAGATCCTACATACATATATTTTTTCATTGGTTGATTATTGATCATAACTATCTCACATATACTGAAATGTGAATAAAAGGTAAATGTGGAGTGTAATTAATGTTGTTTACACCACAGCATGATAGATTGTAATCACCCTTGTCCACCTCCTGAGAAGTAGCACATTGACATCACCACAAGGATCATCTTCCCTTTTGCCCCCTCTGAATCATAATCTGTCTTTTGACAGTGCATGTTGTTGTTTTATGTGCCATTAAGTTGCCTGTGACTCATAATGACCCTATGTACAACAGCTCTGTAGCCTGCCCTGTCCTGAGCTGGTCTCACTGACTTTGACAATCCCCATTTCCCTAGTTACTGTATCACTCCATCTCATCCAGGGTCTTCCTCTCCTGTGCTGTCCCTCTTCCCTTCCAAGCATGATGCCTTTCTCCAAGGATCAGTCCCTCCTGGCCATGTGCCCAAATTATATGAGATGGAGCTTCAGAATTCTAGCCTCTAAGGAGAAACTTGGTTTCACACTCTCCAAGACAGACCTATTTGCCCCACTGGCGATCCATGGTATGTTCAAGACTCTTCTCCAGCACCACAACTCGAAGGCATAGATTCTTCTTTCACCCTTAGTCATTGCCTTCCTCTCTGTTGCGTCGCATGGAATTGCGAAGACCATGACCTTACCTTGATCAGGCACACCTTGTTCTCCTGCCTGACACTGTTCCTCTTCAGTACTCTGGAGATGTCCCTGCTAGCAGACTTTCCCAGTGCAATTCCTCTTTTGATGTCCTGACTGCTGTTGCCAAGAGTATTGATTGTGGAACCAAGCAAGCGGAAGTTACTAATGATCTCAATCTCTTCTCTGTCTATTATGAAGCTGCCAGTTGGCCCAGTGGTAAGAATCTACAGTCCTTGACCTGCAGTAAATGCCTCATGTCCTCTGCACCTGTAGCCTGTGGATCCAAACTGTTTACCTTTCGTTTGGCAATGTGTCTCCTTCCCAGTCAGTCCTTTTCCATTAGTTTATCTGGCTGTTCTGATCCCAGTATCGCATTGTTTTGTTTTGTGTTATCATTTTGTTTTATTTGTTTTCTTTTAGCAACTGGTTTTCTCACATAATTTTCTCCTTTTTGTTGCGAGTAGTCACTTCAGAGAAAACAGTTCAAGTTACTGCATGTACAGTTTAGGGACATTGATTGATTGAGAATGGTTACACCACTTGAAAAATGTGTCTTTTCCAAGTTCATCCCACCATTAGCAAAAACTCATTGTCTTCTGACAAGTTTCCTCCTAATTTTTCAGTTATTGTTGTCAGTTTGATCCTAAATCGATAGTTCTATTTTATTATTTTTTATTATTGTTACACTGGCTTATAAATCAATGGTTCTTATAAGAGCACAATGTTCAAGGTAAATGTTCTATTTATAGTAGTTACACTATTGTTTGATTTTAGGAATACTTCTGTGTTTATTTTTGGTTTATGGTATAAAGATTTTCTCAGGGTATGAAGTTTTGGGGTTCATCTACTCTCCATGACTCCAGAATGTTTGGTTTCCATGAACATTTGAAGTTCTGCTTTATATTTTCACTCGTGGTAACAATTAATAATCTTTAGTTTCTATGTATGTGCTTCTTTAATCTAAATGAGATCATGAAATGTATCATCTTTTGCTTTGCATTGTGTTTGCAAGGCTAATGCATGTTGTGGCATGTTCTGTCAAAGTTTTATTATTCTTTCTGACTGAGAGATAGTTTGTTGTATGTATATACCATATTTTATTATCCATTCATCTGTTGCTCTGCGTTTTGGCTATTTCTACCTTTTTGTTACTGTGAAAAATGTACAGTGATCATTGGAGTACAGATTTCTGGGAGGTTTGTCCTACATTCACCTCTTCTGGGTATATTCCTAGGATTGGAAGTACTGGATCACATAGTAGTTCTTTGTTCACCTCTTGGAGGAACCTCCAAACAATCTTCCAGAGTGGCTGGGTCCTTTTACGTTTCTCCATGAGTTGCACTGCTGACCTAAGGGCCACATTTCTCATAGTCTGAATCCACCATCAATTCTGTGGAAAAAAGATCATCAGAAAATGTTCTTCCATCTAGACCACAGGCTTGGAAACCAGTGGAGGGTTGCTGGGGGGTCAGAACCTCCCCAGTGTCAATGAGAGTAACCAGTGGTTGATGACGGCTTCAGTTTCTCCAGAACCCCATCAGCAGCTGTAGTTTTCAGTTTTGGGGGTTTTGTTGCTCTTGTTACTTTTTATTCTTACCATTCTGATTATAGTTTTGATTTACATCTTTTTAGTGGCTACAGATTGTTGGGATCCAAGTAAGATGAAATAGTTGACAACTTCAGTCTTTTCACCATCTGTCATCTGTTGGCCTATTGATGAGGATTTTTGTCTTCTTGATGTTCAGATGCAATCCATACTAAAGCCATAGTCTTTGATCTTTTGTAGCAAGCATTTCAAGTCCTTTGAGCAAGCAGAGTTGTGTCATCTACATAACACAAGTTGTTGATGAGTCTTCCTCTGATCCTGATGCCACATTCCTCTTCATAAAATCCAACTTCTCAAATTATTTGCTTAGCATACAGATTGAGTTGGTATGGAGAAAGGATACAACATTTCATGTCAACAATTTCATCTTACTTGGATCCACAGTTAGTACCTTTGGTACTAGCAATCAAGAAATCAAAAGGTATGTTGCATTGAGAGAGTTTACTGTCAGGAATCTCTTCAAAATACTAAGGAGCAGTGATGTCAATTTAAAGTTCATGATCTTGCAGTCATTTGCGATGCATCTGAGAGCTGGACAATAAATAAGGATGACAAAAGAAGAATTAATGCCTTTGAGTTGTGATGTTTGGAGAAGAGTACGGAATGTTCAATAGATTGCTAAAAGAACAGATATTTCTTGGAGACAATGTAGCCAGGTGCTTCTTGGAGGCAAGGATGGCAACGCTTCATCTCATGCCCCTTGAGCATGTTGCTAGAGAAGGCTATTCCTTGGGAAGGGACATCATGCTTGGAAAGGTGGAGGATCAGTAAAAGGGATGAAGACCTTCAATGAGATTAATTGACAAGGTAGCTGCAGCAGCAGGCTCAGGTGTGTCAGATGGTGAGGATGGCACTGGGTAGGACAGTGTTCAAGTAGTTGGTTATGGGGTTGTTATCGTGCGACACCTAACTACAATTAAAGTGTGAGAATCCCAGAACAGTTCATTATGCTCATGCGCAGACCAAGAAGCATTTTCCCGACCAGAACAAGGGAGCACTGCATGGTCTAAAATCAAGAAAAGTATTCATCAAGGATGTTGTATCCTTCCTCCATTTACCAAAAAAAAAAAAAGTACATTTTTTCCTGTTCAGACTGTATGCTGAGTAAATAATTTGAAAAGCAGGACTCTATGAAGAAGAACATGGCATCAAGATTAGAGGAAGACTCATCAGCCACCTACCTGTGTTATGCCGAGGACACATCCTCTCTTAAGGTAGATGAAAGAGTAGTCACAGACAGTGAGTCCTGATGACAGATTTCTTTTCTAATTCTTAGGTTTCCCTCTTGTTTTTTTTGCCCCCTTCTCTTCATCAGCTAGCTTTTGGTGTGGATATAGCCACAGTTCCCACACTGAGTAGGCAGTTGTTCCACATGGTTGCTCTGTACAGTCCAGTGTTTCATCTTTATTGGATGTTCTCAGTTTCTCCCGTTAGTTCGTGTTCAAAATGCTTCTTTATCTTTACCTTTTAAATCATCTGGATCTGTTATCTTTGTTTTGTGTTGAAGAGGGACTGAGCTGCCCTCTCATCTAGTCCACCATCTTGCCTGCACATTGTGTTCTTACTGTCTGGGGTCAAGTTGACAACAGCAACTCTCAATTATTAGATAAATAAGCATTGTTTATGTTACTGGAAGAGGAACAGCTTGGAAAAGGGGAGTGAGAATGGCTAGACAGCTTGAAAAATGGAATCAGTGTGTATGTAGAAACCATTAAATTAGTTTATGTTTTGTTGTGTAATTCTCAACAACAGTAACAACAAAATAAAGATTTGATTTGAAGAACATTCGTTCTCATTTATAAACATCTGTCTTTTCCTCTCATGTTGTTTTACTAGCTCGTGGTGTCTTTAGCTTGGGATTGGGGGGTATTACTACTTCTATTTCTTTATAAAGTTTTCAGAGCCTTATTATTTAAAAAATGACATCCAGCCCTGCTTCCTTGTCTGTCTGGAAGCTGCACTGAAACCTGTCTACAATCAGTGACGGTGCTGAAGTTTAAAATATTGGTGGCATGGCTTCCAACATCACAGTGTGGTGTTGGTGAAGGAGATTATTTCGTGGGCAAAAACCAAGAGAACAAACGAGTCTGTCTTGGAAGAAATGCAGTCAGAGTGCTCCTGGGAAGGTCGGACGACAACGCGTTCTCACATGCTTTGGGCATGTTAGTAAGAGGGGCCAGTCCCGCGGAAAGATGCCATGCTTGATAAAGGAAGATCTCAGCAAGCCGTGTGGACGTAGAGGCTCTCAGTGTGCTCTGGCTCAGCGGCAGTTGTGAGGGTGGCGCGCCTCTGCTGTGAACTGGGCTGCTGGAGTAAGAGCCTCAGAACAGCAAACATGGGCATCTATCTGGTTGGACTTCTGTTGCTTCTGCTTTTGTTTGTCCTCACTATTAATCCATCATTAACAGCTAGATTCTACAGCTACTTATCTTTTTTTTAAAAAAAAATTTTTTTTTAATACTTTAACAAAAGCTTACAGAAAAGTTGGATTTCCATTCCTTCATTGTTGCACATTTTTCCTCCCTAGCCCCCCATCCACTTTTCTCTTTAAAAAGATTCTTTCACAGTTTTCTCCCTCTTCCGCCCCCCAGTCCACTTTGCTGTGCACCTCTTATTCTGGACTGTTACTCTCTTGTTTTTTAATTAAACATTTTGGTTGTCATAAATGCAGTCATGGTCAGTGGTAACAGACTTCATGTATGCTTTACTCAGTCTCCCCAGTGGTAAAAGCTTAGTAAATATCACAGCCAAGATAGTGACCTTGATGCAATCAAGATACTGCAGGGATCTCTCATGTTCTCCTTTTTGATTGTGTACCACGACCATTTTTCACCCACACCCAACTGACAATCTTAAAAGGTTTCATTTGTATGTATTTTTTTTCCAATTTTTAGAACTTATGTAAGAGAAATTTCATCATATATAACCTGTTGATTGACTTTTGTGTCCGTACATTGTTGTTAGGTGTTGTTGAAGTCTTTAATGACTCCTGTGTACAACAGAATGAAATTCTGCCTCATCCTGCACCATCTTCATAGTAGCTGCAATGTTCAAGCCCATCTTTTCAGCCACTGTGTCAGGCCATGTTGCTGAGGATTGTTCTCTTTTTGTGACTCTTAGCTTTTTTGACCATGATGAGCTGTCTCCTTTAAGGATTGATCCCTTCGATAATATGCCCAGAGTACATTTAAATGCACACATTAGATGTACGCATTAGATGACATCTTGCCAACCTTGTTTCTATGGAGCCATTCTCACTATACTTTTCTCCTGAGACTGATTTCATTCTTCTGACAGCCCTTGGTTTAGTTGACATCTTCACCAGCATCATAATTCGAAGGCTTTGGCTTCTTTTACTCATTATAATTCCTTATGAATTCATCTCAATTATTGTATATTTCTTGTTTATTCCTCTTTATAGGAAAGTACCGCAGGTCAGCCATTCACTAGTTGAAAGGTACCTGGGTTGCTGTCAGTTTTTTACTATTGTGATTGAAACTGTTATAAACATCTGCGTGCTTAGGTTTATCTGATGAAGGGAGGTTTTTGGTTCTCTGGGACGAATACGAGTGCATTTTGTTGGATTTTGTGGTAGTTGCATGTTCATTTTTTAAAGTAACTGACAGACCATTGTCTAGTGTAGCAGTGCCGTTTTGTTTACCACCAGCAGTGTAGATTGTTGTTTTTTGTGTACTGTTGAGTCAGAACTGGCTCAGAGCTGACCCATTAGCAGGTTTACAGAGCCAGTTAATCACATGAGAGGATATTACCCATCTTTCCCCTGCGGAGTAGCCGGTGGATTTGAACTGCTTGCCTTTGGGTTTGTGGCGCAACTCCTTACCACTAAACCACCTGCAGTGTGTGAGTAATTGCACTTGTCTGCATCATTGCCAGCTTGGCCTGTTGTGCCTCACTTTTAGTTGAGCTATTCTGGTAGATGTCTAGTGACATCTCGTTGAGGCTTTAGTTTGTATTTCCCTTTAATTAATGATGTTGAACAGCTTTTCATGTGCTTATTTGTCATATGTATATTCTCTTTAGTGAGATGTCTTTTCATCTCCTTTGTCAATTTTGTAATTGTGTTTTCTAACTGTTGCACTTGACAGAGTTCTTTAGCATTCTGAATGCTTATCTTTTGTCACCTATGTAGATTCAGATATTTTATCTTTGTCAGTAGCTGTATCTCACCTCTTTTAATAAGATCTTTCATGGAGCAAATGCATTTTCTTTTTGATAAGGACCTCTTTTATGAATCCTTTTAGGGTAAAGACTAAAACTAGGTTTAGATCGTAAAGATTATCATCTGTTTTTTTCTAGTTTGTTTTTACATTGTATATTTCTGTCTGATTTTTTTCCTATCAGGTGTGGTAAGGTTTAAGATATATATTTCAGTTTACTAATATGTTTGCCTCGGTGAGAATGAAAAAATACTCATTAAAAGAAGCCTGTGACTATCTAAATGCCATGTATAATATTGTTTTGTAGATGAATATTTGTGCCATTTATTTTTCTTAGCCAAGTTTTGAGTGGACAAAATAAAGCTATTTCTTTATTCTCATAAATTGTTCTTTAAAGTGCTGCGGTTGCTTCCTTTTGCCATACTATCCCTTGCACCATAGCAGAGGTCAGGGTGGAGCTTTAAATAATCTTGGTGTTGACAAGGCACTGAAATGTTTCTGAGTGAGTTTTCTATGCTTTTCATCTCATCACCAAAGCAGTGACTTCTTGTTTTAGTAATAAGGTTTGAGCAAAATCACTAGTAGCCTAGTGGCAGGAAGCTGCACTGTAATAATCCCAAAGGCACGCAGTTTGAATCCATCAGCTCCTCTGTGGGAGAAGGATGGGCAGTCTCCTCCCGTGTGATTAACTACCTCTGAAAATCCTCCAGACGGTCAGCTATGGGACGGTTCTGACTCCACACAACAACATAAATAAAAGTCATTCAGTTAGAAATGACACGGAAAATTCTTACAGGAATTAGTGGGAGAGCTCAGATCATCTTAGAGAATTCTTAGAGTATCTGCATTCTTGTGTGACTTGGGCAAATAATTTATGTTTTCTGTTTTAAATCTGTAAAACCAGTGTAGTAATTTATGAAATAGTTATTTTCTAAAAAAAAAGTTTCTACATTTTGGAAACATTCATGTTTCAGTGAAGTTAACAGGTCATTTAAGCAAACAAGGGATTAATACAGAGAATTGGGCATTTGTTAAACTCTATATAGATGCTGGGACAGTGAAGTTAAAGTCCCCTTCCTCAGACAAAGCAACCAGCCTGTATTAGGAAACGGCTCCTGCAGGGAGTACATGCAGGGCTGACTTCTAAACCACTCCATGTCTGTGCAGCTGTGGAATAATGGGCTGTGGAACATGGAGTCTAGCCGTTACTGCCACCACTAAGGTCCACCAGCACTAGCTTCTTACACTCCTGCAAACGAATGGCCTCTGCCTTGCAAATCTTGTGTGTGCCTGTCCCAAATAGACTGTACATCACATCTACCCACAACCACAAGGGAGTCTGGGAAGTGAAGGGCTTTTAAATGTGTGCATTCCTGTGTCTGAGATTGGGGGGGGAGGGGAGAGAGAGAGAGAGAGTGTGAGTGTGTGTGTGTGTGTGTGTGTGTAAGAACCCAGGAGAATATTTATTAACGTTTTGGACATGTGTAAGATCTGTGCTAGCTGCAGGCTGTAGGAAAAATGTGTGAAGGCCAATGACATAGTGGTCTTAAAGTGCTTTGAATGCAATAGAAAATATTATCACATTGATTCACAAAATGGCACCGGGTGTGTGTGTGTGTAATGTGGCATTAAGTTTGGGGGACAAACTTTAGAATTAGAAAACCTAGACTAGTTTCTGGCTCTCCCTTTGCCTAGCTGCCTGCCAGAGAAAGCCTTCTGAATATGGGAGTGATTTTATCCTCTGTATATGTGTCCTCTGCTTCACTAAATTCCACTTGAGCTTCCTCATTTTTATCCACAGAGCCTAGAGGAATGCCTGGAAGGAGCCGCTCAGTAAATATTTGCTCAGTGACTGAGCAAATGAGGGTCACGTTGTCCCTGACTAAGGTCATTGTATAGTGACTCAACTGAGGAGGTGGGGAGGAAAGGAGCAAGGGCGAGGATGGGCATGAGGGGTGAGGACGGAACTGTCACCTTGTTTGCTTTAGAGAACCATCTTGTTCTCTAATGTATCGAGCATTGGAAACTAGTTGGAGATTAGCAAAGGCTCAACATATACAGTACAGTGTATTCTCTGGTTTAACTCGAAGCCCTAAAATATTTAAAATTTGTGGGATCTTTTTGGAAATAGATCCTTTCATTGCCTAGAACTGTGTCCCTAAATAATAACCATCTTCCTTTTTCTTGCTTCTCTGCTAAGCTTCAGGACATGTGGTGAACTGTCCTTCAGTTCTCTACCAAACCTTCTAACTGCAGAGCAAGCTGGGTGGTAGCTAGAGGGTAAAGGGAAGTGAAGAGTGTGCCCCAGAGCCGGCCTCTTCTGCCCTCTGTCCCACTTGTTCTGGTCTCTAACATCCCTCACTGTGCCATCTTGCCTTTTTCAATTTTCACATTTGCCCCTGGGCCAGGGAGTTGGTCACTCTCTCGGGTCTCTGCTAAGAGTTTGGAGCTCATCCCTTTCCTTCTGACCGCACACAGCTATGACATGGTTACCTGGATTTAGTCCCAGGCTGCGAGGGGGGAAAGTTTATCCTCATTCTAATCTGTTACAGCCCTTCTAATATCTTGGAGTTATATGACCTGGTATACAGGCCCTGATTCTGCAAGATTTTTCCCATATGTGTATATAGTCAAAACAAAAAAACTGTAGTAACTCTTCGGTATTAATAAAAATTTGTCTTTGAAGAACTTTGTCTCTAAAGTATTGATGTTAATCCCTTGAACATTCATGTGCACTGTTTAACACGATAAGAAAATGAAATCTATAATGGTTTCATTAAAAGAGTTATTTTTTTTTCTATAATTATATTTTATTAATTTTCATAAACATTTACAGAGATTTGGGGCTTCCACTCATTCATTGTTGCACTATTCTCTCTACCCTCCTCCCAGTTTGTTCTTGTCCAAATGCCACAGTGCTTGTCAAAGCCAGTTCTGATTAATCTTCTTTGTCAGTGTGTCCTTTGCCATTCCCTATCACTCCTCCCTGAGAGAGACTTCACCCTGAGTCATAAGGAAAAGGGGATGGCGTATTCTCTTAGCTACTTCCTGCTGAAAAGGGACGCTGTGGGTTTCAGGGTGAAGATCTTCTCTCACTACTCTAAAGGGCCCCTTTGGCAGTAGGAAACACATAGACTATTATGGAGATTGATTTTGGAATTTAGATGCACTCTTATTGATTGTGCTTGGCTGTACATGTTCATATCCTTGAAGATGTATCATGGGGGTGTTGCAACCTAGAAGACACAAATTTGACTAACAAGTTATAAGTACATGAGTCCAAAAATTATGGAAAAGTAAAAGAAAAGATTCTTTCATTGTTTTACAAACCCTCCCCCAGGTCCCCTCCACCATGTAGCCCTCGCTCTAGTCTCCTGTGATGACAGAAATACCCAGTTATATCTCTCTTTTAAACGGTTCTCTCCCTCCTCTGTTTCAGTGCAGTTACATTATTGAACCCATCTTACTCAGTCTCTCTAAAAGAGTTAGTAGTATTTACCTCATTTAATGTGAATTTAAGAGTATTTGGACTATTTTCTCCCCTTTGAATAATAAACCCACGATGAAAAATGTTTATTTAAAAAAAATTCTAATTAGAATTTGAGTCTATCTGTTCTCATCAGAAGATACATACAAGTTAATAAATATCCAGTTGTGATTGGCACAACATTTGTGGTTATTTCCTATCCTCCATTATCCTGTTGTCATCTATTGATTCCAACTCTTGACACCCCTGTACGCTGTAGAATTGAACTGCAGTGCAGGGTTTTCAAGGCTGTGTTACTTTTTGGAAGTAAATGACAAGCCTTGTCGTTCACATAGAGACTCTTATTTTCTATCTTAAGGGAATGTAAACAATGGAGAAATGGTATGTAAATACAAAAGAGATGGTATCAGGTACTGCAATTTTTATAGTGCTCTCTGACTCTGCCCAGCTCTATGTAAGATTGTATCTATGGTATGGTTAATTAGTAGACCGGCACAGCTCCACAGGAGAAAGACAGGCAGTCTCCTCACGTGTGACGCACGCCTCTGAAAACACGCTAACGGGTCAGCTATGACTGACTCTGTCTCACTCTACTACAGTGAGGAATTTTTTTTAAAGAATTGTTTCGGACGGTTGCAGATTTTGAAGTTCTATGTAGGATCTTCTTTGGCAATGAAAATCATTTTCCAAGATACGACTTAAAGCTCGGATGTTTTTACTTAGCTTACTTCTCAGGTTGAGTTAGGTTGTGTCACTGAGCTCTGAGGACTAGCAGCTCAGTGTACTTGCCATCTTTACTGAAGCTGCAGTATAGCTTGCTTTCTTGTTTGTTTTCTTATCCCCTCAAGAGTAAAAGTAAATCTCCTGTGGTCTGGTCACATGTGTGCTGCTCAGTGGCCGTAGACACACTGGGCATAACACTGTATGCATTCATTTCAGCTCTACTATGACCCAATCTCACGCAGTTAAATTTGAATGTGAAATGATTTCAGGTAGGTAAAGGGAGGATTTATTTATATCCTTGAACGTGAGGGAAAGCCCTAAGTAGAAGCCTCCTATAATCACCTTATAGTATTTCATGTGTGTGAAAAATCTGTGTTTAGTAAGCCACTTGACTTAGCTTAGATGATCCCAGTTTCATTGGCAAAATCCAGAGCAGCATAGTCAGAAGCAAAGCAAGTCAAACAACTCTCCATCAGGCCTAATCAAGATGTTGACCTTGACCACATCAGTGTCATAAAGCTTTCTTACAGCTTGTTTGATTTGGTTTTTCTTGCCCTTGACTTTGTGTCAAGTGTCTGGTTATCTTCTATTTTCTTCATGGCTGACTCTGTGGTCAGGAGAAACTTGATGATGGCATAATGGTCAAGCTTATCCTGGGAGTGCTCTTCTGGGGATATTTGGGCTGCCTTCGGAATCTCAGCATCGTAGGCCGACAGAAGGTGGGTGACATGAGGATCATCTTATTTTGTGGCTGTGTCTGCTCTTCACTGCCTTCTTGGCCTTGAAGCCTTTGCTTAGGCTTCAGTTTTGGGAGGGGCAGGGGCTTCTTTCTTTGCTTTCAGAGCCATTTTCTTTATAGTATCTCTTGTTTGTCATTTTTCTTTAAATCTGTTTCATTTTGATCTCCCCAAATCTGAAGAGAAAGTAATTGTAATTTTGCTTGAAACCAGAATGATAAGAGTTTTTTGCAAGAGGGGACTGCAGTTTCCTCTAATATATTATAAGTGGGCAATACTTGGAATTTTTTTGCAAAGGAAGCCATTTAATGATGAATTATACCATATGTTTTGTTTTTATAGTGTCCACTTATTATGTCTTTACCATCACATTCCTGCAGTCAGATGATCACTTGGCACTGTTTAATATAGGCCAGCCATACAAGCTAGGGGATTTTTATTAGACTTCAGAGTTGTTTTTAAACAAATGCAGGGAATTCATGTGTTTTCAGATGTTTACCGTATCAGTTAACTAAGCATAATTGTCTTCTCATTCTCAGGTGCTCTTGGCAATATGAAAAGGCAAGTTGTGATTTCTTTTCCTTTTTACCTAATTCAACTAAATTTACCATCTCATTTGTTGGCAGGACTTTGTGTCACTGTATCAGGACTTTGAAAACTTTTATACAAGAAACCTCTACATGCGAATCAGAGACAACTGGAATCGACCGATCTGTAGTGTGCCTGGAGCCAGAGTGGACATCATGGAGAGGCAGTCACATGATTACAACTGGTCTTTCAAGTGAGTCATTTGCAAAAAATATTCTGAAAACATCACTGAGAGTACTCTCATTTCTTTGCATATTGTTTTTTAGTACTGGAACTTTTAAGGGAGATCTGGTGATCTAGTGGTAAGGAGCTGCGCTGCCTACCTTGAGGCACAGTTTGAATCCACCAGCTGTTCTGCGGGAGAAGAATGGACATTCAATCCCCATATGATTCACTGCCTCTGAAATCCCACTAGAGGATCAGTTATGAGTTGGTTGCAATTTGATGGCACATAACAGTAACAGTTGGAACTATATAATTTTTCTGTTATGTTATATTTGATAGTAAGTTACATAGTAATTGAGAATACAATTTTACTTAGTTAAAAAAAGACCCCCAACAAAAAGATAAAGGTAAACAACCCAGTTGCAAAAGGGGCACAGTATATGAACAGACACTTCACCAAAGAAGACATTCACATGGTCAACAAACACATGAAGTAGTGTTCAGAATCCCTAGTTCTAAGAGAGATGCAAATCAAAGCAACTATGCGATATCACCTGACCCCAGTAAGAATAACAAAATTTAACAGAACAGCAAACAACAAATATTGATGAGGTTACTGAAATACTTATTCACTGTTGATGGGAGTGTAAAATGGTACAACCACTATGGAAAGCAGTATAGTGCTTTCTCAAAAAGTTGGAAATAGAAATACCATTTGACCCAGCAATTCCACTACTGGGAATACACCCTAAAGAAAGCAGAACTGCCACCAAAGCAGATATATGCACATCCATGTATATTGGGGCTTTGTTCACAATAGCAAAGAGTTGGAAACAATCCAAGTGCACATCAACAAATGAATGGCTAGAGAAGCTATGTTATATTCACACGATGGAATATTACGCAGCACTGAAAAACAAAGAACTCATGAAATATACAAAATGGGTGACCCTGGAGGACATTATGCGGAGTGAAATATCTCAGTCCCAAAAATACAAATATGGCATAATGCCACGTTATAAAACAGGACTGACATGGAGATTGTGGGTAAACTGAGAAAAGAGGGGATGGGATAAATAATGTACACGGCATTGAAACAGATGAGGGAGAGAACTGTATAAAAGGAATATATGATTAGGTGTTATTGTCATGACAAGAATCCAGAGTAAGAGCTGCATAGTAAAGTGGTTTGGGGGTAGGGAGACTATAAGAATAAGATAACTTCCCCCCCCCAAAAAAAGTGAACTGGGGAGAGGGGGGACAGGGAGGAAAATGTGCAGCAATGACTGAATGGAAATCCAAGTTCTAAACGTTCATTAAAATCTCAATTTAAAAAAAAACCCACTAGTACAAAAAAACCCCAAAAAACCAGCATATTATTTCATTTCTGTTGTGCCAAAACTATGTGTCTTAAATTAATTTTTAGATATTTTTCTATAAATGATTCAAGGTTGCATGGAGTGTTTTGAATTAAATTATTAGGTGGTTTAGAATACTTTTTATCATCTTATTTTTTATTGTTTAGATAATGCAAGTTTTCCATGAAAATTCAAAGTGAAGTTTCACTGTGACAGCCAACCTCTGTCCTTTTGTAAATCTATTTCCCAACAAATAAATCCTCCTATACTCTCAGTGGGAACCACTCTTACTAGTTTGTTGTGTGTTATTTTCCCTCTAGATCTTTCCTGAGAGATACATATGTATGTAGTATATCTACTAGAGTCATGTCTCCACAGTTTTCTGATTTACAGGAATAGGGCCTTAACCGCATAAGTTAGGGAATCCTGGTGGTTCAGGGGATAGGAACTGGCCTTCACTAACCAAAAGGTTGGCCATTTGATCTCACCCAGTAGCTCTGTGGGAGAGAAACATGGTGATGTGGTCCCATAAGAATTACAGCCTAGGAAACCTTAGGGAGCACTTCTGTTGTGTCACCTGGGGTCACTCTTGAGTTGAAAAATCATAACGCCTGTGAGCAATAACTGTAATTGCTTCACCATTTGCTTTTTAAAATCTGTAGTACTATCCTTCTTGTGAGTATATTATTTCTCGTGGCTGTTTGTGTGTCCTGTCTCATTTGATTTTATTCTGTTGAAACACAGGTACACAGGGAATATAATTAAAGGTGTTATAAACATGGGTTCCTACAACTATCTTGGGTTTGCACGGAATTCTGGACCATGTCAAGAAGCAGCTGCGAAAGTCCTTGAGGAATACGGAGTTGGCGTGTGCAGCACTAGGCAGGAAATTGGTAAGTATAGGTTACATTTCCCTGCAGAAAGACCTTATACTCAATAGAGTAAAATGTCATTGATAAAAAGAAAGACCCTCAATGAAATGAATTAACACAGTGGCTACAACTGTGGGTTTAGGTATAGCGGAGCTTCTGAGGATGGCTCAGAACCAGCAGTGTTCTCTTGTGCATCTGGTCACTGTGAGTTGGAGCTGAACTTGAGAACATCTGACAGCAAAGTTGCATTTGACATATGGCTTTTTTTTTAACTCAGAACAGAATAATACTGATAACTAGAGTGTTAAACAGACAAGCACTCACTTTGCAGTAAAACTTAGATCACATAAAGAATGTGTCCTAAAAAAAAAATTTTTAAAAAAAGGATGTGTCCTTTTTCTTAAATAAATGGATCTTACACTACTTCCAACAAATACTGAGAGATATTTACTCTTTCCAACTGTATTATATATAAAGAATGTCTCTTAAGAAATGTCCCTAAGTATCTATTTCATTTATAAACTTAATGTTGACTTTATTTTGTCTTGCAATTAGTAGTTAAGAGTGTCACTTAATAGACCTGAGTGTATGAGCAGATGACAGTTCATCTGTTTTCATACAGGTAAAATAGGGTAAAAATAATTTCAGCATAATAAAATCTGTGGATATTTTTTCTATTTAAATTTTCATTCAATTGTTCATACACATTTTGATCAAAGGGTTATCTTAAAAATGGCGAAGCTTCCTCTAATGTACTTTGGGCATGTTGTTTTTAGGTGCTGTTGAATCTAGTAACAACTCATAGTGATCCTGTGAATAACAGGTCTGAATCCTGTCCTATCCTCTGCCATCCTCACCATTTCTGACATATTCTTGAACCTATTGCTGCAGTGATTATGTCAGTGTTGTTAGGAGGGGCTATTCCTTGGAAAGGGACATCATGCTTAGCAAGGTGGAGGGTCAGCAGAAGAGAAGACTCTCCGTGAGATGGCTTGACACAGTGACTTAGCAGTGGGCGCAGAGCTACTGTTCACACGGTCACCATGAGTCTTACTTGACTCGGTGTCACCTACCAACAATAATTCATGTTAAGTATTAATAAGTCAATTACTCAAGAAATGTTACTTTTATTACATGAATTTTTTTTCTTCTTGAGATTATACACAGTAAAACCCATACCAGTTCAGCCTCCATGATTTAGATATTCCATTCTTTACATTCTTCAAGTTGTTTAGTTATTCTCACTCCCGTGTCTGTTATTCCTTCCTTCCTTTTTAAATTCCTGTCTTTCAGGTTACTGTTACAGTTTGATGTCATGTAGATAATTCTTAAAAGAGCCAGGACTTCAAACCAGTTAAAAAATGGTTCAATTAAAAAAAACAACAACTTGTCGTTTCTACTGTAAATGTGGACTGCAAACCACATTTATTGCACATGTCTTTTGATTCAGGTAGAAAACACAGCCTTGTATGACACTGATTAACAACCTCCAGTCGAATGGCTTTAAATGTGTGTTGTAATGTTGCTCTCCAGAAGTTCTGCCCGCAGCCCTTCCTCCTGAAACTGTTGGGGACCCGATGCAGGGAATGGATTGTTGGTATGGTTAGCCACTGTCTCTGAGTTGGACACAGCTGTTTGTTTCCTCCTTAGGGTGAAAATACAATGGGGAACAGATCCGTTGCTGTGCAGCTCTTACAGAAGCACTTGTTTGCCATTTGATCTATTGATAGAATTGAAAATGGCAATTGCTGAATCATTTTTCACCCATTAAGAACTCTGAAAAGAGTATCTTGCTCAAAGCAATCTCCCCCCCATTCCTTTTCTTTTAAACTACTAGACAGGGTTCATTCAGATCGGTTGTTTATAGGGTTGCTATCGATCACACTCAGTAACACCTAACAACAACAACAAACTAAATTATTGTTCAGTTTTCAAAAGACAGTAGGAGGTATTTTTGGCTTAAGGTTTAAGAATTATTTCAGGGCAATAGTGTTAGGAGTTCATCTACCTTCCATGGTTTCAGAAAATCCGGCACCAAAGAGAATTTTTAGTTCTGTTCTATATGTTCCCTCATTTGATCAGAATTATTCCATGGAATCTTTAATCAAAATATGTAGTAATTATAGCCAGACACTATCCAATTCTGTAGTCTTGTGGCAAAGGACGCAATGGTTTATGGAAACAATTAGCCACACATTTCCATATCTTCCTCCTATTCCTTATCTTTCTCTGTTGTTTCAGGTGAATAGAGACCAATTATTGTGCCTTGGGTGGCTGCTTGTAAGCTTCAAATCCCCAGGCATCATGCAACAAGCTAGGAGATACCACAGACGCACTAAGCAGGTTATTAGGCCAATTAACTATGCGATCTCATGAAACTGTGATCCTAAACTTTCCAACCGAGGAGCCCAAATCCCACAAGGTATTTGGTTGTGCATAAGCAGCCTCTGCCACTATTCCTGCCTCTTTGTTTTAATGTATTTATACATAGCACACTTACTGATAGCAATTACAGCAATCAGCTCTGCAAAACTACCCTTAATCAGTGTGGTTTCTCAGTCATACTTTACCAAACTTTCCAAGCAAGGAGCCAAATCTCGCAAGATAATTTGGTTATAAATAAGCAACCTCCACAACTTTTCCCCCCAATTTGTTTTAGATACAAATATTACACTTGGAGCAATTACAGTAATCAGCTCTGCAGTCTTTCCGTGTGGTTTTACCATCACTGTTCACCACTCCCATCCTCCCTCTTCTTTCTGTCCCTGATAACTACTAATTCATCTGTATACATTTGCCTTTTGTTATTGGCATTTCTTAAACTGAAGGAACTTTGGAGAACAAATTCAAGCCTCAGTTGTAATACTTAAAAGTTGCTATGGGCAGAATGTTGAATAATCCAGGAAATGTCATAAGAAGATGGAAGGAATAGACAGAGTACTAAAAAGAATTGGCCAACAATTTCATGAAATAGCATGTGATGAAGAAGCAATGGTAATAAAGGAGGAAGTTCAAACTGTTCTGAAGAAATTGGCAAAAAATTAGGCCCCTGGAATTGACAGAATCCCAACTAACATATTTCAACAAACAAATGCAGCCCTGGATGTACTCATTGGGTTGTGTCACATAATCTGGAGGAAAGCTACCTGACTGACTAACTGACTAGAAAAGATCCATATTTATTCCCATTTTGGGGGGAACAAAAAGGGTAACCCAACAGAGTGTGGAAATTATCAGACAGTGAGCTCTGGTGGTCTAGTGACAAAAAGCTGTGCTGTAATCCCAGAGGCACGTGTTTTAAATCTTACCAGCTGCTCCACAGGATGGGGAATCTCCTCCTGTGTGATTAACTGCCTCTGAAAACCTGCTGGAACGTCAGCTATGGGTCAGTTCTGACTCTCTGGTACACAGCAACAACATCACCAATAACACATGCAAGCCAACTCTTGCTGAAGATTATCCAAAAATGACAAGAACATTGACAGAACTGGCAGGAATACAAGCCGGGTTTAGAAGAGGCCATAGCCCTAGGGATATTATTGCCAGTATCAGATGGATCTTGACTGAAAGCAGAGAATACCATAAGGATGTTTGTGTTTTATAAACTGTGCAAAGGCATTTAACTGTGTAGGTCACAACAAATTATGACTAGCATTCAGAAGAATGGGAAACTCAGAACACTTCATTGTGCTCATGCAAAACCTATACTTAGACCAGGAAGCTTTTGGACAAATAGAGCAAAAGAAGACTGCATGATTCAAGTTAAAGAAAGGAGTGCATCAGGGTTATATTGTTTCTCTATACCTTTTCAGTCTGTAAGCAGAACAGATCATTTGAGAGGCTGGACTTTATGAAGAAGAATGTGATATTAGGATTGGAGGAAGACTCATTAACAACCTGCATTATACAAATGATACAACCTAGTTCGCCAGAATTGTAGAGGACTTAAGCATTTGCAGCAGAAAGTCAAGGACTACAATCTTCAATATGGATTGCTGCTCTCCACCACCAGCCAGTTGGCAGCACCATGATGGAGAAGAGATTGAGGTTCTTAAGAATGTCATCTTTCTCAGATACATAATCAGTACTCTTTGGCACTAGCAGTCAGGAAATCAAAAGATGAGTTGTACTAGGAAAGTTGGCTGTCAGGAACCTCTCCAGAGTCCTGAAGAGCAATGATGTCAGTCTAGAGGCTAAGGTGCACCTGATCCAGCACATGGTCCTTTCAATTGTTTTTCTATGCATCAGAGAGCTGGATAGCAACTGAAGAGGAGAGATGAAGAATCAATGCCTTTGAGTTGTAGTGCTGGAGAAGAGTATTGGACATACCATGAACTACCAAGAGAACAAACAGGTCTGGCCTGAAGAGGGTGAAACCAAGCTGCTCCTTGGAAGCAGGGATTTAGAAGCCCTGTCTCACATATTTTAGGCATATTGCCAGGAGGGACCAACCCTTGGAGAAGAACTTCATATTTGGTCGAGTAGAGGGTGACCACAGAAGAGAAAGACTCTAATTAAGATGGGTTGACACAGTGACTGTGGCAGGTGTGTCAGAGATGATTAGGTTGGCTTAAGATAAGGCAGGGTTCAGAGCTATTGTTCATAGGGTCTCTATGAGTCATTGTTGACTGGATGGCACATAACAACACCAACATCTTTTAATATAGAAGAGGTCATAAGTTTTGTCCTTTTGTGATTTATGTCACTCAACATAATCTACTCAAACTCCAACCATACCATCACATGTTATCAAGATTGGTTAAGTAGTATCCCTTTGTCTTTTGTTCTTTTGTTGTGTTGTTTATCCTCCATCTTTTGATGGAGACTTGGCTTGTTTCCACCTTTTGGCAGCTGTGAAGAACCCTGATGTACAAAGTGTCTTTCTCAGGACTCTTTCTATTCTTGTTATTGCAAGTACCTGGGTAGTGCAGGCAGTTAGCATGCTCAGCTGCTGAAGAAAAGGTTGGAGGTTCCTTGGAAGAAAGATGACAATCTGCTTCCAGAAAATCAACCATTGAAATCTCCTTGAGACACAATTATGTTCTGACGCAAACAGTTGCAGAGTTGGAAATTACTCTACAGTAACTGGTTTACGTCATTATTTAAATGGAACTTTTTATATCATATATACAGTCTACAATTTCAAGGCTTTTAGTTTTGTTGCTAAGTGAAGTTTGTCAGGTCATTCCTGTAGTCATTCAGGCAATAATCATTCCAAAATCTCCTAGACTTGAGCATCACTGCCTTAGGCTAAGAAACATAAACACTTCTTCCTAGAAGTTATTCAGAGCTGCTCATAAAGCAGGTTCCAGTTAAAAGTAAGCACTTGTGGAGGTTAGAATGTGTTGAATTTCTTTGGGACATTTCCCCCCCCTAAAATTTTCACGTAGAGTCCTGGTGGCTTAGTGGTAACCAGTAGCATTGCCAACGCAAAGGTAGGTGATTGGAATCCACCAGCTACTGCATGAGAGAAAGATGGGCATACTTGTCCTAGGCGATTAGCTGCCTCTGCAAACATGCTGGAGAGTCAGCTATGAATTGGTTCTGACTTGATGGCGCAAAGCAACATTTTCATAGATGCTTATTCCTGTGTTCTTGTGACATCAGAAAGAGGCTTGTTACTTGTTTTCATAGATACCATAGGAGTGCTTAGATACGCTTAATAGTATTTGATCATAAAATTTCAGGTTATATTTTATTTATTTTTGAAGATTAAAAGTTAGTATTTTTCAATTTGGGCTCAATTTTTAAAGTATATTTATACATGTTGTATACATTTTTAAAACCTAAATAGTCAAAATTTTAATAATGTGAACCAAGAATAATTCAGTAAAAAAAAAGAAAAAAAGGAGATCTTTTTGTAGTTATCTAAACTATACTTTGCAAGCTTCATGATGAACATTTTTATTGTTTTGATTCCTCACAATTTTAATGCTCTGGAGGAGACTTGGTTGAGTCTTTCTTTGCCTTGTGTATTCTTGGCTTATTGACATTTATTATCTTCTAGAAAACAGAATCTTGAAATCTTTCTTCTTTTTATCTGCTGAGTAGTGTTAAAGTGTCTCCTTAAGATATTTCCATCCTGCCTCCTGGTTTAATCAGAACTGGTTGTCCCTAGGACTTCTCTATAGCTCAGTGCTGGCACTTTATTTTGGAGAGGAACGTTAAGTGTTGACTTGAGAATTTTCTTCCCCTGCTGTTTCAAATTCTTTATTTTCTGTAGCCCATCTTTTCTTTTTTTAATAAACTCTCTTATCCTCAAAGAGTTTATATTGTTCAGTAGTTTCCTGAAAGTTCATAGAACATAGTCTGTCTCTTGCTTATGTTGTGTATTTCCATTTCATTAATTATGTTAAGAATTATAGGTGTCTACTAATTAATTAAAAATGGAGGTTTTATGGGTTTTTTCCTTCCTCCTCTTTTTCCATTTGTTTTGTGATGTTTTTAATTTAACTAGAACGTTTTCTTTCTCCATCATTAAAACAAAGTATTTCTGGTTGGACCCATGGCATTTTATCAGTGATATGGTAAAGGGAACATTATGTATATAGTAATTATACCATACGTACTATACAACATCTAGTAATTATACCTTACATTCTTATGACCCTTTATATTTTATAAAGTACTTGAATATATTATCTCTTTCGACCTTTACAATTACATCATGTAATGTTTAGCAGATAAAAATCAGAGATGGAAATTTACTGACTTGCTTAAGCCTTGGGAACTAATAAAACCCAGGTTCTTCTGTCTCAGCATTGATGTCACCCTTCCTTCAGCATTAGCTCGTTGTTGTTAGGTGCCTTCCAGTTAGAACTAACTCCTAGTTGACCTTCCAGTGAGTTTTCACAGGCTCTGAATTGCACTGGAGGAGGTTTCTCCTCTCTCTCCAGCAAAGCAGCTGGTGGATTTGAACTGCAATCACTATTTGAGTAGTAATGTAAAAACATAATATAGATTTGTCCGTCAGATTCCAGTGGATCCAGTGGAGGAAGGTGTGTGTTGACTTTTTTTTTTCTTCTTGGATAATGGACCATCCTAAAACTTAAAACTCCAACAAACATTTAGCTGTTCATGGTTCTGCAGTTTATGGAGATAAACCTTATGGGCTCTCCTTAGCATTGTTACTGGGGCATGAAGACTGAGAATGGAGCATGCAGGATGGCTTCATTCACATGACTGACCCCTAAGCTGATGGCAGGTGTGGTTGCCGGTTAGCAGGCTATCTCTCTCTTTGTCGTCTCTTCCCTTCTAGAACCCTGCTTTCTCCTTTTGTTGTGTTATGCTCTTGTGTCAGAACCAACCCCTTGCAGATTCTCCAGTGGTTTTTCAGAGGTAGTAAATCACATGGGAGATTTGCTCATGTTTCTCCTGTGAAGCAGCTGATGGATTAGAAACATGTGCCTTTGGAATTGCAGCAAAGCTTCTTACCACAAGACCACCAGAGCGTCCTATTTTCTCCGTAGGGCCCCGCTTTCCAAAAGATTAGTTAAACTGCTTTGCGTAACAACTCATTTCAAAAGGGTGAAAATAGGCATTGTGAGGCCTTTTGGACCTACGCTTAGAACCTTAGAACAAACGGTGCAGCAGCATTGACTCTGTGTCGCATAGGTCAAAGCAAGTCAGAAACCCAGCCAGATTTATAGGGGAGGGATCATGGACCCCCACCTCCTGATAGAAGTTAAAGCACAGTGAACAGTGATGGGAGAAATTATTGGTCATTATATTTGCAAAAATTCTACCCTAGGTTCTGAGCCATCGCACATCATAATATGGACTCCTCCCTGATCTTTAGTCTGTAATGGTTGCAACATGTGGATTTTTTTTTAAGTGATGAGTAAATCTTAAATTTGGGATCTGTGACTTCTTCACACAGGAAACCTGGACAAGCATGAAGAACTGGAGAAACTTGTGGCAAATTTCCTGGGAGTAGAGGCTGCTATGACTTATGGCATGGGATTTGCAACCAATTCAATGAACATTCCTGCTCTTGTTGGCAAAGTAAGACTGTCATTTACCAGAACCTCCCTTTGTATAGATCTTGTTTTGTTTTGAGAAGCATTCAGTTTTGAACTTCAAAGTTTTCCCAAACTCATTACCATGTAGTCCATTCCAACTTGTGACAACCCAGTAAGACAGAGTAGAACTGCTCCCCAGGGTTTCGAAGGCTCTAGTTTTCACAGAAGCAGATTCCATGCCTTTTCTGCCATGGAGCAGCTGGTGGGTTCAGACTGCCAGTCTCTCAGGCAGCCAAGCACTTAGCCACCTGTCACCAGGGCTTCTTGTAGCTTAGTTTACTCCGTGATAGTTCTACTAATATTTCTACACAAGACTTAAAGTAATTGGTGCTTTTCTTGCTAAAACTCGTATTTATTTCTTCTTGCATTAGATGGCTTTTTGAATTTCAGTTTTTCTTCAACTCTGATAAATAACTTGTAAAAATACTAAAACTATGGAAGAAAAAAATTGTCATGGCAAATTATTTAATGATAAGTTTTTCTTATGTAGAAAAAAATTACTGAGATACATGGGCATATAGAATGTCTGTGCATGTTTATGTATTCCTTTTTCCCCTTATATAGAAATAACTTGTCAAGGAGGCAGCTAAAGAAAGAAAAAATAGGAGACTTTGAAAATGATATTTTTTTTTTAAATTTTATTTCATTTTATTCTTTTTTGTACATGTGCCATCAATTCAGATCTGACTGGTACAGGAGGAGATTGTCCTTCCTTCTCCAGCAAATCATCTGGTGGATTCAAACCACACATCTCTGGGATTGCAGTGCAGCTTTTTGCCATTTTAAAATGGTGTGTATTTGGTGAAAGCTTACACAACAATATCAGACTTTTTATTTAACAGTTTCTATACATTAGAGCTGCTCACCAAAAGGAGTTTCTGTCCACCAGCTGCACTGTGGGAGAAGGATGGGTTATCTCCTCCAGTGAGGACAGAAGCCCAGTGTCGGGTCACCATGGTTAGAAATGCATTAGACTGAGTTTGTGTTTTCTTTCTTTATGTATCACTCAGCCTCATTGGTCATTCCTCTCTCAATGTGTCAGCATTCTCATTGCCATTCTGGTTGGTCCATTTACATTGATTTGTCTTCCTATTCCTCCTTACCTTTTTGTCTTTATGTAGAGTAAATGGTAGGTCTCATGTGGATGACCATTTAGAGGAACACAGTATTTTTTTTAAATTGTGATATTTATTCTATGAGCCACTCTGTCCTTTGCCTGAAAGTTAAACTCAAAGAAAATAATTTGAGTTCCACATTTAAAGATTGTCTTAAATTGATAGTCTCTGGGGTTCCCCAAGACTCTACCAGTCCAGTAAATCTGGCTTTTTTAGGAATTTGAGTTTTGCCCTACATTTTTCTTTTGTTCTATCCAGAACTGTCAGTTTTGTCCCTGATGGGAACAGTTGATAGTGGTAGCCAGGCACCATCTGGTTCTTCTGGTCTCACGGTAGGTGAGACCATGATTCGTGTAGACTATTTGTCCTGGAGACTAGTTTTGTCTTTGAATCTTTGGCTTCTTTCTTTTTTGTTCCAGATATAAAAAGACCCGAGAAGCTACTTAAGAATTAGGATGTGAAACATTCCTTTTCTGCCATTTGATTTAGTTATAAGATTATGATCCTAAGCCCTTAAAGCCAGTAAATCAATCTTGATTATATATAGGAAGTATGTGTAACTGTGCTCCTTGTGTGTTTTATTTCATAAAGGAACATACATGCAATACACACAAGTTTGTATATACATTTCCTTATAGAAACACCTATATATGCACACCTGGACATTCTTACGTGCTTATTTGTAAGCATAATATATGAATTTATATGAACACATACATATATTTTGGCTGTTATTAGTGTTCTTGCAAAGTTATGTTTGTTGTGGCTTTTATCCAAATAGTCCCTTTTCTTGTAGACTTTTGTGTCATCCTTTGCCTTCGTTAAGTTGTGCTGTGTTTACCCACCTTTGATAATGTCTTTTCTGTCACCAAACAAATAAAAGTCTATTTTTAATAACAACAACAACAACAAAAAAACCCACCAAAAAAATCCCCAACACAAAATGAAATCTAATCTACTGTTGTCAAGTTGATTCAGTGCTTACTCTTAGTGACCCTGTTGTTGCTGCTGCTGCTCTTAGGTGCCATCAAGTCGAGTACAACTCTGAACCCTGTCCTATCCTGGTCCATCCTAGTCATCTCTGATGCTCTTGAGCCCGTTGCACCAGTCACTGTGTCAATCCATCTAGTTGAGGGTCTTCCTTTCTTTTGTTGACCCTCTACCTTTCCAAGCATGATGTACCTCTCAAGGAATAATCTCTCCTAAGAATGTGCCAAAGGATGTGAAATGAAGCTTTGTCATCTTTGCCTCCATGGAACACTCTGGCTAATTTTCTCCAAGATGTGCCTGTTAACACTTTTGACGACAGTCCATGGAATTTTCAGTACTTTTCTCCAATACTACCGCTAAAGGCCATCAATTCTTCTTCTGTCATCTTTATTCATTGTCCAGCTCTCAGGTGCATAGCAAGTGACTGAAAAGGGATGGCCTGAGTAAAACTGTCTGTAGGGTTTTCTAAGGCTGCAAGTCTTGGTAAACACAGTCTATTTCACCTATCTCTTAAAGAGTAAATGATGGGCTCAAACCACCAACCTTTTTGTTAGCAGCTGAATTTTTTAGCTCAGCTTCCAGTGACATAAAGCTATTTGTAAAAAAATAAAATCCTTGAATATATGAAAATTAAGCACACTTCTAAATAACTCATAGCTCAAAGAAGAAAACACAAAGAAAACTAGAAGACATTCCGAACTAAATAGAAATGCAGTGTAACTCAGTTTGTAGGATAAAGGCTAAACGTATGCTTGACGAAAATTTATAATGTTAAATGTTAAGAATAAGAAAAAGAGACCATAACTGACATCCAAGCAGATATATGCACATCCGTGTTTATCGCGGCTTTGTCCACAATAGCAAGGAGTTGGAAACAAACCAGGTGCCCATCAACAAACGAATGGATAGAGAAGCTGTGGTATATTCGGACAATGGAATACTACGCTGCATTAAAAAACAAGGAACTCATGCAATATTATTCAAAATGTGTGACCCTGGAGGACATTATGCTGAGTGAAATATCTTAGTCACAAAAGGACAAATATTGCATGGTGCCACTGCTATAAAATGGGACTGATATCAGGGTTGGGGTAAGACTGAGAAAAACTGGATAAATTGCGTATACTGCACTGAAACAGATGAGGGAGAGAATAATTTTAAAGCACTGTATGATAGGGTATTATGGTTATCACAAGAGTCCACAATTAAGGTTGCATAGTGGAATGTACTTGGGGCGGTGGGAGGGGTATGAGGGGATTGAGT
>NW_006399787.1:6911016-6922558 GCF_000299155.1 Elephantulus edwardii
CGATAGACTTGGTTTCACCCTCTCCAAGACAGATCGATTTGTTTTCTTGGTGGTCCATGGTATGTTCAAGACTCTTCTCCAGCACCACAAATCAAAGGTATCAATTCTTCTTCTGTCATCCTTAGTCATTGTCTAACTCTCTGAAGCATAGCAAGCATATGAGAAGACCATGGCCTGGATCAGGTGCACCTTTGTCTCTAGACTGACGTCTTCAGCACTCTCTTGGTTAGGAGGATGTAAGTCTAAATCCTGTGTGCCAACTTCAGAGAAAGATTTTTGCTTGAGTCTGTACTGAGGGAGGATCCTGGCTATAGAGCTTCTGCTAAGGTCTGTGACTTACTGTCTCAGTTTCCATTGTTGACACAGTGTGATAATTCCAAGGTCCAGACAGGTCTTTTCTAGATCTGATGTGTACCCCAAAGTAGATTTGAGACTGAAAATATCCTTTTCTGAAAGATAAGATTAAGGTAGCCTTCTCCCTTCTGGGAGAAAGGTGTTCCCTGATCAAAGAGATAGAGAGACGGGAGCTGTCTTGTGTGACTCCGTGGGTTCCCAACATTGTGTGTGGGAAGATGCCACACATTTCGAAAGCCAGACCCTGAAGTAGATTTGAGACTGAAAGTATCCTTTCCTGAAAGATGAGATTAAGGAAGCCGACCCCCTTCTGGGAGACAGTAGCAAAGTTTAACAACACCGCAAACAATAAATATTGGAGAGGATGTGGAGAGTTTGAAACTCTCAAGCAGTGCTGGTGGGATTAAAAAATGGTACAACCACCACTCTGGAAGGCAGTTTGGCATTTCCTCAAAAAACTGAGTATACAAAAAAAAAAAACAAAACAAAAAAACAAAACAAAAACAAAAACTGAGTATACAAATCCCATATTACCGAGCTCTTCTGCTGCTAGGAATATACCGTGAGGAAGTTAGAACTGAGACAGTAGCGGCATTATTCACAATAGCAAGAAAATGGAAACAGCCCCAGTACCCATCAACAAACGAATGGATTAAGAAATTGTCATAGGAACAATGAATGAATGGGGGGAGGGAGAAATCGTGATAGGAACGATTTCATAAAATATTGTATAACATGGGAAAGTCAAGAGAGGTTAATGCTGAGAGAACCAAGTCTCATAAGGACAGATACTACCCAGGACCATTACTGTAAAAAGGATAACTGAGCAAGATGTGAATAAATATTCCAGAAGGGAAGGGGAGAGGAAGACGGGTGCAGAAAAAGGGGAAGAGGAAATCACTAGGAGAGCAGAAATTAGCGGGCAAATGAGCGGGTGAAGTAGGAGGAAAGGTTCAATGAGGACTTGAAAATATGAGGTGATAATAGGCACAGATGATTAGTAATTATATAAAGTACAATATATGTGAATGTATAAAACCATGTATAAAGTACAATATATGTGAATGTGTACATGCATGAAACAATGTAAAAGAAAGATGGTATAAAACACAGTGTACATGCATGAAACACTATATGTAAATGATTGTATACAAACCAATAAAAATATATTTTAAAAAAATGTTCAATAAGTATACATATATATTAGGCCTTTTCTCAGTGAATGGATAGAGAGTGAGTGTGTGTCGGGGGGAGCTAAAAGAAAATGAATTTATGTGTGGAAGGAAAGAGGGCAGCTCAGGGACTCATTTTGAACCAAAAACAATAAGGAAAAGATTTAACTACTTGTAGAAGAGAAATCTAGCCTCTCTTACTTTTTCAGTTCTAACACTTTGTAAAAGGTAATTTTAGACTTCCAAAAGAGTAGCAAAAATAGTAGGAGAGTTCCTGTGCACCCTTCTGTTAACTTCCCTTTATGTTAACCTCTTATATAACCTTGGAACATGTATCAAACTTGAAATAAAATTAACCTAGATGTGGTACAATTAAGTAAAGAACTTCTTTAGATTTCCCTAGTTTTTCTACTGATATCTTACTTTGATTCCAGGCTCCAATCCAATTACATTTAGGTATTTTGGCTGTCTCTTTATTATCCTTTGTAATAGTTTCAATCTTTCCTTGTTTTTCATGCATCATCTTGACACTTTTGAGGAGTACTAGTCACTTGTTTTGTTGTCTTGCTGTCAATTTGGATTTGTTTATTATCTTACCATGATTCCACTAAAGTCGTGCATTCTTGGCAAAAGTAAACAGAGCTCATAGGCCATTCTTAGTGTATTATTTCAAGGGGTTCAGGATATTGAGATCTGTATATTTATCCTGCAGCAATGAACTAGAGTATGTCAGATTGTGAATTTGGCCCAGGATAGTGCAGGATTCAGATCTCTTGTTCATAGGGTTCATAAGTTGTACACAACAAAATACCACCAAACAACAATATAGATATTTGTAACTGCTGTTAGGTAATGTCCAGTCAGAACCAACCATAGCTGATCCTCCAGCAGCTTTTCAGAGGCAGTAAATTGTATTGAAAGAGAGATTGCCCATCTTTCTCCTGCAGAGCAGCTGGTGGATTTGAAAGAAGTATCTTTGTTGGGAGTACAGCTGCTTACCACAAAGCTACCTACGCTAATATAGTATGTAACATAGTATGATCACCTGACCAAGATGTCAGCCAGGACTTTTATAAATTTAATTACTTTTCCCTTTTGTAACTTTATTACCAATTATTGTGACAGAAAATATATCAGTACCCTATTCCTCATAAAAGTTTTGAGCTATTAATTTTAGTAGCCATTGCTGTTGTTGCTATGTCCCATCAAATTGAACATGATTCATAGCAACCTTATGAACAAAACAACCCAACCCTGTTCTATAACTGTCGTCATTTGTCAAAGTTCATGGAGTTTCAGAGGCATGTTGTTTAGGAAGCAGAGGCTACTCCTGCTTCCAAGCCTGTCTCAATCTGGGAGTTCCACCAAACACTGTCCACCATGGATAATCATGATGGCATTTTAGTAGCCATAGGATTTTTAAAAATGTAAAGATTGAAGTATGGCTGATGTGAGCCATGGTATACCAGTTGCCTCCTGGGTATTTGAAAGTTGGGCCATGAATAAGGACCACCAAAGAAAATCAACGTCCTTGATGTTGGAGAAGAAGATTAAATATCTCCTGGTGCCAAAAGAACAAGCGTCCTGTGCATCTGAAAGTTGGGCAGTGAATAAGGAAAATCAGTGCTTTTGGAGTTGAGGGGAATACTGACTATCCCATGTACCAGAAGAACACTCTGTCATGGAGAACCGTGACAGCCAGAGTGCTCTTCAGAGGCAAAGCTGGTGGCACTTGATTTTACATACTTTGGGCTTATTCTTAGGAGGTTTGAAAGTGGGAAAAAGGCATCGTGCTAGGAATGGGGGTGAGTCAGAGAAAGAGCCTCGATGAGGTGGAATAACACAGTGACTGCAGCATTGGGCTCGAGCATCACAGATTTTGAGGATGGCCCCGTTGTTCGTGGGACCACTATCACTTGTAGGCACCTCAACGGCAGTGGCATCTACCAAGGACAATTTTAGCATCCATCTGTGGATAATTTTCCCCAGTTTTACAGATATGTGTATCAAAGTACCATTTTCTCTCATTCTTATCAGATGGAGAGAGAGATTTACAACTTCGAAAGAGAAGTTAAGTAACTTGTTGAAGATTGCACAGCTTCTGTCCAACAATCTTTGGATCTGAACCCCAACAGTCTGACCCCAGAGAACACACTTCTCCTTTTATTGACATTTAGACTATATCTACTTCCTTTCTTTTGCTACTGCAGCAGTGCTTGTACAAATCCTGTATGTAAATCTTTGTGGAATTGTGCAAGTTTTATTTGTAGAATAAATTAATAAAAATAGAATTGGTTAAGGGTGCATATTGATAAAATGGATAGAGAGTGTTAATCTTCCTTCCTCGTTTTACTTTTACCAGTAATATATAAGCTTTTATTCTCTCTTGTTAGCCCTATCATCAGTCTTTTAAATTTTTCAATATAATAGGTAGAAAGCAGAGCGCTTAGTATAAGGGACTCATGAAACAACTATGAGTTACTAACTTTCTGAAATTCTTATTTCAAGTCTTTTTCCCTATTTAGAAAAAAAATGTAATATTCAAAACCAAAATCCTTGATTTTGTTTTATTTCTCTATATTTCAGCATGACTCTCACAGATAAGGATTTTTCCAAAAGCCGTTATTGTGGTAAAAATATGTCTGTTGTTGTTTAGGTGCCATCAGCTACAACTCATGAATGACAGATCCATGCCTTCCCGACACTGCACAGCCTCAGGTCTCAGCCATGCTCAAGCCCATTGTTGCAGTCACTGTGTCAGTTTGTCCCATTGAGGGTCTTAACGTCTGTAATTCAGTGACATTGATTACCACTAGCATCACTGTCAGTTTCCAGATGATTCTATCTCCCCGATGACGTAATTCGTTACGCACTAGGCTGCCAACCAAATGTTGATGGTTTGAATCCATAAACTAACTACTCCTAACGAGAAAGCTGGGCAGTCTCCTCCCTAAAAGATTGGCAACTTCAGAAACAGAAAGGGTTGCCATGAGTTAGCAGTGCCTTATTCATTAAAATGAACATAAACTAGCTGCCTAAGCAATGAGACTCCATCTCTATCCTACTGTTTGAAAACATCTTTTCCCTTCTTCTTAAAAATGTAACCACAGTATCATCTTCATATTTAACAAAATTTGTTATCTTTTGTCTTACCTACTTTGTATTCAACTTTTCATGATTATCTCACATAATTCTTTTTGCAGTTGATTTATGGATACTAGGTTTATAAAATGTGTTACATTCACTTGATGTGACTCTTAAGTCTCTTTACTGTATCAGTGTTAATCTGTTGTTTTTGTTTGTTGAAATTCATCCCAAATAAACTATTGAACCAGATCATTTGCCCTCAAGAGATGGCCACATTCTGGTTTTTTGACCTATTGAATCTTGGTGGTATCATTTAGCATGCTCTTCTTCTCTCAGTATTGCCTGATTCTCTAGTCTCATATTTAGATATAGAGACTTTGCAATCAAACTCCAGTTTAGTTTTTCTACCAAGAATATTTGTGCTTTTTATTGTAGCAAAAATAACTCAATGGTGGTGTTTTCTCTTTTATAATAATATTAAATCTGGACAGTGGATTCAAGTTTAATAGCCTAACCACGCTGATGAGACATTTCCTGTCAGCCCTTTATTGAACCCTTTTAAGCAGTCACCCATCATGCTTGGAAGGGTGGAGGGACAGAGCAGGAGGGGAAGACCTCACATGAGATGGGTTGACACAGTAGCTGGGATAATGGGAGTAGGTGTGTCAGAGATAGTGAGCCTGGCTCAGGATAGGGCAGGATTCAGAGTAGGGTTTAGGGCTGTTGTACATAAGATCACTGTGAGTCACAGGTGACTTGATGGCATAGAATAACAATAGCAGTCACTGATATATTTTCATTGCAAAACAGTGATCTTTCTAGTTTTTCTTCTGATTTTTTTTGGAGTTCTTCCAATAAGACCTCTTTTTTCCTCACTTACTATTGGTTATTACTGAAGTAATTTTAAATTGTAAACTTGGATAGATGCTTGATTATTTCCTTTGTCATTTTACATTTCAGAATGTGTTGGTACCCTGGCAACCTCCACATGTAGCCGATGAGTGTAAATCTATTTTGTGTTGAGTGTTATTAGGAGCTAGGATTTTTAGGTGTTTGATGTGTGCCAGTATATCTTTTTTAACATAAATCATTGTTTGACCAGTGAGAACTTCTTTAGGTTAGCTTACGGGGTATCTTGTTTTTTGAAATGAGTTTGAGTAACTGGGGTCTTTTGACAGATTAGGGAAAGTAAGTTACCAGAGTTTATCACACTTTCTGAGCAAGTGGATGAGGATACCTTTCTGCTCTAAGCCGTAGGCTTACTATATGCTGAGCACTGTCTGAGGAGTTTTACAAGAGTTTGAAGGATGTGTTTATGGAATACAGTGGCTTAGTTTATACATCTTGAATGTAATAGACCACACAGATTGAACCAATAAATACGAGACATAAAAGATTTTTTTAAAAATTACTGATAGCAATACAAGATGCTTGTTATGCAACAAAAAGCTGAACTATTAGAAAGAAAATAGTTGGTGAATTTGGTTATGTTTTCTTATCAGGAAAAAAAAATTTATAGTCAGTCACAATGAAAACATTAATGATTGAAGAACAGATCTATTGAGGGATGACATCAGGGCTTCTATTCACGAAGAAAGCAAGAAGTCATTACAAGACAAGGGAGAAAGAAAAGACAAATGGATGTCAGAAGAGAGACTAAAAATTGCACTAAAACATCACAAAGAAAAAAAAGGAGGGGGAGGGAAAGAAATGCCAAAGTAAAAAGATATTAATAAAAGATTTCAAGGGGCAGCTTGAGAAGACAAGCAAAGTATAATAACTAAATGTGCAAAGAGCTGGAGTAAAAAAAAAAAATAATAAAAAGGGACAAACTCACTTGTCATTTCTTAAGTTGAAAGAATTAAAAAACAAAATCAAGCCTCAAGTGGTAATACTGAAAGATGCTGTGGGCAAAATCTTGATTGAGCCCGAAAAGATCAAAAGAAATGTTTAAAAAATAACATAGAGTGACTATACCAAAAAGAATGGGCTGTCATGGAACCATTTCAGGAAGTAGTGTATGATTAAAGAACCAAAGGTAATGAAGAAAGGAGAAATTAAAGATGCACTGAATACATTGGTAAAAAATAAGCCCCTAAGAATTGTTGGAATACCAGTTGACATACTTCAGCTAACACATGCAGCTTTGGGCATGCTCACTAGGCTATGGCAAGAAATCTAGCCAGTTGACTGGAAGAGATTCACATTTACTCCCATTCCCAAGAAAGGTATTCCAGTAGAATGTAGAAATTATCAAACAATATCATTAATATCACATGTAAGCAGAATATTTCTGCATATTATTTTAAAATGTCTAGGACAGTACATCAACAGCAACCTGAGACATTTAAGCAAGATTTAGAAGAAGTTTTGGTACCAGAGATATATCATTGCTAATGTCATGTGGATCTTGGCTTGAAAGCAGAGAATATCGGATGGATTTCTATTTGTTTTTTATTGATTACAAAGGCATTTAACTGTGTGGATCACAACAGATTATGGCTAACATGGAGAATAAAAGGAATCTCAGAACTTAACTGTGCTCATGCAAAACCTATACTCAGACCAAGAAGCTGTTGTCTGAATAGAGCAAGAGAACATTGCATGATTTAACATCAAGAAAGATGTGCATCAAAACTGTATTATTTTTCCTCCATACCTATTCAGTCTGTATGTTGAACAATTCATTTGAGAAGTTGGACTTTATGAAGAAGAATGTGGCATCAAGATTGGAGGCAGATTCATCAAAAGCTTGAAATGTGCATATGACAGTCTTGCTTGCTGAAAGTGTAGATTTCCTGAAGCGCTTGCTGCAGAAGTTCAGAGACTTTATGGATTACCTCTCAACATCAAGAAGGCAAAAATTCTCATTACTGGGCCAATAGGCAACATCATGATGAATAGAGACTGGATTGAAATTGTCGGTTATTTCATCTTCCTTACAGCCACAGTTTTGGTAACAGAAGTCAAGAAATCAGAAGATGTATCACATTGGGAAAATCTGCTGTCAAGGACCTGTCCAAAGTTATAAGGAGCACTGATACCAGTTTAAAAACTAAAGTGCACTTGATCCAATCCATGGTCTTTTCAGTTACTGTGCATCTGAAAGTTAGACAGTTAATAAGGATGGCAGAAGAATTGTCTTTGAGTTACAGTGCTGGAGAAGAGGACTGAATATCCCATGGACTGTCAAAAGAGCAATTGGATCAGTCTTGGAGAAAGTTCAGCCATGGTACTCCGGTCCAACTTTCTCTCGCATACATTGGACAAGTTGTAAAGAGTAGCCAGTCCTTGGAAAAAGATATCATGTGTGTCTTCTTCTCGTTCAGTGTCAGTGACTTGAACGAGAAGACGGCGCTCAACAAGATGAACTGACACAGTGACTTTAAAAATGGGCCAAGAATAAAGATGTTGAGGATGGCACAGGACAGGGCAGAGTACAGATCTTCTATTCAGAGGGTCACTATGGGTTTTGATCAACTCGATGGCACCTAACAAAAAACACAGATGAAGTAATCTTCCTCCTACCTCACCCTGCTAGTTCTGTTCACCTAGTTCTCCTCCTCAGAGGTAATAGTATTACCAGTTCCATGAGAATTAGACCTGCGATAATCTGTGTACACATAAACACTTCCCTGAATTGTGTCATAATATGTACACTTTTCTATTGCATAGACAGTGCTGCAGTGAACAGCTTTGGGTCAATGTCTATGTATACCCTGCTGTCCCTAAGCTATGAAAGAAATTGCATAAAGTTGTTGAACTAGACTGCCGTGTATATGTGTCATTTTGTCCAAATTGTAAAGATAGTACTAATTGATCCTTGCATCATCAGTTCATATGAGCACCATATTTTAATCTTTAACCTTTAGATGAACTTGGTCAGTTTGTGTACTCCCTGAAATCATCTGTGAACCTCGTTTATTTGTATGTTTGCTTTAAAGAAACAAACACTGTAGTTAGGTACCATTAGGTGCCATCATCTGAGTTATGACCCATAGCGACCCTGTGAACAGATCTAAACCCTGTCCTATACTCTGTCATCCTCATCATTTCAGATATTTGAGGCTGTTGCAGCAAGCACTATATCACTTGATCTGGCTGAGGGTTTTTCTCTCTTTCACTAACACTCCACCTTTCCAAGCATGGTGCCCCTCTGCAAGGAATAACCTCTCCTAGCAACATACCCAAAGTATGTTACATGAAGCTTTGTCATCTTTGCCTCCCAGGAGCATTCTGGCTGTACTTTTTCCAAGTGTTGTGTTGTTAATGTGCTATCAAGTTCTAACTGATTCAGAGCTGACCCTCCAGTGGATTTTCAAAGGCTATAAATCTCATGGGAGGAGATTATCCATCTTCTCTGGAGCAGGTGGTGGATTTGAACCACTTGTCTTCGGGTTGGCAGTGCAACTTCTCACCAGTAGACCACCAGAGCTGCCTGGTACAATAAAGTTAGTCTTCTAACCTAGACATAAAGTGCCCAGAAATGCCTGACTGACTGTGTATCCACATACCAATTGGATGATTCACTGACCTTGCATTGCTGGTAAGGCATTTCAAAAGAATCTCTTGTAAAAAAAAATGATTTCCTGTGTCTCTTGTATACAGAAAAATTTTTTAACCTTGTTGTAATCTTTTACTGTGTGAATACTCTTGTAAAGAGTTATGAAGTTAATATTTCAAAGATTATAAGAATAGAGATTTTAGGCTAGGAAAATAAACGATTTGGTAAAATTATAGAATATCATTTATTTCAGAAATGTCTTAATCCCACAAATGGTAACTTCCATGTTATTGCTAGTACTGCCATTCCTTAGCTCTCCTGCAGGTTTTTCCCGTTAGTTACTAGACATTATTTCCCCAAGACTTTCTGGTCCAGGAAATCAGCTTTCCTTACAAGGTGGTTGGAATTAATCCTCATTGTGTACTGAGAAGTCTTACAGTTTAAACATCCTCTTGAGAGATGCTAGAAGAAGTAAGAACTGAGGAGGGATGTATTTAAAGGCACTTGAGACTTGTTGCTGTAGCAGAAACCCCCATTTCCCTGTAGAGTAAAGCATGTTCAAGCACATTAAATTGGTGGGCGGCACAAAGTTAAGTGCTGTACTAATTGAAAGGTTGGTGATTCAAATTCACCCAAAGTTACCTAGGAAGACAAGCCTGACAATCTGCTTCCAAAAGCCACAGCCTTGAGTAGGGAGTGGTTCTGTGCACACAGGGGGGTCACCATGAGTCAGCATCGATTCAAGGTTAGCCAACTACCACAAAGCGTACCAAAGGATTGTAAGGAGGAAATTGAGGCTTATCCCTGTGTCCTTTGAGAAACAGAGTAATAAGCAGAAACATCTCTGGACTCCACAAATGTTTAGGGCGCAGAGGAAGAATGTACTGTTTCAATGGCTTTTACTCTCTCAGGCACCTTTCACTAGAAGCCTTTTCTGCCAGAAATCAGCACATCCTACCAAAACTCAAAACTCACTGAGAAGCCCTCAAATTGAAAGAACTCAGACTAAATAAATTCTGACATACCAGATTTTGCCTAGAAGTAAAATGCTGTTACTGTGTATATGATTATTTAAGTTATTCATAGGACTGTTATTGATTTCCAGTGAATCAAGCACGACTTATAACAACCCTATGAGCAAAAGCCCTTACGCTTTTCTGTAACTATCATCATTTATCAAAGTTCATAGAGTGTCCAGAGGCATGTTGTTTAAGAAATACATGCCACTCCTGCTTCCAGACCTGTCTTAAACTGGGAGCCCTACCAAACAAACACTGTCCACCATTATGGCATTTGACACCCCAATGGCACAAGGTTCAGCATCACAGCAGCACTAGGTTACCTCTGTACAGCATATTGACAGAAGAGTGCTGTACCACTTAGAAGAATGCTCCTTCAAAATATAACAACAACTGACTTTTAAATACAAAGGCCCTCCCTGAGGTCTTGTTGACTCTAAACAAGAGGCTTAAATAAAACAACAGAATGTTTTTGTTATTATGTGTCATTGAGTCCCTGCTACCCTCTGTACATCTCTGAACCCTTCCCTGTCCTGAGCCAGTCTCACTTATTCCAACACACCAACCCCCGTTACCCCAGAAACTCTATCAATCCCTCTTATCTAGGGTCTTCCTCTCCTACACTATTCCCTCCACCCTTCAGAGCATGATGTCCTCCAAGGATCGGTCTCCCCTGACCACATGCCCAAAGTATGTGAGATAGAGCTTCAAAATCCTACCTTCCAAAAAGAGACTTGGTTTCACCCTCTCCAAGACAGACCGATTTGTTTTCTTGGCAGTCCATGGTATGTTCAAGGCTTTTCTCCAGCACTCCAACTCAAAGGCTTCAATTCTTCTATCATCCTTAGTCATTGTCCAGCTCTCTTAAGCATATCAAGTAATTGCGAAGACCATGGCCTGGATTAGGCACACCTTAGTCCCTAGATTGAAATCATTGTTTTTCAGCACTCTATGCAATTTGTCTTTTGATTTCCTGACTGCTGGTGTTAAGAAGTAGGACTAAAGAAATAAAATTTTAAGATCAGAATTTTCATCTTAGATGTTGTTGTTGTTATGTGCTATCCAGTCGTTTGCGACTCATAGGGACCCTATGTACAACAGCCCTAAACTCTGCTCTGTCCTGTGCCAATTGTACCGTCTCCGATACACCCATCCCGATTACCCCAGTCACTGAATCAATCCACCTCATAGAGGGTCTTCCCCTTCTGCGCTGTCCCTCCACCCTCCGAAGCATGATGTCCCTCTCCAAGGACCAGTCCCTCCTTAGTATCTTAGACGGAGCATGTCCAGAGTATCTTAGACGGATCCTCAGAATCCTTGCCTCCAAGGAGCCGCCTGGTTTAACCCTTTCCAGGATGAATCTGTTTGTTTTCCTAGCAGTCCATGGTACTCTCAATACTCTTCTC
>NW_006399787.1:6922658-6923237 GCF_000299155.1 Elephantulus edwardii
TAAGAAAAAGGAGAAATTTCAAATCAACCCTGAGTTTTTACCTTAAGAAATTAGAAAAATAAGATCAAATTAAATTCAAACTAAACAAAAAGAGGGATATGATAAAGATAAAACCAGAAATGAGTGAATTGGAAAATAGATGAAAAACCATGAAACTTAAAATGGTTCTTTGAAAAGATTAAAAAAAACCCCAAAAAACAAAAAAACAAATTTATAGTCTGTTTCTTTAGGCAAGGTATTTAACTCTTAGAAGGGAGAGTTTTCTTCATATGTAAAGTAGGGCTAATAGTAGTACCCAGTTCTTGGGATTGTTGAAAAGATAAAAGTGGTAAAGAATTAAAGTAATGCCTGAAACGTATTGAACACCTAGATGTCAACTGCTAATGTTTATATTTTATTTTGAATCATGGATATAGTAGAGCCTCATAGTAAATTAGGCGATATAAAGAGATACCTAGGAATGGTGGATAAGACCTCTGAAAGGAGATGCTAAAAACAAGAATCATACTGTCTCACTCCAGTTGTTGATTACCTTCAAGCTGAGCACGACTCATAGCGACCCTATGAAAAACAGGCCTT
>NW_006399787.1:6929291-6940346 GCF_000299155.1 Elephantulus edwardii
CTGATGCATAACAAGTGATCGCAAAGACCATGGCCTGTATCAGACACACCTTAGTCTCCAGAGAGACACCATTGCTCTTCAGCACTTTGGAATGGTTCCTCACAGCAGACTTTCCCATGGCAATACGTCTTTTAATTTCCTGTCTACTGGTGTCAAGAGTGTTGACTATGGAGCCAAGCAGACTAAAGCGGTGTACAATCTCAATCTCTTCGCCGTCCATCCTGATGCTGCCAATTGGCCCAGTAGTGAGAATCTGTCTTCTTGACATTGAGCCTCAATCCATATTGGAGGCTGCAGTTCTTGACCCTCTGCAGCAAGTGCATGAGGTCCTCCTCAGTTTCAGCAAGCAGGGTTGTGTCATCTGCATATCGCAGATTGTTGCTAGATCTTCCACCAATCTTGATCCCACATTTATCCTCACAGAGCCCAGCCTCCCGGATAATCTGTTCTGCATACAGGTTGAAAAGGTATGGAAACAGAACACATCCCTGGCCTACGCCCTTCCTAATTTTGAACCATGCATTGTTTCCTTGCTCTGTTCTGACGACTGCCTCTTGGTTCAACTTCATCTTAGATATTCTTTGCTAAATAAATACTCATGTGCTCTCTTCCCTTGGTTCCTCTCCCCTTAAAATCTATAGTTTTAGTGTTGTATGAGGCTTGCCTAGTAGGACATAATGATTAGTAATTTTAACCTTTTTTGAGGTGTTCTGGAGGCATGCTCTGTAGTATGTTCTGGTGCCAGCCAAAACGCAATGTTTGAATACACCAGTGCCACGGAGAGAGTCCCCTCTTATTGAGATTTGCAGCCTTTAAAAGTTGACAAAGGGTCCCATTGAGTCATCAGGAGTTGTCTTTTGTTTGTTTTAATAGGAGCTGTGGTAATGCAGCTTTTGTTGAAGCACTCAGCTGCTAAACCACAGTAGAAACAAAGAGTCTGATTTCTTAAACCTTTACCGTCTGAGAAACCCCACGGGACAGTTCTGCCTGTTCTCTAGGTGTGTGCTGTGAGTTGGTGTTGGCGTGACAACAGTGGATTTGGGGTTTAGTTTGGTTTTGTTGGTCCCCATGTTTTGGAATTTGTGTAACTAATTACCTTTCTTTTCCAGCTTCTTACCTCTCTGTGTCTGGTTTTGCAGGGCTGCCTGATTCTGAGTGATGAACTGAACCATGCATCACTTGTTTTAGGAGCAAGGCTGTCAGGAGCGACCATTCGAGTCTTCAAGCATAACAGTGAGTCCGCAGTGGAGTTCACAGCCAGCCTTAGTACTCTTACTGTTTGGGCAGTGAAAGTGGTAGCATTAATTACCTTCATAATAGAAAATACAAATGAAGCTCCAGTAGCTATATTTAGAATAACCTTCTGGTTCCCATTTTTTTTAAAAGTTCTAAAAGTAGAGACTGCAGGAAGCTTTTTGATATAAAATAAAATGTCTTTTCTTTTCTTTCACCTTTCAGTTTTTCATCCCTTTTCTTTGTGTTCAATATACATTGACTAGATAGGTATGTTCTGTCCTGCCATAGCACAAGGTATATAGAGATGATTAAAGCAAGGTCTCTGATTGTAAGAGTATTTGGCTAGTAAAGAGACTTAAAGACAGATTGCCAGTTACAGAACAGGAGAGAGACACTAAAGTACAGATAGAGGGATAGATGTCACAGGAAAAGAAGCCACTAGGCCACATCATTATCTTCCTAAATGAACACATCTTTGTGCTTTATTCAAATAATTATTTGTTTAAAAATATTTTGCCGCTTTCATAGTTAAAGTAAAAACCATACGAGAGGGGGGGAAATGACCAAACAATGTGTTAAATATCTTTTAGCCATATTTTGTGCACATATTGACAAAACACCTTAATCTCTACTGCTGGCTGGAAGGATTATGGATGGACAGTACTCTTTCTGACTTTTTATTTTGTGGTGGGAGGCTTGCATACAGGACTTTGTTTTCCGTGGCCTGCTGTTTTATTGGTAAAATACATGTGAATGCCCTTTGTCAGAACAGGTAGCGCTACGTCATGCTACCTCATCCCTTCAGCCCGCCTGACTTACTAGGTGGCAGGTGTATTTGCAATCACATATTCACACTGTCCTTCTCAGTCCTTACGTATTCACTTCTGAATGGCTCACTAAGCTTAGGAATGAGTCTGTAGACACAAAAGAGCTACCTGAATGGCAGGGTTGTTTATATTTAACATGCAGCACTGATCCTTTCACAGCAAGTTAATCATTGTACTCAACCATGCTGTACTCATCTAGCCAAGTTTCTATGCTTGTGAGCATTTGTTACATTTTCGGTGAGATTTCCGCTCAAATTGGTAGCAACTCACCCATTTTACCCTCTCTTTTTTTTCTGCCCAACTCAGTATATTAATGTCCTTTGCTGTCTGAGACATTCTTCCTGATTAAGAGATGTATATCTGCAGTTCTGGACTGAAGTTAGGAAAGAGGAAGAGAGTCTGTACTGAAATTCCTCTTTGTGTGCCATAGATATGCAGAGCCTAGAGAAGCTATTGAAAGATGCCATTGTTTATGGTCAGCCTCGGACACGAAGGCCCTGGAAGAAAATTCTAATCCTTGTGGAAGGAATATATAGGTAATCCTGCTTTATTTTCTAATCTTTGTGACTTTACGCCATGAAGTCATAGAATTCTAACGTTAAAGGAAACTCTAGTCTAGACCCCCCTCTGGAAAGTGAGGTGGCGTCTGTGGCATACTAAAAATACCTGCAGGCAGAGCCAGCCAGCGCGGGGACAGCAATCTTTTTGTCTGGTTCTTTTTTCTTTTTTCCATTGTTTTACACTGTCTCCACACCCCCCCTCTGTTTGGGTCTTGTCTTTTCATACTATTTATTGGAAGATTTTTACATAAGGGAAGAATTAGAATATGTTTTCTGTCAAATTCCACACAATTATAAGGGATATTTTATTTTGAGTAATTATTTGCTGCCTTTAAACTTACACTTTGCCACCTAATGTGTTGTGGAGTTTGGAGGGTTTTTGGTAATTTTAATTACATGTGCAATGTGATGCAGACTCTAATGTTGTCTATTATTATAAATTTTAAAAGACTCTGCAGTAACTTCTACCCTTAAATTGTAGATTAAGATCAGCTGTGCTCTCTCTGATGCTTATAAAAGCTTCCATCTATTCTCCCTAGTCATCTGTAGTCATGGCAGCATCTAACAGTTTAAAACCATACTTAAGAGATCTCAGACTATTTAAAAGGCAATAAACTTTGAGAATAATAATAATAATTTTGAGATATAAACATCTTTGTTCTCATTTATCCCATCTTGCCAGCATGGAGGGATCCATTGTTCGCCTTCCTGAAGTGATCGCCCTTAAAAAGAAATACAAAGCCTACTTGTATCTGGATGAAGCTCACAGCATCGGGGCCCTGGGCCCTACGGGACGAGGTGTGGTGGACTACTTTGGCCTGGATCCTGAAGATGTGGATGTTATGATGGGAACATTCACAAAGAGCTTTGGTGCTTCTGGAGGATACATTGGGGGCAAGAAGGTAAATGGGAATAGACTGTGAACATGTAAAGATTAGAAACTGGCTACTAGATTTAGCAAGTCCTGCTTAGCAGCTAGAGTGCTGAGCTTCGATGCTGAGTTCCTGAGTTTGTGGTGAGGCTCATAGTGCCAGTAGACTTTACACTTCAGCTGGCTGGTGAGTGAGTGTGATGTCTCCTCGCTGAGCTGAAGGCTGTTTCTGTTCATTGTTTCTTGTTTTCTTAATTTAGTTTCTTTCTACACTACATGCTGGTCTGAGATACAGAGTACTCTGTTGTATGAAAAAAATATGCACAGTGGTACTTCCTGTCTGCTGTAGTCTTTTGTTGGGTTTTAAGTTTTACTCACAATCTTAGTAGTAGTAAGGTTGTCATAACTGCCATTGAGAATAGAGGACTAGTTTCTTTGCCTTTGGGTACAGCTGCATCTTAAGGCAAATGTGGACACAGAAAGAAAAGAGATTGTTTTGCCAGCTCTTAGGTGATACAAGCCATTGCATTTTTTTACTTAAAAGTTATGTATGTGAATTCCAAGGCATTTGACGATCAGTGTAAATTGATAATGAAGGTGAACCATACTAGCAGGCTAACATTTAAATATATCTCTGCTTACTTTTTGAGACCTTGGGTAAGACATTTGACCTTTCAGTTTCCTTATCATTAAAATGGAAGTAAATATGTAGTTGTAAGAGTTTAAAAAATGTAACAGATGCCCATCATACAACGTAGATTTGAAAACATCGTGTGAAAGAAGATACACACAGAAAGCACGTATTGTATGATCTCTTTACAGAATGCCCAGGATAGGCACATCGACAGAGACAAAGTAGATTAGTGATTTTCAGGGGCTGGGGACACAGGGGAGGTGGAGAATGGCGGTTAATGGGTTCAGGGTTTATTCTGGGGATGACATAAAAGTCCCAACATTAGATCATAATGAAGTTAACACAACACCATAAATAAAATAAAAACCAATGAACTCAGCACTCTAAAAAGGTAAATTCTGTAGTATGTGAATTATATTTTAATAAAGCTTATTAAAGAACTCTGCAACAGTAGAAAAAAATGTTTTGTCAAATATGGGGTGCATATCATCTGTTCAGAATGTCATTAATTCCTCTTTAATCCTTGTCTTACCAAACCCATGGCTGTCAAGTCACCTTCAACTCATAGAGATGCTCCTCTTGTTTTCCAAGGCCGTGAATCTTCATGAGATGAGATTGCCCATCTTCCCTGCAGTAAGGAGTGCCTGTGGACCTTTGGGCTGACAGCCCCACACGTTACATACTACTACACTGGGATTCTAAACCTTTCCATTGATAGTGTTGAAGAATATCTTTCTTGCTGATTGATTGCCCTGTGTGTTGGGAGGAGCCCCTATTATTAGTCACTAGTGGCAACCACTTCCTAAGCAACATGCCTCCGGAAACTCTATGAACTTTGATAAATGTTGAGAGTTGTAGAGGGGCTTCAGGCCTTTTGTTCATAGGGTCACTATGAGTCGTGCTCAACTCGAAGGCACTCAACAACAAACAATCAAAATTGATAGTTTTTTTATTTTAAATTTTACCTGAAATTTTAAATCAACCCTGAAACCAGACTCACTTTGGAGAGTTATTTGCTTTTTGCTAAGATTTGTTGCTGAGCCAAAAGATGAAAACAAAAAACCATAAGTACTATTATGGAATATTTAACTATCCTTGTGCTTTGGGGTTTTTTCTACAATAGTTAGTGGTTTTGAAGTGATACATTGTTTTATACTCACTGCCATGAAGATAGATAGCTCTTTATTAACTTCTGGTCCCTAAGCTTCTTATGTATACATTGTGTTTGAAAATTCAGTGACATTAAAAGATATTAGTGGATGGGGATATATGATTGATGAAGAAAAACCACGGTTTTTCTGATCTAGTCTTAGAGTAACAGACACAGTAAATTTTTTTCACATAAATGTCATTTTGGGAAGCTGTTAATGCCTATAAAACTGATGTCAGAGGACCATTTATTAAGTGTGTAAAGATGGGCAGCGTAGGGTAAGACATTTTCTGTATTACGTCTACTCCTCACTTATCAGCTGGACTCTACCATTTTATATTTACAGGGCACTCACTCACTCACTCACTCACTCACTCACTCACTCACTCACTGTCAATGCGCTGGAACTGACTCAGCTGACCCTCCAGTGAGTTTTCAGGAGCCATAAATCATAGCGGGGGAAAGTGCCCGTCTTTCTCTCCTGCATTTGAACTGCTAGAGTGGCACTGCCTTTGGCCTAACAGTGCAGCTCCCTACAGACTACACCGCCAGAGGAGGGTAATCTGCTCTCAGCTAATTTGCACATTAATGATGTCTGTCTGGTGGTAATGAATACCAGTGACTGTGATGTGAGGCAAGAGTAACATGAGCTGTGAAGGTGAAGGCTCTGTGGCAGCATGACAGCACCATTAATCTCCGTGGTATCTAGAGGCTTTCTCTAATGCTGACTTTTCTTCTCTATTCTAATTTGTTTAAAAACAAAGCAAAGCCTGTTAGTTTAGCCTTCTTTCTGGCTCTGTTCTCTCAGCACACTTTAAGCATGTTAGTTGAACTTGCATCTATTCCAGTCCAATTGCTAAGTAACATTGAGTCAGAACGAACTCATAGCCGACCCTCCAGTGGGTTTTCAGAGGCAGTAGATTTCACAGGAGAAGGCCCATCATTCTTTGTCCTGAGGAGCAGCTGCTGGATTCAAACTGTGTGTCTTCAGATTGGCAGCACAGCTCCTTACCATTTGAATCTACTAGCAAGTAGAAGGGTAGCAGTGGTTGGCACTGCTCGTGAATTCAGGAATTCCCTCTCGTTTTCTCCCTAGGAGCTGATAGACTATCTGCGAACACATTCTCATAGTGCAGTATATGCCACGTCACTGTCACCACCTGTCGTGGAGCAGATCATCACCTCCATGAAGTGCATCATGGGCTTGGATGGCACCAGTCTGGGTAAGGCCTTATTTACATGGGAATATGTCTTCAGCTCAGTAAGGATGTAGCACCCAAACATGCTTTTTTCCTTGAGCCTGTTCTTTGTCCCTTTTCTTAAAATAAGGAGTCAGGTCTACTAAAGGGTAGAGTGGGCTAGTGTGTGAGGTTTTGTTTCTCTGGATGCTTACTGTTTGTTGGACACACACATCAGAAATACTAGACAAGTAAGTATTGAACTTTTTAATATATTGATGGTGAGCTTTTAATTTTACTCTCCTATATACTCTGTTTTACAAAATTTTTCATTATTGTAAATTTTAATGAAAATTTACAGAGACTTTGGATTTCCATTCATTCATTGTTGCCCTTTTCTCCCTACCCACCCCTCACCCCATAGTTCGCTCTTCTCTTTGTAAAGTAAAAGAAAATTCTTTCATCATTTGTTGATTTGGGGGGTTTTTTTAGTAATTTTAATGAACATTTACAGAGACTTTGGATTTTCATTCATTCATTGATGAATTTTTCTCCCTGCCCACCCCTCCCCCTTCCAGATCACTCTTCTCTTTAAAAAGTAAAAGAAAATTCTTTCGTTGGTGTACAATCCCCCCACCCCGAGTATACTCCATTATGCAGCCTTCATTCTGGACTCCTCTCATGACAACAGTTCTCTCCCTCATCTGTTTCAATGCAGTGTACATCATTCCTCCCCTTCTTCTCTGTGTTCCCTCAACACTGATGTCAGTCCCGTTTTACTACAGTGGCACCATGCAGTATTTGTCCTTTTGTGACTGAGATATTTCACTCAGCATAATGTCCTCCAGGGTCACACATTTTGAATAATATTTCATGAGTTCCTTGTTTTTCACTGCAACATAGTATTCCATTTTGTGAATATACCAGAGTGTCTCTATCCATTTATTTGTTGATGGGCACTTAGGTTGTTTCCAACTCGCTGCTATTGTGAACAAAGCTTCGATATACTCTTATCACTGTGCAGCTCTCGGATGCATAGCAAGTAATTTTGAGTACCATGGCCTGGATCGGGGCACCTTAGTCTCTAGACTGACATTGTTGTGCAACAGAGAGCTGAACAATGACTAAGGATTACTGAAGAATCGATGCCTTTGAGTTGTGGTGCTGGAGAAGGGTCTTGAACATATCTTGGACTGCCAAGAAAATGGCTAGGATTTTGAAGCTCCACCTCACATACTTTGGGCACATGGCCAGGAGAGACCAGTCCTTGAGGAAGAACATCATTCTTGGAAGGGTGAAGAGACTGCAGGAGAAGAAGATGCCAGATAAGATGGCTTGATATAGTATCTAGGGTAATGAGAGTAAGTGTGTCGGAGTCAGTGTAACTGGCTCAGGACAGGGCAGGCTTCAGAGCTCTTGTATTGAGTAGCTGTGAGTCACAGGCTATTTGACAGCATATAACAGCAACAATATAGACTCTCATGACACAATAACATGCCCTCTGAATCTTTCTTGAATTGTTTAATTTCACATAAATATATGGTAATTCAGTGTGTGAAACCCCCAGCCCTTTGATGCGGAATGCATTCCAACTCATAACAACCCAAAGGAACCATATAGTAGAACAGCCCCATAGGGTTTTCAAGGCTGCAGTCTTCACAGGAGCTGACCGCCACAACTTTCTAGTGGAGAAGGACTAAAGGATTCCATTACCAACCTTTCACTCACCAGCCAGGCACGTAGCCACTGCACTACCAGGGGCTCCTTCACTGTGTTTTAGTAACATTTGTTTCATTTTCTTTTATTAACATATTTAAGTGCTACTTATTCTAGGAATTAGTGCCTTTGTTATAATTCCTTTATAAAACAAGTTTCTAATTCAACATACAGTAGGTAGTAAAAGTAGTCCTGCATCCAGTTATTCTTGGACTGGATTTGTAGTCCAGAGTAGGCATTGGAGGCAATAGCAATCTGGTACTTGCCTGTTTTGCAATTGAACTTTTATTCTGGTTCAGCAGAGGGCAGTGTTGACTACAGAAAGTTGCGATAAAGGGGAGCGTACAAGGGTTTTTTAATTAAACTTTGAAAAGTATTTGTATCTTGACTATGAGAAGACTCATTTTTTTAATTGCTTTTTTAAATGTTTCTCAAATCATTTTGAGTAATTTTATAGGGCTTCAATTTACTGTTCTGTGATATTTTGTTCTGAGATTTGTTTGGCTTGCATTATAAAATGAATGAAGTGGTACATGTGATTTTTTTTAATCTCATTTAAATCTGAAATTTGCCTTAATATTTCTTATGATCTGTGATAGATCCTCTTCAGCAAGTTGGAGATTTTTGTTTTGGTGTTTTGGGCTTTTGTTTTTGTTTTTTCTCAAAATAGTGGCATCTGATAATTTTCAGTTTCATGAATTTATCTTGTTGTGTGATGTAGAATTGCTTGCAACTCATAGCGACCCGACCCATTATACAACAGCCCTGAACCCTGCTCTATCCTGTGCCAATCTTGTTGTCACTGACACACCGACCCCCTTACACCAGTCACTGAATTAATCCATCTCATCAAGGGTCTTCCTCTCTCATACTATCCCTCCACCCTCCCAAGAATGAGGTCCCTCTCCAAGGACTGGTGGTGCCTCCTTGCAGCATGTCCACAGTATGTCAGACGAATCTTCAGAACCCTCTTTAGGATAAACCTGTTTGTTTTCCTAGTGGTCCATGGTACTCTTCTCCAGCACCATAGGTCAAAGACAGCATCATTTCTCCTGCTATCATCCTTAGTCATTGTCTAGCTTTCTGATATATAGCAGGCAACTGCAAAGACTTTGGCCTGGATCAGGCCCCTCTTAGTCACCGCACTGACATCATTGCTCTTCAGTACTCTGAAGAGGTCCCTGACAGCAAACTTTGGGGGAGAAAATATTTCATTAATGTTGGTACAGCAACATAGAGCCTGTTAAGAATGGCTACAAGTTTCTACCTTCCAATTTAATGTTACTAGTTGTGTCTTTTTCTTTTTATGTATTTGGGTTTTAGACTGGCTTTTGCCTTCATTGCTTCACAGATTTAGGTGACTAAAAATTGGCTAACAGCTGTCCAAGTTAACTTTAAAAATTTTCTTGCCTGACCTGGAGGATGCATCTGTGCAGTGCATTCATTACTTCTGTGTAAATGATCTATCTGTGATAAATAATGAAATCGGGTCTCTACCTGTGGTAAGAAAATGAAATGTGGTAACTAGATACAGACTTGAATTAGCACTAGTTTTCCAGTTATCTGTTTCCTCTGTAACCACTCCAAAGCTTAGTGGTGTAAAACAACAACCATCTTATTATGCTCTCGGATTCTCTGGGTCAGGAATTCGGTCAGGGCACAGCAGGGATGGCTTGTCTCTGCTCCACAGTGTCTGGGGCTTCAGCTTAGAACTCTCCGGCGAGCTGGGGAAGACTCAGATCTTTGGGGGCTGGGATCTCTGGAAGCTTCTTCACTCACATGCCCTCTGGCTAGAGTGACTTAAAGGCTGAGCTCTGGATGTATAACCAAAAAAACTTCATGCATCCTTTCTATAAGGGTAGGTTTCCTCATAGATGGTGAGCAGGTACCTAGAGGGCTGTTTCCAAAGAGCAAACATTCAAGAGAAGCAGAAACCCTATGGGATTTACTGATCTAACCACGCTGATGATTATAGAGCAAGACATTAAGGCTAGCTCAGATTGGAGCGGGTGAGAATTAGACTCCACTTTTCAGTGGGAGGCATATGTAAGACATTGCAGCCATTTAAAAAAAAACAACCAAACACCAAAAAACCTATCATTACCAACTTTTAAATAATATATATTAAACCTACTCCTTGCAACTTTTAATTAGTATGGCAAACTTCTATTGACCCATATTATTTATCCTCTAAAACAGTGGTTAAAAATACTAATAAAAAGAAAAATAAATTTATTCTTATAAACCTTGCTACCTCATCTTCTGTAACTATGGCCTAATAAGTTTATATTTGAATTTTTAAAGTAATAATTCTCTTTATGGCATAGTTGAATGTGTCTTATTACTGTCTTTGTAGGGGAAAAAAATTAAGAACCGCAAAAGTGGCCATTTAACTATGTCTTAACTGTGACTGTTAAAAAGAAGTGCCTATTATTAATTTCCTAAAGACGTTATGCTAAGAGTGACCTGACTTGATGTCTTACATCCAGAACAATGAATTTCATTACACCCTTTCTTATTTTTATAAGTAGGGATTAATAAGTATATCTTATCTGTGAATATATCTTATCTGTGAATAAGTATATCTTCACACTGTGAAGACACACTGTGGTGGACAGTGTTTAATGGAGCTTCCCAATTCAAACAAGCTTGGAAGCAGGAGCGGCATCCACTTCTTGAAATAACTTGCCTCTGGAAACTCTGTGAACGTGGAGAAAAGACCAAAGTTATACAAGTGTTCAGGTCTTTTGTTCAAAAGGTTGCTGTGAGGCACTTAAAAATAACAACAACAACATAGAGAGCTCTGTTGGCCTAGAGGATAGAAAGTTATGCTATCATGCCAAAGGTGGGTGATTTTTTTTAATATTTTATTTTATTAATTTT
>NW_006399787.1:6941823-7008878 GCF_000299155.1 Elephantulus edwardii
CTTTTCTGTAATGAAGTTTATAGTCCTTGGTTTTAGTCCTAGGTCCATGATCCACCTTGAGTTGGTTTTTGTGTATGGAGTGAGGTGTGGGTCTAAGGTGGGTGATTTTAATCTGCAGCCTTCAGGCTTGGTTTTATTGGTTTTGGTCAAACATTCTTCTAAGTGGGATAGCACTGGTCTGTTCATTTGCTGTACAAAGGTAACTCATGGTTGCTGTGATGCTAAACATTGTAACACTGTGAGTCGTTTATAGGTCGACAGCACTTAACAGCAAACTGTGAAGGTTCACTATTTGCAGGATAACCTGCAAAAATGTTTACTAGAATAACATAGTAATAAATCCTCACAGGCACACAACCAGAAACCTTTTCAGCTGTACATGCATCCAGGGAAGAGGATGTAGAGTCACTTGGTCCTATATCAGCTTTGCTCCTTGCTTGTACAATATCTCAGTCATCTTCCTCAGTTACTAATGAAAATATTCTGTGACTGTGGAAAATCCTGCAGAGGAAGTAGGTGTGGCTAAGAGGTATGAAAAAGAAAAAGACAAAAATGATAAATAAAACAGCTGAATTCAGAAGATGTCGTAGCACCAGGGATATCTTACTGATGTCAGATGGATCCTGGCCAAGAACAGAGAATGCCAGAAGAATGTCTGTGACAACGCAAAGGCATTTGACTGTGGGATCATAACAAGTTGTGGCTAACAATGAGAAGAATGGGAATCCCAGAACACTTTAATGTGCTCAAGTGAAACGTATACCTAGACCAAGAAGCTGTTGTCTGAAGAGAACAAGGGAATATTGATTCTTGTTTCTGATTACTAGATTTCTTACTGCCACATCTTCATTATAACCTGTGCCTCTTACTTTATTAATTTGTCTTTTTTTAAAAAAAAAAAAGTATTTTTTAATATATTCAGGAATAATTCTTTGTTAATATTTTCTCTTTGTTTTTGAATTTTCCTCTTAATTTTATTCATTTTGATATAGTAGTTCTTATTAAGAAATGTTTTCTTTCCTCTTTGCATGTTGGTGTGTGTGTGTCTGTGTACTTTTGGGACATTACCATTTTAAATTTTATCTTGGATTATGTAGGCATTGTAGATCCATAGATTGAAAAGTTATGGACTTTCGTTGATGAAAGAACTTCTTTGCTGCTCTGTGGTAAAGGATACCTATCATTACTTTTTAGCATGAAGGAAAAATGATCACAGATAATATGAGTGCACATGCTTTGATCTTATATTGGTCTACAGAAATATTAGAAATAAGAAGCTGATTCTGTTTTTTTATTGTTTTCCTTTCATGTCTTTATGTGATGATTTTCAATTAAAATTAAATTATTGTTGTTGTTGTTGTTGTTAGGTGCCGTTGAGTCAAGTACGACTCAGAGCAACCCTATGAACAAAAGATCTGAACTCTGTTCTATCCTGTGCCATCCTGACACACAAGAGCCCATTGCAGCAGTCACTGTGTCTATCAACCTGGTTGAGGGTTTCCTCGCCTTTGCCAACCCTCCCCCCTTCTCAGCATTATGTTCCTCTCCAGGGAAGAGCTGCTCCTAGCAACATGCCTAAACTATGTGAAGCAAGCCTCATCATTCTTGCCTCCAAAGAGCAATCTAGCTGTACCCTACCCAAGACATATCTGTTTTCAGTATTCTTCTCTCGACACCAAAGGTGTCAATTCTTTTTCTGTCATCTTTATTCATTGTCTACTTCTCAGATACATAGCAAGTGATCAGAAAGACTATGGCTTGAATCAAATGCACCTTAGTCCTCAAACTGACATCATTACTCCTTAGTAATTTGGAGAAATTCCTGACAGATTTTTTTCCAGTGCAATTTACTATTACTGGGAATATAAATATTCAATATTATTTGCATAAGTGAACTTCGACAGATTTTTCCCCCTCTTATATAATAATTTTGTTTAATTTCACATTTGTGATTTCTCTGAACTGTTGTTTAACCATATACCATTTTCCCCGAGGCCGCTCCATAAAGCCTTTCTCTTACTAATAAACAGGGTGCACAGCTGATGCTAAGCTGTAAGCTGACAAAATGTCACGTAGTTGGGACCACAGATAGGGCAGAGGAAGCAATTTCTTTGGTTTTTCTAGATTATTAGTTTCCGATCATTTACAGGGTTATAAGGCTTTAAGTAAGCTGCCGTTAGCAAGGCGAGTATGGGGCATTTTTAATATGTGATTGTAAATATGAAGGTTTTGAATTTCAGTTTGTTCTTAAAAATTTCAATTTTGAGTCTGATTTAGGAGCTTAAAATGTTTGTGTATTACCTTGACTGAAGTCCTTCTGCTTACTCCTTGGCCCAGTGGCCCTTGTTGACTTGAAGGTAGCTCTCTCTTCAAAGCGTGAAACTCACCTTTCATGTCTTTTATTATGAAAATGTACATATAGTTTCAATTTTCTGAAACCTCTAGAAAAAAATGAAAGTTTGTACATTCTAATCTTCCTTTTGTTTTTGCTTTGCCTTACTGGGAAAGAAGAACTAAAAAAAACGAGAATCAGAGATAAATGTTTATCTCCAGATCTCATTAATTAGGTCTAGAGTTGTTACATCAGAGTTATTAATATTTTTGAGCATAATGTTTTCCATCTTTTCTGAAAAATTGGGAGTGCAAAAAACCTATTTCCTTCTGGACCATTTAAAAGTAAGTTGCTGATCTGAAATTCCTCATACCGAGTGCTTCAGTGTATGTTTCCTATAAGAAAGGTAAATCACAAGGTCCTTTTTCCTGTGCAATCACAATACAACCACTGAAATCAGGACAGTGACTTTTATATAGTGATTACTTAATTGATGTGAAAACAGTGGTAATTAATTAAATAACTAACACCGACCTAGGGCGTTTTGGTGGCATAGTCTGTAGAGAGTTGCACTGAGAGTCCAAATGTAATACCTCTCTGGAAGGTTCCATGTGACTCAACCTCCTGAAAACCCACTAGAGTGTCAGCTGTAAGGCAATTCCAACCCTCCGGAGGTGAATTAAATATTGACATAATCTTCAGACCTAATTTAAAATTTTCCAATCCTAATAAAAGTGGTTTATAGCAGGAAAATCTAGTTCTAAATCCTTTGTTATGTTTTATTGCCACTTCTCTTTAGTCATCTCAATCATAGTTCATCCATTTTTCTATTCTAGATTACAATGATACATTTACTGTAAACATTGTCTACAAAAGCGTACCTGGGTTTTACCATGTCAAAGGTGTGGTAAAACTAGGTTTAATTGCCCCACACAGATCAATAACTAAACACTATAAAGCCACAAGACGGATTAATACAGTCGCTGCGGCAATGGCCTCAAGTGTTTCAGAGATGATGAAGACGGCACAGGATCGTACAGGGTTCAGATCTGTTCTTCGGAAGGTCCCTGCAAGTCTTTCTTAATTCAGTGGCACTTGATAACAACCCACCCTTACTTATTGGGTAATCCATCCCTAATGCAAACCAAGTGCTTTGTAGAATATTTCTCAATTTATGTCCACCTGATATTTTCCCTTGATTAGGATTCAGATATGTATCTGGAGCAGCATCATCCCAGAAATGATGCTGCCATTTTTCTTTAGGCATTCCCTGTTTTTTCCATTAAATCTGTTCTAGTCTTCAAAGTTATTTAGGCCTAAAGTTGTAGTCCTTTTCACTAGTTTAAAGCAGTTATTGTGTCTCTTTCACTTCTGATTGTTCCCACTGCTTCGTTGTCTTTTCAGGCTCTGGTTACTTAATGCTTAAACTACTGTACTGGCCCTCAACTGCCTTTCCCCCCCACGCTTTTTATACACAACAAATATTTGTTAGTCTTGCAAATGTATAGCTTGTGTGACTTGTTTGTTCCCATCTGCCTAAAAATAAACCAGTTTTGTCGAGTGGATTCTGACTCATGATGAGCATCCACAGTTTTCAAATTTCAAGAGGAAGAATGAAGATACAAAGCTGTTTTCCTCTGAGGTCAAGGTCAGACATACCTCTGCTCTTTTTTTTTTTTACCAGTTTTGACACAACCTGTCTTCCCTTGGCACTCTCCACTTCTCTTTTGGGTTCCATGATTTATTGTCATGTCCACACTTAACTCCCATACCATACATGGCTATGGAGCTCTTTAAGGATTTTTTACCGATTCAGCCTTCCATATGGATTATATCTCAATATCAAAAAATGAAAATCTTCACCACTAGACTCATAGGCGACAGAGAAAAGATTTAAAGTATCATGAATTTCATGTTACTTGGATTCATAATCAACACCCTTGGTATCAGCAGTTGGGAGATGTACTGCAGTGGGAAAGTCTGCTGGCAGGGCCCTCTCCAAATTATTGAGAAGCGGTATTGTCAGTTTGAAGACTAATGAGTGCTTGATTCAGGTAGTAGTCTTTTCAAGTGCTTGCTGTGAATAGAGATGACAGAAGAATTGAGGTCTCTGAGTTGTGGTACTGGAAAAGAATTCTAAACATCCCATGGGCTGCCAAAAGAACAGACAGCTATATCCTGGGGGAAATGCAGCCAGCTTGCTCCTTGGAGGCAGAGATTCCTTTCATTTACTTTGGGCATGTTGCTAGGAAGGCTGCTCCTTGGAAAGGGACGTCCTACTTGGAGAGCTGAGAGTCAGTGAAGGAGAAGATCCTCAGTCAGAGGGACTGGCAGAATGACCGCAGCAGTGGACTCAGGTGTGCCATAGAGGATGAGGATGCACAGGAAAGGACAGGGTTCAGATCTGGTCCCTGTGAGTCACACTTGACTCGAAGACACCTAACAACTCTTAACCCCAGTTTGGCCTCCTGCTAAGAATTTGGCTTTCCACCTCAGATATGCTCAGTCAGAACCTGCATTTACATAAGATCAGTAAGAATCACCTGTGGAATCTTGTTTAAAATGGTGAATCTGATTTCGCTGATCTAGGATGGAAATGAAAATTCTCCCCAGGCTATTGAACCAAAATGAATGAATTCAAAGCACTGGTTACAAGTCAGGATCAGGAGCAACCTGGACGTGACAGGAGCAGCTCAGGAATCAGGATGCATTTCTTCAATCAGGACGCGCTCCAGCCTAGACAGTGTTTGGCTTCCTCTTAGCTCTTCCCCCAGGCAGGCTGACCAGAGGAGGATTTGTGCAATGCAGTGAATTACTTAATATAACCCTTCTAGTCTGTCTTTATAATGCCCACCAAATGACTGGGTGGGCTTTTACAAAGTACTTGTTAAAGAAAGGTGCAGGGCATTCTTGTGGGAGTAGAACCATGCAAATAAGATATCTAGAACTCTAACCAAGGTATTGGTCAGTTTTTCAGTCCTGTTTGGCTTAAAATGAGCCATCCCAGAGTTGGGAGGGAGAATCTCCTACTGTCAAGAGGTGCCTGAGGGGAGCATGTCCTTTGGGTGCAGGATCCCTGAGGTAAGTGAGAATCTTCAGGTCCAGGGCACAGAGGCAGAAAGAACTGTAGCACCAACAATAGGAGACAGTCAGGAGAGAAGAGACAGGGAGAAACAATAGCAGAACCAGGAAATCAGCGGGAGACAACATGGTGGGCTTCCCGGCCTCCGGGTAGAAAGCCCAGAGCCTTCAGTCAGGAGGCTTGCTGGTGGAAGGGTGCTTCCAGGCACTGGGTACAGCTACTTGTGCTAATCCACAGGGCTCAAGCTGAGCGCCTTTAAGCTGAGACTTCCTGGCAAAGTGGAATCTCTCTAGGCACTTATTGTTAGAGCCAAAAAGCTTTGTGGAGTCAGGCAGAGGCCAGGCTAAGATGACCACAGGGCCAGGAGCCAAAGAGGCCTGCCTGCTGGCATGGCCTTTGTACCCTGAGTCATTTATAATCCGGAATTAATTGTAACCAATTACTTCCCTAGAAATCACAAGTATTACCTGTGAATTCTGTGTCGACATTACGGCAAATTAGCAAACCCAGCAGAGATAGGGTGCTGTAGGAGGAACATTCAGTGTCAAAATTGATAAATAGGTTGGAGAATGGAGGCGTGTTTGACCTGCTCCTCATAGAAATTGGCTTTTGGTGGTTAATTAATGATTCTCCTTCCTCCTCATAGAGCTCAGCTCACTGCCGTTGTATGTGTTCCATTCGTTGCAACCCTCCACAGCATTTCTGAGGCTGTAAGTCACAGGGACAATCTCCCTTGGAGCCACTGATGGATTTGAAGTGCTGGCAGCATGCAGCTTTTAGAACACCTCTGCTTGCTACAGACTATGCCACCGGAGCTTCACCTTATAAAATTGGAGGTGCCATTCTGGGCTCACGTATGTCAGAGATGCTTGAGAATGGCATAGGATAGGGCAAGGTTCAGATCTGTTCTTCTCAGGCTTGCTATGAGCCATACTCAGCTCAAGGGCATCTCGCAACATCATGACATTTTGACAATTTGCTATTTGTTAGCTGGTACATGCTGTCTCTCATAATTAAGATATGGATACAGAGAATAAAAATCATATGGAAAAATATCAAGAATACAATTAAGATGAAAAGAAAAACTGAGCTGGCTTTATTATTAATTAGGGCATAAAGGTAACTATAATGCAGATCAAACATGAATTAAAATGTGAGTATTTGCTTGTCATTAAATTCTTCATTTGGGTTAAAGTCCATTAACATTTATTTTATTCCAAGTAAGTATATGACCTATGGCAAATTGGAGACTTTGTAATAGTATATGTTCATACAAGTGACTGCCACCTTTGATTTTTCCATTTATTTTCTGTAATTATCATTCATAATTCTGAAATAGTTTTATACTGGTAATAGTGTGACCTATGAAAATAGCGTACATCTTCTTAGGTAGTATAGTACATTTAAGATAAAATATTAAAAAAAACAAAATTGTACCTTTGTTTCTGAGCATTTGGTAAGGGTTTCTTGGGTTTTTGTTTTGGTTTTTTTTTATTTATTTTTCGTTTCAATAAACATCTACAGAGATTTTGGAATTCCATTCATTCATTGTTGCACCCTTCTCCTTGGTAAGGGTTTTACAGTGAGAAACAATTTAGCCTTGACACTTAGAAAATTTTCTACTGTTTAGCACAAATACAGTGAGAAAAAGAAGTTATTACTCTGTTAAATTCATTTTTAGGGTCAGCTCTAGGTAAAGCACAAATTTACATATGGTTATAAACCAGCCAGAAATGTTAAAAACTTTAATAATGGAAAAGTTGCTGACAGAGCAGGTTATATATTAAGAGAGTGAAGGAGGGTGAAGGACTTAGAAGTGTATCCATTTCTATTCACATTCTTAGTACAGAGTCTTTTGATGCTGCTCTTCGACAAGTTTTAAAATTTTAAAGGATAACTAGCCACTTGTTGCTTTTTTTGTCGAGTCACAACTGACTCATAGCTGACCTTCTAGTGGGTTTTCAGAGGCTGTAAATCACATAGGAGGAGATGGCCCATCTGCAACTGGTGATTTGAACCACTGGCCTTTGGATTGGAAGCACCACTTTGTACCACTGAGCCACCAGAGCTCAGAACAAAAAAGTCATGGTAATAGGTGAAGGAAATAGATAAAATAGTGGAAGCACAAATGCCTCATCTGGACACCAGCTAGTGTTGATTTGAACTAGAATTCAAGTTCAGTTAAGATTCAAGAGTGTCTTTAATCATTGTAATGCTATCAGCTCAGCTCTGCTCTTTGCTGTTGAGTCACAACCAACTCATAACCTCAGTGAGTTTCCGAGGCTATAAATTGCACAAGAGGAGATCACCCATTTTCTCCCTCACAGCCAGTAATGGATTTGAACTGCTGGAGAGATGTCTGTCACCTTTGGGTTAAAAGCAGCACAACTCAACATGGACTAGGCTTCCACAGCTCCCTTTAGTGATATCAGGAAATTTAAAGCTACTTTCTGGGGCTCTGGAACTGGCTAACATGAGGAAGGGAGAGTTATATTTTATTTAATTGCATTTTGTATAATAGAATTTTATATTTTCATATAAATTAGTTACTGTTACAATTAAGACTTCCTGTGGCTAGATTCTAGAGGACACTAATCATTTATGGGAATAACTCCTGCTTAAAGAATGAAAGGAAGGCTAAACATATATGCAAAAAGCATGTGGTTATCAATAACCTTAATTCATTTTTATGGGAAGAGACATTCCTCCTTGGTGACACTGTTCAGAGTTTTAAAGGCTAGAATGTGCCATGAAAGTTAAGGTATTTCCTGTATGTTTAGGTATTTTTGGTATGACAAAGAATAAGAGGTACATAGCAAAGTGGACTTGGGGGAGAGAGGAAGTTATGCAACAGTGAAGTGTTTGGGGTTTTTTTTAAAGTGAATTAGGGGTGGGTAGGGAAGGGGGAAAAGGTTGAGGTGATTCCTATCCTACTTAGAGTTCTGGTGGCCTAGTGGTACGAAGCACTGCTACAGTCTCAAAGGCTTGTGGTTTGAATCTACAAGGTGCTCTGCAGAAGGGTGGGAATTCTCTTCCCTTGCGATTTACTGCCTCTGAAACCCCCCTGGGTGGACAGATGACTAGAACACCAAAGATGATTCGTGATGGAGTGTGCCATGTTCCATTCCCATTGGCTCCTAAGCAAAGAACATCACCTGGAAGTTTGGCATCTCCTGTATTGATGTATAACTAGCTGACAAGAAGAAATTATCTAGATATTTGGATCAATAAGTTTATCTACTTTTTTGGTTTTATATAAATGGATTCTAATAAAATATTTTAAAGCACACACACACACACACACACAAATCACTGGAAGGTCAACTTTGAGTTGGTTCTGACTTGATGGCACATAACAACCTTCCTTAACTACGCTTTCATCTGACCTTTTTCTGCTTTCCCCCTCTAATTCCTGTCCTGTTCACAACTGTATGCACAGGTAGCTGGTAGCGGAAGCCTTTTTACCTTGGAACCAAAGTAAGATTCTATTGAATGGGAGTTGCCTTGTCACATCCTTGTACCTTGAGGGAGAATGTTGAGCTAGAAGAGGCTGATGAATACAGTGAGAGACCTGGGAAGGTCTGACAAAATCCACTAGACTTTTGAAGGTCTAGCTTTTTCATCACACATTAACTAGTGCATGACCAGTAATGGAAATTTAGCTTTAAGGTTTGCTTATGAATCCAGGCAAAAATGTCTAAACCAAAACAACCAAAATTTGCTTTTCTGTTTTCTAGAGTTGTGTTTTCTTGTGCTTTATCTTCTGGCTAATGATGTAGTTAAAAATATGCATACTCTCAACTTAGTGTCTACCCTGTCTTGTAGGTTTTTAATATATTTATTGGGTGAATGGTCCTGAGAGACTAGAGAATATGGAAAGTGGTTAAGGACTTATTTTAGTGTTTGTGTGTTCCACTGCCATTGAGTTGATTCTGACACATGACAATCATCCATCTGGTTTCTGAGGCTGTAAATCTTTATGAAAGTCCACTGGCTGTCCCTTGGGGGAAAACTGGGCAAACCACTGGGACCACCAGATATTTGGTTAGCAGCCCAGTACATAATGCACTTATGCCACCAGGCCTCCTTTGTCCATTGTGTAGTTTAAAGCTAAGTCCAAATGGCCAGATCTTAGAGCAGAAGAAACCAATGTTGTCATTGTGACCCCCGGAACAACAACAAATTGAAATCTTACCTTCTCCTGTACAGTCCTCATAATCTCTACATGCCCAGGCAGTGACTTCAGTCCATTGTATTGAGAGGTTTCCTGTTTTTCACTGACCCTCTCCTTTGCCTATCATGTTTTTGGTTTTGTTTTTGTGTTTTTTTTTTCCCCTGGGACTTGTCCCTCCTGACCTCACCAAAATATGTAAGGCAACGTTTGACCATCCTTGCCTCTAAGGAGCACCTGGGAGCACTTCTTCCAGGACAGGTTTGTATGTTCTTTGGCAGGTTATGATACTCAGTACTCTTCACCTACACAATTCAGAGGTATCAGTTCTTACTTGGCCTTTCTTATTCATTGTCTAACTTGCATAGGAATCAATTGAACATTATATAGTTTGGGTCAGTCGCACCTTAGTCTTTAACATCTTTGCTCTGTAGCACTTTAAAGAGGTTCTTGACAGTAAATTTTCCCAGTGCAACAAAATGTCTTTTGATTTATGCCACCACAGGTGTTAATTGTAGATCCAAGTTAAATGGAATTGTTAACAACTTCAGTTATTTCTCCATCTATCATGATGGGTACAGTTGTGACAGTTTTCTTGATGTTGAGATGTAAATTTATATTAAAGGCTGTAGTCTTTGATCTTCTTCACTAAATGCTTAAAGTGTTCTTCATTTTCTGAAGGCGAGGTTATAGCATCTAAAAGATGTGATGAGATGAGATGAGATGTGATGTGATGTGTTTTCCTTAATTTGAAGCCACATTCTTCTTATTAACTAGCCTCCCAAGTTATTGCTCAGAATACAGATTGAATAGGTAGGGAGGGGGCAAGGATACAACCTTGACTGACTCCTTTCCTACTTTAGACCATGCTGTTTAAAGCCATTCTGTTCAAAGTACTGCTTCTTGGTCTAGATCCAAGTTTTACATGCGCTCACTTAAGTGTTCCACAATTCCAGTTATTCTCAGTGTTACCCTTTATTTATTATAATCCAGAGTCAAATGTCTAACGGAAATAACACAGAAAATACCTTGCTCATACTCTGCTTTCAGCCAAGATCCATAGGACCTCCTCTGTGTTCTTCCTATTCCTCACCTCCTCTGACTCCAGCTGGAATTTTTTCAAGTTCCCTGTCAATGTTTTGTTCCTCTCACTTTTAAATAATCTTCAGCAAGATTTTATTTGTATATTATATTGATGATATTGTTTGATGAGTTCTACACTCTGTGAGATTACCTCTTTTTTGGATTGGAAATAAATATGGATTCTTTTTTTTACAATTGGGCAAGGTAGCTGTCTTCCAGATTTCTTGGCATGGACTAGGAGGCTTATCCAGGGTTGCATCTGTTTGTTAAAACACCTCAATTGGTACCCTGTCAATTCCTGAGCTGGATTTTTTCCAGAGCCTCAGTACAGCTCACACGTCTTTCAGCCCCGTTCACTCTTGATCATATAATTCTTTCTGAAGTGGTTCAGTCAGTTAATTCTCTTTGGTATGATAACTGCATTATTAGCCATCTCTTTTGACGCTTCCTACAACATTCACTATTTACCCATAGAATTGTTGAGGATATTTCCATATTGAATCTTAAGTTTATTCCGTTTGAAAAATGCTTTTGCCTAACACCAGGTCTGCATCTTTCATTATATTTTCTTTCATCTTCTTGAGCTGCCCTTTAAAATCTTCTGATGGGCTCTCTTATGTCATCATTTCTTTCCTTGTCTTCCACCACTTTGCTGTCAATTTGTAGCACTGCGATGGCTTGTGTGTTGCTGTAATCCTGAAAGCGTGCCGTTTGAATCCACCAGCTGCTCTGCAGTAGAAGGTTGGGCAGTCTCCTCCCATGGGATTTACTGCCTCTGAAAATCCACCGGAGGGTGGAGTTGGTTCCTACCCAACAGTACATAACAACATTCAAGTTTAAAATTTAAATTATCACCTTGAGAATCCAAGGGAATTGTGAAAAATAAACAAGTCTGACTTGGATTCAGTACAGCTAAGGCTGCTCCTTAGAGGCATAGATGGTGAGATTTTTGTCTTACATACTTTGGACATATTATTATGATGTCCCTGGATAAAGATATCTTGCTTGGTAAAATAAAGGGTAAGAAGAGGAGAGAGAAACCTTGAAAGAGTGGATCAACAACACAGTGGCTACAGTAGTGGGCTTATCGTAATAATTTAGCAGAACTGAGAAACATAAAAGGGGGGAAAATTACAGAATTGACAGCCGAGAAACCAAAGCTATTGAAAAAAACAGATTCTTTCGGACTCCTAAAGAGAGAACTTCCTGCTTCTCTGGGATAGAATCTGGAGGGGTGGAGGAGGGACTGATAGTTTTAACACACACACATGCTGTATTTTGTAGGAGAGATGCTGCGCCTATAATACTAGGCTTTCTGAGCCCAGCAGTGTTTGAGCCTTGCATTTCTCCACTTTTATTGTTTTCCTGAAAATTCTGCTTTTAACTTGTTTGGCTACTACCAGACATTCATCTAAATAAAACTTAAAATTTTCTAGCTAAGATAATTTTATTCTTACCCACAGTACCATTTGTTGTTGTAATGTGCCATTGAGTTGCTTGCGATTCATAGTGACCTTATGTGTAATAGCTCTGAACCCTGCCCAATAATGAGCCAATTTCACAGACTCTAACATACCTACCCCCACTGCCACAGTTACTGAGTCAATCTGTCTCATCCAGAGTCTTCCTCTCCTTCTTTGTTCCTCCACTATTCCAAACATGATGTCTTTCTCCAAGGATTGGTCCCTCTTAGCAAGATACCTAAAATATGTGAGACAGAGCCTCAGAATCCTTGCCTCCAAGGAGCAGCTTGGTTTCACCTTCTCCAGGACAGAGCTGTTTGTCCCCTTGGCAGTTTGTGATATGCTTAATACTCCTCTACAGTACCACAACTCAAAGGCATCTATTCTTCTGTCATCATTAGTCATTCATTATCCAACTGTTTAATGTGTTGCTAGTAATTGTGAAGACTATGGCCTGGATCAGGTGCACCTTGGTCTCTAGACTGATATTGCTCTTCAGCACTCTGGAGAGGCCCCTGACAGTACATTTTCCTAATACAGTTCATCTTTTGATTTCCTAACTCCTGAGGCCAAGAGTGTTGGTTGTGGAACTGAGCAAACTGAAATTGTTAGCAACCTCAGTATTTTCTCCATCTGTTATAGTGCTTTTCACAGCTGATATTGAGCTTCTCCAGCGGTTTTTTCCGCAGATGTAATCGATCTGATTCCTATGCATACCATCAGGTGAAATCCATGTGTATAACCTGCGTTTATGTTTCTTATAAAATGTATTTGCAATGAATAAGTGATTCATTGTACAAAATTCAATCATTCTATCTCCAGCTTCATTTCTGTCACCAAGCCCATATTTTCCAACTACTGATTCTTCTTCTCTTTTCCCAACTTTTGCATTCCAGTCGCCCATTATTATCAATGCATCTTGATTACATGTTCGATCGCTCTCCGACTGTAAAAGCTGATAGAAATCATCTATTTCTTCTTCTAGAAGGAGAATTAATGCCTTTGAGCTGTGGTGCTGGAGAAGAGTATTGAATGTACCTTGGACTGCCAAGAAAACAAACAGATTCATCCTGTAGAGGGTTAAACCAGGCTACTCCTTGGAGGCAAGGATTCTGGGGCTTTGTCTGACGTACTTTGAACATATTGTAAGGAGAGACAGGTCCTTGGAGAGGGACAGCACAGGAGGGGAAGAAGACCCTCTATGAGGTGGATTGATTCAGTGACTGGGGTAATTGGGATGGGTGTGTCAGAGGCAATGCGATTGGCACAGGGTAGAGCAGGGTTTAGGGCTGTTGTACATAGGGTCGCTATGAGTCGCAAACGACTCGACGGCACATAACAACAACAACATTGTAGTGCTGCTAATTGGCCCAGTGGTGAAAATCTTTGTTTCTTGATGTTGAGCTTCAGACCTTATTGGAGACTGCAATACTTTATTCTCTCTGCAAAGTCAGAGTTGAGCTTGAACTCTAGTGTCTTGCAATGGATTACTTGTTGTTGATTGTCAAGTCAAGCACGACTCATAGTGACCCTATGAACAAAAGACCTGAAGCCTTTCTAGAACTATCATCGTTTCTCAAAGTTCAAAGAGTTAACAAAGACATGTTCTTTAGGACGTGGATGCCACTCCTGCTTCCTAGAGCACTAATGTTAAAAGGACTTTTATCCAGCATTTACCTGTTATCTACTACTCTGTACCCTGTGGTAGATGGGCTGCTTGAGAGGCACAGAGTCAAAGATTAAGCAATCTTTGCCACTGAGAAGATATAATCTATTAGTAGATTTAACCCTAAAGGGAAGAATGGGTTTCAGTGGCACAGGTAAATACTATGTTCAGCTTCCTCTTTCTTCTTTCTGCTTCCCTCTAACTTCCTCCCTCATTCAAATCTTTATACACAGAAGTCACACTCATTGTCATAGGGTCCGTTCCATCGAGCCTCCAAGGCTGGAACTCGTTCAGGAGGAGACTGCCCACCATTTGTTCTCCTTGGAGCGGCTGGTAGATGTCCTAATTAGCTTGGTATTAGCAGCACATCTTTCTACAGACCATGCCACTGGATCTCTCTAAGATTTTTAAAAGCAAACTCAAATCTTACCCGAAATCTACTCAAACTAAAACAGAAGTTCTTTATGGATTTTTTAAATAACTATGTGAAATTTCCCCACGGTAGACATCCTTCTATTAAATCACCAACAGTAGGTAAAAATGAAAAGATTCTCCTTTTGCAAAAAAGCTCTTTATTTTAGCACAAAGGGCTCTTTGCCCAGTGACTTAAGCTTTCTTAACTCCGTCAGCAGTGTGAACACTTTACAGGTGCAGAAATTTGACCCCACAAATGTGACAAGCTTTCTCCGTATCTCATGGCTTTCCTGAACTCCATCCGTTTCTATTTCTGATGTTGCCCTTCATATTTAATTAAAACAGACTTTTAATAACTTCTTCCTAATGTTCTGATTTCTGGTCTGCTAATTTTTCAGAGAACAGCTGAGTTTAGCTGTGAGTAAGCAGCCCTACAGATGAAAACCCTTTTGGGTATCTGCCTGTTACCTGTCCATGGATCAGTCACCCCTTTCACCCCCCTCTCTGCTTCAGAAATCTGTTCTGAATACTGAAGCCTTTGACCACATTAGTTGCTTCTGTTTCTTCAACTTCTGTTCTTTCTTTCTTCCAGATCCACACATTTTTAAACATTTTACTAACTAACAAGGATGGTCTCTCTGGTTTGTTTCAGTATTTGAAGCTGGACTGCTAAGGTGCCCAGTAGCAGCAGGCTGGAAGCTAACCTTTGAACAAATGTAGGCTTGTTTCTAAATAGACTTGCTCATAGTACAGAGTATAAATAAGGGACTCCAGTCTATTCTCCAGGAATAAGAAAGGGACCTGAATTAGATAATACTCATTTTGAATAATTTGTGGTAAAATGATGTAAGGAAAGGGAACTCTTTAATTAAAGGACTGTTTGTTAAGTGATTTTTGTTGTTTAACCATTGAAGTGGGTGAATTAGCTTTTCATGTTAAAATTTATTTTGAAGGCGATTTTCCATAATACAATTGAGCTGAGACATAACAGAATCTTTCCTTAACCTATCTTAATCTATCCAAATAGATTACTCCCTTCCCTGTCCTAATTTTTAAGGAGCTCTGGTGGTGCTGTAGCTAAAGCATGCTACAGCTAGTCAAAAGGTCATTTATGTGAACCCACTCACCAGCTATTTTGCTAGAGATATGAGACACTCCAGTAAGGATTTGTTGTAGCTCAACTACAGACTGTCTCTCAGTTGCATTGACTCAGCCATGGAATTGGTTTCTTCTAGTTTTGTGAAAATTGTAGCTCAATCTCCAGTCTGTTTTATAAAAAATAAGTTTCTAAATCCTAACATGAATGGAATTCTCCTCCTCCTCCCAAAATAATCTGTGAGAGCTTTGTAAGAGGATTGGTGCTGAATGTATCATGATTTGAATGTATAATATGCACAAATAACAAGATGGAGAATTAGGGGATCTTATCTTTCTAACAGCTTGCTAGATTTAAGATGTTTGTGGGAGAGAAATTCATTTTGGGGGGAAAAAATTTGTCCCTTAAGCTCGTCTAAATATCTGTAAATTTGATCTTCCTCTCAGCTACTTTGAGGGTTGAATGAGGTTCAGAAAACCCTCATTACGGAGTATCTTTTTTTTTATTTGGGTTTTTTTTCCTCAAAAATGTTTTAATTGTTTTTTCATTTTTTCACATTTTCTTCCCTCCTCCCTTCCTGCTCCCCTAGCTCTCCTGCACTGATTGTGGTCAGACATTAAATGGAAGGGGTATCTTTAACCCTTTGTTTCTCAACATTCTCATGGAACCTCTTTATCAGAGTGAGTTTGTTTGTTTGTTTTTTTATTAATTTCAATGAAAGGTTAGAGACTTAGTGTTTCCAGTCATTTATTGTTGCACTTTTCTCCCTGCCCATCCCCTCCACCCAATTCACTTTTCTCCTTGATAAGTAAAAGAAAAACTCTTTCATTGCAATGTAATCCCACCCCCAGAGTCCACTCCACTGTGCTACCTTCATTCTGGATTCCTGTAATGACAATAATACCCTATCATATATCCCTTTTGAACAGTTCTCTCCCTCATCTGTTGCAATGCAGTGTATATCGTTCCTCCCCTCATTCTCTTTCCTCCTATCAGAGTTAGTTTTGATACAATGGTTCTTAATCTTACACACAAGGAAGCTTGGAAATTAATCATCATGCTGATGGCAGGCCCCTCCTCAGATGTGTTGAATCAGAGTCTCTAGGGTAAAGTCTCAGCACTCCTGCTGTTTGGGAGTGATTGGGCAAAGGAAAGGAAAGTGGAAGGCCAGATACATCAGTCTCTTAAAGGAAGACTTTACAGCGCATGTGGAGCAGGGGTTTCATGGTAAAGCTAAAAGGGTAGTTTTCATTGATTTTGGGAATCTAGTTACCAGGGCTCCTGACGCTTCCTCCTGAGCTGCCAGCGATCCTTACTGAAAGAATTTGTTACAGAGCTGGAGAGGTTAAGAGAAGAATGCTTCAACAATCTGTGCTCGGGATTCTTAAGGCTGGTTGGAATTTAATATGTTTCTTTTCATTTAGAATTCCAAGGTTTTTAATACATAGCAAGAGATCTTGCCTTCCTGCTGCCAACTTTTTAAAAAGCATAATCAGTGTTAGGGAGCTGTGGTGGCTTAGTGGTAAGGAATTACACTGCCAGTGCAGAAGAGTGTGATTCAAATCCACCTGCTGCTCTGTGGGAGAAAGATAGGCCGTCTCCTCCCATGCGATTTACTGCCTTTGAAAACATACTGGAGGCTCTGCTGTACGTCAGTTCTGACTTGATAGTACACAATGACATAGTTAATATTAACCCATCTTGAACTCTTTTTTTATTGCCTTGCGGTTTTACAACCTAAAACCATTTAAATCAAAGCCAGGCCTTTGCCAGCAATTGTTTTTATTTGCTAATAACTCTCTCTAGATGGTTGTCTGATCAGAAAACATTTTTTTCCTCTACCTTTTAAAGGTCCAAGAGTAGCATAAGATGTGATGTAACTCCTTCTGAGGAGTACAGTAGAATATTCTCTGGATGGATTAAGGCCTTCTGTCCTGACTTAGCTGGCGTCCTTTAAGATAAAACTCCTTCGATTTTCAAAAGCATTTGGCCTCTTTGCTTCCTTTTGTTTCCAGAGCTCTGTTTCTAGCTGCGTTAGCAACCATTCCTTTACCCTCTTGATTCTATTGAGTCAACAACGTTAAGCCCTGTCCCCTGCTGCTTGTTGTACATCCTGTGGCAGTCCTCAGGAAATCCTAGTTTTTGGCATAGAAATTAATTTAAGGATTAAGCTGCTACTAGAGAAAGGGGTTGATAAACCATGCTCGTAAGAAAGAAAAAACCAACTACTGTGCTGTGCTTGGCATTCACAAAACCTGCTATAGTTGCAGATGAGAGGAACCTCCTTAGTTAATGTTGAGAATAGATTGGGCTACTGTGTTTGTTCACGTGAGAGTGGGTTGGAATATTTTTTCTTTTTTTTTTTAGATCATCACCTTTGATGTTCATTAGCTTGACAGTGGCCCGGGTTGCACACTTTGAGATTTGTTGCCAGTCTAGTGAAACAGGCGCTATGTTTGGGAGATGGCATGCTTCACCCCCACTCACTTTGCTTCATTGTCAAAGTAACTGAGCTCTGCTTCCTGGAAGGGCCTTATAAATACCCCATTACATGACTGTTCACTGAGGCTCGAAAACATCTTCATCAGTAAAGAGAATATTGAGAGTATTGAAAGCACATTTATTTTCTCTTTCCTTGAGTCTAAGATTCTAACGGTGGGGGGGGGTTGGGGGGGCAAAAAACCTTGAATGCCATATATGTATCTGGAAAATAACAGGGAAGTGTTACAGAAATCAATCTGCCCTGCCTTTTAATTAGTATTTCTTTCATTTCTATTTTTTGGTAGCATTTTAAAATGAGACCCTTCTTTCTCAAAAATACTTTGGAAAAGCAGGCAGATAAATCAAAATTTCAGTCTGGTGTGATTTCTGTTGTTAGATTTCATGCTGTCCTTCCTACCTCCTTTCCTTCATTTTCACGTCTTGATTTTTGTCTACATCTATGCAGGTGTTCAAGTAAAAATTAAAGAACAAAGCATGACATTAAAGGTCAGTTGATTTGTGTATTGATTGGTATACTCTGGTCTCTCTCTTTTGCAGTAGGCCATAGAATGTACTCTGGTATTGCTGACTAATCTAGAAAGTGGTGCCTGCTTTTCCTACTTTGTTGTTATTGTGTACTCTTCGAGTTGGAACCAACTCATAGCTGATCCTCCAGCAAATTTTCATAGGCAGTAAATTACACAGAAGATTGCCCATCTTTCTCCTGAGGAGCAGCTGATGGATTTGATCTACCTTCCTTTTTGTTGGCAGTGCAACTCCTTACCCAGAGCTTCCTTGAGAACAAGTATTAGATATTCGTTTCCTATGGTATAGTCAGTAAGGAGTTGTGTAATTATCTCCAAGGCCACACTTCTCTGGCAGTTCAGATCCACCAGCGAGTGGCTCTGTGGGTAAAAAAATGTGCAATCTCCTCTCGTGCAATTTACAGCCTTGGAAACTCAATGGAGGATCTGCTGTGAGTTGGTTCCAATTTGATGGCAATGAATTTGAGGTTTTGAATTTATTGTACAAGTTAAGGAAATAGAGAAGTTGGATATCTTACCCAAGGACACAGGGTTTATAAATGGCAGAGCCAAGATTTCATTCTAGTGTCCAGCTGCAGAATGCCCTATGGGTACTAGATATTAAATTAATATTTGCCTTAATACAATAAAATATAGTTAATATAGTTTGAATCCATAGAAAGATTTCCATTTTCTCAGAATATTTTCATTTTCATAGTAACTGCTTATTCTCAGAAGTACAAGAAATATACCACCATATATTCTGTCACTTTGTAGTTTGTTTTGGTGACATGACAAGACACAGGAGAGGTCTATACACAGTAATTTAGAAACAGAAGAAAATGGAGTACAGAGTAGGTGTACACAGGGAATTTTCCTTAATCTAGTGTTTTTGTTCTTCATCTTTCACAACACTTTTTGATAAGTTCCTTTGGTTTTAAATGATTATAAGATGCATGAACATTTAATGAAAATAAAAATAGAGCTTATACTTCTTGATTCATATTATTTTCATCTAAATTGGAAAAAACAAATTTCCATAGAGATTTTCACTATAAGGTTATATCTTTACCACTATGCTAATATAATTTATATAATGTAAACATTTATTAAATTATAATTATTATTATATAATTTTTTTTTCTAGAATATTTTCCTATTTTTGTGTGTGTACCGTCAAATCGGAGCTGACAGGTACAGGAGGAGATTATCCCTCCTTCCCTGGCAGAGCATCTGGTGTATTCGAACCGTGATACAATTTTTTAAAAAAGTCTTAAAAACTCAGTCTCTAGAGTATGGAAGAGCCAAGAGAAAATGAGGTTGTTGTTAGTTGCTATCGAGTCAAGTACAACTAATTTTGTAGCATTGTGGTCTGAGAAGTTGCTTTGTATTATTTCTGTTTTTTAATTTATTGATGCTTGCCTGTGACCTAAAATGTGGTCTATTTTGGAGAACATTCCATGCACATTGGAGAAGAAGGTGTACTATGCTTTTTTTGGGTGCATAAGCCTATAAATAGCTATGAGATCAAGTTGGTTTATTGTGTGGTTTAATTCTTCAGCATCTTTGTTGAGTTTCTTTCTGGTAGTTCTATCTTGTCTTGAGAGTGGTTTATTGAAGTCTCCAACTACTATTGTAGTGTTGTCTGTTTCCTTTTTCAGTTTTGTTAATGTTTGTTTTATATGTTTTTCAGGTCTTTCATTTGGTGCATAGATGTTTATTATTGTTATGTCATCTTGTTCTATTGACCCTTTAAGCATTATGTAGTGACCTTCCTTGTACTTTGTGATGGTTTTTGCATTGACATTTGTTTTATCAGAGATTATTATCACTGTTCCTGCTTTTTTCTGGTTGCTATTTGCTTGGTATATTTTTCTCTACACCTTTATTTTTAGTCTTTCTTTGTCTTCACTTTTCAAGTGTGTCTCTTGTAGACAGCATATTGATGGATTTTGTTGGGTTGGGTTTTTTTTATTCAATCTGCTACTCTTTTTCTCTGGAATAGTGCATTCAAACTATTCACATTCAGTGTGATTATTGAGATACAAAGTTTTGTTGCTCTCATTTTTTTTAGTTCTTTTGGTGTTGTTGCTAGTTACTTTGGTCCATCCTGCTTTCTGTACACCTCTGTTAGAAGGTCCAGCAATCAAAAGTGATCCCCCCACCCTCTGTCCTGCTCACTCCTGGCAGGTGGATCCTGTTCCCTGCCACGTCTCATTGCTCCCTGCAGAGGGTCCGCTGCTCCACCAAGGCATGCTGCTCCTCACTGAGGCACGCTGCTCCCTCTCTGCCATCCATTGAGGCTCCCAATCTCACTCTTTTAATAATAGTTCTCCCTCAGATTCCACCTGTCCTGCGCGCTCTGGGGCCTCTCCTGATCTCTTGACTGCTGGTACCAAGATTGTTGATTATGGACCCAAAGAAGGGAAAATTATTGACAATTCCAGTCTTTTCTCTACCAACCATGATGTTGCCTGTTGATCCTTGCTGGTAGTGACAATCTCTGTCTTCTTGATCTTGAGATGCAATTTTTACTAAAAGCTGATTTTTACTAATTTTTACTAATAACTGACTGTTTAGTAGGTTTTCAGAGGCAGTAAATTGCGTAGAAAGAGACTGCTCATCCTTCTCTGGTATAACAGCTGGCTAATAGCTTTGAACCTTGTGCCTTTGGGATTGATCGCAGCTTCTTACCATTAGGCCACCAGAGCTCCATTTCTTGCATTTGTTGTTGTTTGCCTTTGAGTTTTCCTATAAGTAAAATTGGATAACTAACTTGTAATATGTCAGTCAGCATTTGGAAGCATTAGTCTTTAACCTCCAAACATTAAAAATACATCATACTTTGTGTTTAAAAAAATTTTACCTTCCCCATGTTTCCCCTCAAACCCGCTTTTTCTCTTTAGTTCTTGTTCTCAGATAATACTCATGAAGTAGTCCAGATAAATTCCTACCATATAGGATACAAAGAAGAAAGGAAAAATATATTTAATTAATCATCAAAGCCTTTGGATTCTGTCTTATTTGAATCTGCCCGCTTCTCTTTGCCTCACTGTTACTTGTTTAAACTTTTAGTTTACTCTCACCTGGATTTAATAGCTAGTGGTTATAAAAGAGAGATAAACCAATGAAAATTAATTGGAAGACTTTTAATAAGTAAGCAGTACAAGAATAGGAGACTATTCATTTCTTGCAGAGAGCTGCACTGTGACTTTATTACAGTGTAAAAAGCCTCTCTTAACACTCTCGTTCACAGTGGTCCCTCCCTCCTTGTCAGCGTTCAGTTGTTCAATATCAGAATTGAGTTAACAGCAAGTCTGTGTTGAAAAAGCTTAGGAAACTTCAGTCTGTCTTTGAAATATACACTCGAAGGACTCCATTCTTGGTAAAATAGAAGGTCAGAAGAAAAGACTACTTTCAGCAGGTTGGATTAATGCAGTGGTTGCAACAGTGGACTCAAAGTTAACGATTCTGAGGCTGGCACAGGATCAGACAGTGTTTTGTTCTGTTGTGTATAGGATCACTGAATTGAAAGGGACTTGGTGGATGTTAGCAAGTAACATTGATACAACTCTAATCCAAACCACCATCATCTCTCTTCTCATCACTCTGCTTCCCTTTGAGTTGTTTCCAAATAAAGAAGTCAGTGTGTGATCATAATCAGTCTTCTGCATAAAATCCCTCTGAGGGGTTTCTCATAAAACTTAAAATAAGTCATAACAGAGGAGACCTCCGAGACCTTTGTGATCTGGCCTTCTGTTGACCTCCTTTGTTCCTATTCTTCCCATCTTTTACTCTGTTCTTCCTGCTCAGACTTCTGTCCTTGAAAACACCAAATGTAATTTGCTTCAGGGCCTTGGCACTTTATGGATGTGACTGTCTAATTTATGCAAGTCATTTTCAAGCAGCACTTGAATGAGGCATTTATTTTATTATTGTCCATCTCCCACATTGGCATAGGAGCTGTATTCGGACAAGTTTCTCTCTTTTATTCATTTGGTGGCCCAGTGGCAGGAAGCTGCACTGCACTCCCAAAGGCACATGGGAGCTGCTCTGCGGGAAAAGGATGAACAGTCTCCTCCCATGTGACTAACTGGCTCTGAAATCCCACCAGAGGGTCAGCTATAGGTCAGTTCAGACTCCGTGGTACACAACGACAGCATACCGTCAAGCTGGGTAAAACCTATAGTTGGCCTTCAGGCAGATTTTCAAAAACAGTAAATTGCCTCTGAAAATCAGGAGATGATCTTTCTCCTGAAGAGAGAGCAGCAGGTGGTTTCAAACTGTGTGTGTTGGAGTTGGCAGCACAGTTCCTTACCCCTAGGCTATCAGAGCACCTAATACTCACATAATATGAGTACTTGGAATACTTTCTTTAATGAAGTTGACTTTCCTAACACTAAGTCTCCCTTCTGTGTAGTCTTTCTCCTGAGATGTTTGCCTTTAGTGTAATGACTGCAATACTGTGTATCTCCTGTAGTAGCTTGCACATATATGCTGGAATAAATGAAATCTTGATCCTCTATGTATTAACCAAAACCCACACCCACTGCTGTGGCCTTCCCTCAGGTTTGTAAAGCTACAAAGCCTTCTGTAAATCTTTCTCCCTAAGGCGTGGCTTAGTGAGTGCAAACTTACAACCTTTTGTTTAGCCTCTCAATATGTAATCCACCGTGTCACCAGGGCTTCTGTTTTATGTATTTGGTTTCAAAAAGGTTCGTTTTATACCTTAAAGTTCAGCTTCTGTAAAACTTGAAACTCTTGGTAGCTTCTAAATATTTGACTTTGTTTTTGTGTTTTTAAACTTAAGAAACTGAAACTTGCCCATAACCATCATATAATACACAGCTTCTTTTAGATCTTTCACGTAGTGAACATCAAACTTAGCATCTTTCTCAAAATTGGAGTTGTTCTTGTCATTGAATTTGATAATATATTGTGTACATTGCTGTTGTTGTTGTTGATTGCTGTCGAGTCAAGCACAACTCATAGCAACCCTACGAACAAAAGGTCTGAAGCCCCTCTACAACAATCATCATTTGTCAGAGTTCATAGGGTTTCCAGAGATACTTTGTTTAGGAAGTGGATGCTACTACTGCTTCCAAATATTGTGTATAGAGACTAAATAATGCACAGTGGAAACAATTGGCGTGTTGTATTTAGAATTTTATAGATGTGCGTATTTATTTTAAAAGATAAATAGGTAGCAGTTCTAAATGAAGATGCAGCACATGATTGGGTTTCATTCAGCTTTAGAAAACCCTGGTTACTTGGGGAATATTTTTATTGCTGCAAGTATCAACTTTAAATGCCTCTTGCAGCCTAGCTTCCCCTTACTTGGAAGAAGTAAAAGTTATTTTTGGAACTCTGATTTCCTGAATAAGCAGAGTCCAGAATCCTAGCAATTCTTACTCTTAAAGGATATGCTTGCACATGTAAAGAATGTTCTGTTTACCTAAGGCTTATTTCGTTCAGAAACATCGTGCTTAAGTCCTGGTACGAGTCTAACCTTCCTCATACTTCTACCCTGGGCACACATTCCCCACGCAACGTCTTCCCTTTTAAAGTGAGAGATACAGTTTCCTTTTCAAATGAACCAAGCCTCCCTTCTATATCAGCAAAAAGTGTTCACGCAGAAAAATATATAACCATATTTGATGTTCAGAATTTCAGATTCCAGTCTCCTAGAAAGCAAATTTTCTCTAAGAATGTCAAAAAAGTTTTTGCTGTGCAGTGATACTGTGTTCATTCAGAGACCATTAGGATATTTTAATTCCATCTTGGAATCTTCAGTGAACATGAAGAATCTGTTCAGACTTTAATAACACAGTGGTGCCATTTTAAGTTTTTCTTTGCAGAATAGTTCTGCCCTCCAACACACCATACTAATTTTCATTGTATTGTCTTCTAAAAGGCTACCTTCAGTAGGTATTCTGAATCAGGCTTATAGTTCATCTTCAATACTTTGTACCAGCCTCTCTCTCCCTCTTGGTAGAATATGCAGAAGAATAATCTATTCCAAAATATCAAGCGTAGGGGGATGATTTTACAGGAATGAAAGTAGTTATACAGATGGAAAAGAAAAAGTTTATGGCCAACATTCTGCATTTGTGCACCCATTCATCTGATTAGAAAGGAATTAGAGAAAGATATGAAGAGCCAGAGCCTTTATGCTTTCATTTCCTGCCTCTGGACAACGACTTTGAAGTGTTGTTTTCATAACACTTCCCTTGTGTTGCAATTTCTTGGAACACTCAGCACCAACAATTTGGGGCGATTTCCAGGTTTGCCTTAATAAAAGCCAAGTGGAGAGTGTCTGAACCCACCTCGGTTACATCTAAATCATGCTGTTTTGTGGAACTCTGCTAATGCAAAAACTGAACATAGACCAGGAAGCACTCAGTCAAAAGAAAAGGAATACTGCATGCCTTAGGATGAGCAGAGGTGTGCATCAGTGTTGTGTCATCTCTAACCTATTCAGTCCGTATGCTGAGCAAATCATTCAAGAACTTGGCTGATGGAGAAAGAATGTAGAACAGGATTAGATGAAGACTCTTCAACAACCTACGTTACACAGATGGCACAATCCTGCCTGCAGAAAGTGACAATACACTGCTTAGTGAAAAAAATCAAAGATTACAGCCTTCAATATTCATTTCGCCTTAACATCAAGAAAACAAAAGTTCTGACAGCTGGCCCAATCAATAGGCAGCATCATGATAGAGGGAGAAAAGATTGAAACTGTCAAGAATTTCTTCTCACTTGGATCCACAATCAGCACATAGGGTAACAACAGTCAAGAAGTCAAAAGAGGGAGGCCGGGGGTGGGGCGGCCATGGACCGGTTCTTGTGGACCAGCGGCCTCCTGGAGATCAATGAGACCCTAGTGATCCAGCAGCGCGGGGTGCGCATCTACGACGGTGAGGAGAAGATCAAATTTGATGCTGGGACCCTTATTCTTAGTACACATCGACTGATTTGGAGAGATCAGAGGAATCATGAATGCTGCATGGCCATTCCTCTTTCTCGAATTGTGTTCATTGAAGAGCAGGCAGCTGGAATTGGGAAGAGTGCCAAAATAATGGTTCATCTCTATCCAGCACCTGCTAATAAGGAACCTGGTCCCTTCCAGAGCAGTAAGAATTCTTACATCAAACTCTCCTTCAAAGAACATGGTCAGATTGAGTTTTACAGACGCTTGTCAGAGGAAATGACACAGAGAAGATGGGAGAATATGCCCGTTTCCCAGTCATTCCAAGCAAATAGAGGACCCCAGCCAGGAAGAATAAGGGCTGTAGGAATTGTAGGCATTGAAAGGAAACTAGAAGAAAAAAGAAAAGAAACTGACAAAAATATTTCTGAGGCCTTTGAAGACCTCAGCAAGCTCATGATCAAGGCTAAGGAGATGGTAGAGTTATCAAAATCAATTGCTAATAAAATAAAAGACAAACAAGGTGACATCACAGAAGATGAGACCATCAGGTTTAAATCCTACTTGTTGAGCATGGGGATAGCTAATCCCGTTACCAGGGAGACCGATGGCTCAGGCACCCAGTACCACATGCAGCTGGCCAAACGGTTGGAATACTGCAGGTGCCTTTAGAGGAACGAGGGGGAATAATGTCACTTACAGAGGTGTACTGCTTAGTTAACCGTGCTCGAGGAATGGAATTGCTCTCACCAGAAGATTTGGTGAACGCGTGCAAGATGCTAGATGCGCTGAAATTACCTCTCAGGCTCTGAGTTTTTGACAGTGGTGTCATGGTCATTGAGCTTCAGTCCCACAAGAAAGAGGAAATGGTGGCCTCGGCCCTGGAGACGGTTTCAGAAAAAGGATCCTTAACATCAGAGGAGTTTGCCAAGCTTGTGGGGATGTCTGTCCTTCTTGCCAAAGAAAGGTTGCTTCTTGCAGAGAAGATGGGCCACCTTTGCCGAGATGACTCCGTGGAAGGCTTGTGATTTTATCCAGATTTATTTATGACACAGAGCTAAGCATTTTGTACTTGAAATTTTTCCCATCCATACATTTACATCATGTAGCAGTTATATGATAACTGAGCTGAAAGATAAACACTGATCAACTTGGGATTTTACTATTTGATTAGGTTCTGGGAATCTTACGTAGGTTAAATCTGGAGAAACACAGGAAAAGTAATGTCAGTGTGGATTTAAGATCATGTTATCTACAGACCATATTTAACTTCAAATGTGGATTTTTAACTTGATCCTTAACTCTATTCTCAAAGAAAGAACTTTAGGTGATAGGGAAGGAAAGGAGAGGCTGCATGCTATGATCATTACTGTGGCGTGACTAAGATTCTGAGAAAAATAAAAGACGTTTCTGTGTGAAAAAAAAAAGTCAAAAGATGTGTTGACTTGGGTAAACCTACCATCAAGAACTTCTTTAAAGTGCTAAAAAGCAAGGATATCACTTTAAAAACGCAAATGTGCCTGACCCAAGCCATGGTATGTTCAGGTGACTTCTCTGCATCCACTAGTTGGACAGTGAATAAGGAAGTCTGAAGAATTGATGCCTTTGCATTGTGGTGTTGGTGAAGAGTATTGAATATCCCATGGACTGCCCAAAGAACACACACATCTGGTTGGAGGAAGTGCAGCCAGGGTGCTTCTTGGAAGTAAGGATGTGGAAACTTGATCTCACATAGTTTGCACATGTTGTCAGGAGAGGCCAGCCCTTGAAAAAAGATACCATGCTGGGAAAATTGTAGGGTCAGTGTAAAAGAACACCCTCAATGAAATGGACTGACACAGTGACTGTGACAATGGGCTTGAACGAGCTGGATTTTGTGAGGAGGGTGCCAAAAAGGACAAGGTTTCAATCTGTTGTTTATAGGATCACTTTGAATTGTAATGGACCTGATGGCAGCTAACAACTGTGTAGGAGCTCTGGTGACTTAATGATATGGAGTTACACTGTCAACCCAAAGGCATGGAGTTCAAGTTCACTAGCTGCTCCTTGGGAGAAAGATGAGCAGTGTCTATGTACTATCTCTGAAAACTCGATAGAGGGTCATCTATTCACTTGTGAGTCAGCTCTGACTTGATAATACAGGACAACAATGACGAGATAATTCTGTGATTTTTTCCCCCCCTACTGTTGATGCACAATTTAGGAAGACTTTCCTTAATCCTATAATCGTGCCTTTTATCTTTCACTCTGACTTGAAACTAAAAGCACCTCTGGAGATGCTGCTCTCTCAGCTAATGAATAGATGGGCCTCTAAAATGAACAGTAACCTGTTCTAAAAAGAAAACTGAATGTGCTCCTTAGAACAAATACGTAAGACCAAAAAGGCAACGTTTGTCAAAAACCAAAGATGAGAAGACAGGAAAAGACAGGGACACCCAACAGTGGAAATGGGAAACCAAGAGAGGAGGAGAGAGGGCTGGTACATGTGGAGGTCGATCACATGTGACAGCTGCATCCTAATTGCTGGTTAGAAATCTAATTTGTTATGTATGTTTTAAACTAAAGCACAAGAAAGTATTTGTTTGTTTTTTATTCCATGGGTGTTTGTTAGTTGAAAATGTCACAGTCATTTGTGATCCTCTCTATTAAATAAAATTGACAGATTCTTCACCTTCTTTACATTTGTTCTAGTACAGTAAAGCGATAAACATAATCATAAAGAAATCGTATAGCATGTTCTAAATACATAGTACTAGAAAATACACAGTAAAGCCCGTGAAAGTCAAGTCTTGTGTGAGGATCTCAACCTTGACATCTCTATAGTCTGTTGTACACTATTTAACAAATCTTCCTCACACTTACACAGACACACAATGGCAAAATCAGGTCAGGGATCTTCTGGAGTGTTGGGGACACTTCTGAGTTAACGCTGGTGAGTCTTCTCATGGCGATGGAATGTGGATGACTGGCGGAAACACTTTCTACAAGCAGAGCACTTGTAGGGCTTGGCTCCTGTGTGGATCCGCTCGTGAGACAGCCAGTTGGTTCTGTGGCTGAAGGCTTTGCCACAGAAGCTGCATTTGAAAGGCTTCTCACTCCTGTGAGTCACCAGGTGCACTGTCAGGTCTGATTTCTGGAAGAAGCTTTTGGGGCACGTGGTACAGACATAGGGCCTCTCGTTCTTGTGTCGTCTTTTGTGGTATTTTAACTGAGAGGGATATGTGAAGACCCTGAGGCATTCTTCACATGTGAGTGGTTTTGAGGATTTTGGAACTTTTTCTTGGAGTTCCTCACGTGAGGGTTGTCCCTGATTAGTCTGGTGAGCAGAGGGAGGAGGCTCAGGAGTTGCTGAGTCAGCTTCCCGACTTGAACAACTTTCCTTTTCAACGTTTATGTTAATATCTTGAGGGCCTTCTCCTCGAGGCTGTTCCAGAGCTGTGTGGGTGCCTGCATCAGCTCTTCTGGCATCTTCTGGATTGTCTGCAGCAGGACCTCCAGCTTCGGGTGTGGGCAAGCTCTCTTCTGGGATTATATGTAGCACAATTTCTTGGTTGTCTGTACTGGTACTATTGTTTTCAGAGAGGTTCTCTCCACTACTAAGTCCTGGGGAGGGTTCAACCTCCTGATTGTCTGATCTGGGATCATGCCTTGCTGGTTGACGTCGAGAGGATCTCCTGAGATTGAAAGCCATGGTTGGCAGATTTCTCAGAGACTCAAGTTGTGAGACTCGGTTTCTGCTGACTTGAATGTGTGGTTGTAGGGGCTGCAGGGCCCCAAGTCGGTCGATCAGAGGTTGTCCGAGCAGTGACTCCCAAGTCACGTAGTTCCAGGGTTTGATGAACAAAGGTCGGCTGACTCAGTAGCCCCAAAGACTGTCAAATCTCAAGATACGCTGGTAATGGTTCTAGAAGTTCTCACCGTCCTAGGACCAGAGCACACAGGACGAACAGCCAGACCCAAAACAAGCAAATTGGACTTTGGCCAGGCTTTTTATATACGATATAGGTCACATGACTGAGGATAAACTCTTTCATCCTATTGGCTACTTGACAGCATATCTAATCTGGGAGGGAATAAATTATACCAGAAAACAGGATGCTGTTTTACATGGGATTACGTTAGACCACAAGATCTTATCTTGGATGGGATTATGTTAGATTATAAAATGAGCACTCACTCCATCACTGTACACAGCATAAGGTACAATAATCCAGACTGTGTTCTGTCAAACCACTGAGAATCTTGGCCCAGAAAAAGTGAAGTTCCATGTGGTGGAGTCAGCTAAGAATTCCAATGATCCCATGAACAATAGATCAATTTACCCGTATCCACTAAACACAATCCCACCAGTGCTGTGGTCATAAATTTACCTCTCACACACATTGCTGCATACAAATGATTTCCTTCCACTATCAGTTAATATGAATTATAATGTTATTGTTTGATGCCTTATGGAAATAGGAATTTACCTATAAAAATTGATAGGAAACTCCAATAAGAAAGAACAAACTAACCAAGGACCCCACCACCACCACCACCATTATGAAATGGGCAGAGGCCACAAAGGGACCTTTAACAACAAAAATCACATTAAAGCCATTAGCTGTTAGTCACTCACTCATTGCTGTCAACTCATAGTAGACCACTCTTTCAGATTCTGAGGCAGTAACTTGCACAAGAGATGACCTGGCTTTCTCCTGCACGGCTGCTGGTGGCTTCAGACTATTAGTGAGGCTCAGGCTTTGCTTTAGCAGTTCAGTTCCCTGTGGACTTGTCTTGTTTGTGCAGGAAGATCTTTGGGAGTTTGGCAGGGAGTCCTTGCAGATTCTTTGGTTGTTTTTTTTTAAAAAAAGAAAAAGAATGATAGTAAAGATAGCTATATATTAGAAAGTTGCATCCCAAATGGATGGACCTCCCTCCTGAAAGGAAATATGGAGAGGCCACAAGAAAGTATTTGGAAAGCATTACCTTTTAGTACACTCTAAATTAGCTAGTATTTTTATTAGCTTTTTCCAGTGCTTGTGTTTGTACTACACTGCGTTCATTGACAGACATTGGATGTACCACAGTCTGACTTGGCAGCAGACCTGTCTTGGAAGGCATGCAGTGAGAGTGCTCCTTAGAAGCAAAGCTTATTGAGCCTGTATCTCATGCACTTTAGTAATGTTGTCAGGGGGCCCAGTCCTGAGGAGAGACAACATGCTTAGAGAGTTAAAAGGTCAGAAAAGGAAACTAACACCTTCAACAAGCAGGAGTGACACAGTCATTGCAGCAGTGGACTTGAGCACAAGATTGTCGGTATGGCACAAGATTGCGCAAGATGTCAATCTGCTGTACGTGGGGTCTCAGCCAGAGTCAGCTGAACAGCACCTCGCAACTGCAGTAAATCCGACAGTTAAATCTCAGGGATGCAAAACATGCCAAAGCTGGCATTGACTCTCCACCTCAGTTTTAAGGGTACAAGTGTTAAGTTATTCTCTTTGTTAAATGGTAGTGAAGAAAGAACTCGTAGAGGCAATAGTGGTATCACCGCCCTAAACAGCATTGAGAAAACTGGCTTCTGTAGTTGCCACAGTGACCAGCATTAGGGAAGTGCTTATTAGAACTTACTACCAAGACCCAGATCTGGTAGCTCATGGCCGGGACCTTTGTTCTGCTGGCGGGACCCAGCAGTCACTTCTCATCCTTTGTAATTTACAGCCTTGGAAACAAAGACAGCTATGAGTCAGTTGCAACTCTAAGATTCTGGCTTGCAAAGTAGACCCTTCGGCTCTAGGGCAGGCCCTCCTTACAGGGCCCCTCCTGTGGGCCTCCCCAGGGACGCCTGGCCTGGGGCAGCTGCCCAGGATTGGGGCTGAGGAAAGCCTGACTCAGCGGATGACTCCGGAAAAACAAGACTCCTGTTTATTGGGAGCACTAGGAAATAGAGAGAAACCAGATGCAGACGCTCTGCAGAAAACCTATGCATGCCCCAAGCCCTATGCATGTCAGGACAGTGGGAAGGCCTTTGGCCACAGCTCAGCACTCACCAGCCACCACCGGTCGCATACTGGAAAGAGGCCTTACGGGTGTGACGAGTGTGGGAAAAGCTTCCACAACAACTTGACGCTGATCAAACACCAGAATATCTGCACCGGCGAGAAACCCTACCCATACCCCCAGTGTGGGGAGACCTTCCACCAGGTGACCCCACTGGTCCAGCACCAGCGCACACACGCGGGCGAGAAGCCCTAGCATGCAGCGAGTGTAGGAAGGCCTTCAGCTTCCTGTCATCCTTCAACCAGCACCAGGGCACATACACAGGTGAGAAGCCCTATGCGTGCGGAAAGGCCTTCTAGCAGAGCACACACCTCACGCAGGACCAGCGCATCCACACCAGGAAAAGCCCTACCAGTGCAGCGACTGCGGCAAGGCCTTCAGCCACAGCTCGTCTCTCTCCAAGCACCAACGCATCCACACAGGGGAGAGGCCCGCCGAGTGCCATGAGTGCGGCCGAGCCTTCAGACAGCTCGCACCAGCGCGGCCACATGGCCACAAGTGTGGCTGAGCCTTCAGCCAGCTCTCGCCCCTCATCCAGCACCAGGACAGCCATACGGCCAGTGTGGCCACACCTTCAGCCAGTTCACACCCCTCTTCCAGCACCAGCGCACCCACACGGCCACAAGTGTGGCCGCATCTTCAGTCAGAGCTCCCTGCTAACAGAGCACCAGCGGATTCACACCAAGGAAAAGCCTTATGGCTGCAATGACTGCAACAAGTCCTTCAATTATAGCTTGTTGCTCAGCCAGCACGAGAGGAAACACACAGGCAAGAAACCCTATTGAGTGTAAGGACCGTGGCAAGTCCTTCCAGCAGAGCACCCACCTCACTCAGCGCTGTAGGGTCCACACAGGGGAGAAGCCATACAAGTGCCAGGAATGTGGGCAAGCCTTCACACACAGCTCCTCCCTCATGCTGGGTAGCCCCACTCTGCAGGGCTTGGAGTGTGGGACCTCCTGCTGGCTTGACACGGTCACAATGGGGTCCTTCATGCCCAAGCATTCCCCACCTCCACCGTAGTCATTCTCACAGAGTTCACATGAACGGGGATGACTAGAGATGCCAGACCCTGGGCGCTCCATCCCCAGTATCACATCATGAAGTAGGGAAATCAGAGAAAGAAGAGAGCCTTCAACTTCGGGGTTCCCACCAACACATACAGTATATTTAGGGGGTGGGAACTTCTGTCCAGCCATTCACCGTATTCCAAGCCAGAGATTTCAGAGTGGTCAGAAGTCTGGCAGATAGCTTTCAAACCAGGTAAAACTTATCATTACTGTCCATGATGTGCGGATGGGAAGTACAAGTTGGAAGTGAAACAAATTGACTCCGACCCCAGCAGACAGCCTCATAGTATGTGCTCATCCAAGAGTGACAGCTGTGTGGAATCAAGCTGGATACTCATCTGTCATAATGCAGAGCTTTCTGATGTGTGTGAGCTGATCAGCATACGTGGCGGTCAGTCTCATAGGTCTGAATTCCACATATCAGTGTACTGTAAACAGATCTGGGGTTAGTTACTACATTGTTTTGCAGTTACTTCATCTTTATATGCAATGTTCTTAAAAATGTTTTCAATGAAAAGACTTTAAATGTGGAGCCACTTCCCTCAGATGTCAGATTGAGAGATGGATTTTGCTGCTCTGTGTTCACTGTGAATTTCTACAGGATGCATGGGCATTTGAAGCACAGAACAAGGAAGATTTTTCCTTTATTAAGGCACCATATCATGAGCAGTAACACCTTCAGGTGGGAACCTTTTGCTTTCCAAAATTTATCTGTTTGGGGGAATGGGCATTCTTTTTCATGCCCTTCCCGCCCCCCCCCAAACAACTTTTTCATCAATTAAAAACAAAACAAAAACAAAATCTTACTACCTAGGAGCCAGTGATTCTAAATTTGCTGTAGAATACTGGACCACCTTAACGGGGAATATTATCTTGCCAAAGTCATAGCATTTTGATTGAAGTAATGTGGGTGCACCTTGGAAGATGGAGAGTGGTAGAAATCTTAGGATGAAAATTGGAAAAGAGAACGTAAGTTGAGAGGCAGTCTATGGGCCCCCTATTTCCCTGGAACTCTGCTCAGGTGGAGTAGTGCCAGAAAATCAAAGGGACATGGAATGTCACCTGGCCTGGTGTGGGGGAAGCAGTTTTAATCACTGAAGGATTCCTGTAGTGTACAGGTCAGGCTCAAAGGGACAGGCCAGCATGCACCATCCCTTATGTGTAATGAAACAATCCTTGTGTTGCCTAATGTTCTGTTTTACTCAGTTGTACTTTGCGTAGGAGTTAACATGATCAGTGAGCAGTGGGCAGTAGTACCAAAGTCATCAGATGGTTCAGATCCTGGTTCCTCCACTTAAAACTTTTTTATCTATCTTGTCAGCATCATTCATTAGCTATGAAACAACTCTTAAATTTGCTTCTGTCTAAAAAAGCGAGGAGAAGAAAAGTTTGTGAAGTGTGTTTTTCCTCTCAGAAGTTACTGACCAAGTTCATGAAAGATTCTGTGGTTTAAGTATTGTCTCTTTAAAAAATCATCTTGACTAATGCACCCCAAAAAAGCACAGTATACCTTCTTCTCCAAAGTGCATGGAACATTCTCTAGAATAGATCACATTCTAGGTCACAAGGCAAGCATCAGTAGATTCAAAAACGTAGAAATAATACAAACCATCTTGTCAGACCATAATGCCATAAAATTAGAAATTAATAATAGGATGATAAAGGAGAAAAAAACATACATTTGGAAGCTGAACAACACCTTGCTTGAACATGACTGGGTAGTAGAAGAAATAAAAAATGAAATTAAAAAGTTTCTTGAAACTAATGACAATGAAAACACCACTTGCCAAAACCTCTGGGAAGCAGCCAAAGCAGTAATCAGAGGTCAACTTATAGCAATAAGCAAACACATCAAAAGACAGGAAAAACAGACTATTGACTCTCTAACCCAATATCTCCAGCAAATTGAAAAAGAACAACAAGAAAACCCGACACCCTTTAAAAAAACTGAAATTATAAAAACAAGAGCAGAAATAAATGAAATAGAAAACAGAAAAACAATTGAAACTATCAACAAAACTAGGAGTTTGCTAAATGACTAAGGAAACCAGAGGTGCATTTGTGCTGCTGAACTGAACCTGGACTTCCACTATTGAGGAATTGTGCCTTGTTAATCTGCCTTGGGACTGCTGGACTGAACCTGGACTTGCATTGTGTGATATTCTTTTCCTCCTCTACTCTTCAATCTATTTCCCTAATAAACCCCAAAACTGTGAAAAAAAAAAATCATCTTGACTGCATCCTAAATTTTCAAGCATACAGACTGCTTATAGTTCTGAAAATATTGAAGGAGCAACAGTGAAGTCACACCTGACTTCTCCCTCACATCATCAACCTAGGATACTTTAAGCTGAGAAGAAAGATGAGCTTCTATTCTAAACACTGGAGAGTTAGCTACAGAATGTAAATGAGTGCTGAAGTCATCTGATCAGTATGCTCTTAAGTATATTCACTTATGGTAGACTATGAAGTACTATTTTAACAGGAGAAGGGGATCTCTTTTGGCCTAGTGGTTAAAGATTTGTACTGTCAACCCAGAAGGTTTAAATTCACAGGTGAGAGATTGACAGCCTCTGAAAACTCGAAAGGTTAGCTATGAGTTGGTTCTGACAACGGAATTTAATGACAGTGAGTTAACAGGAGTGAAATAGGTTAGCATTTCATTTGGGAATATTTAGAAAAAAACATTTGTGATGCCCTGACTAGAAATTATTTTACTGGAGTGAAAAAAAGGGAGCAAAGATTCATTGAGGCTGGCATTGTGCTGAGGATGCCGCGTGCTCACTGTCCCTTAAAGGGACTTAACATGGACAGCTTAAAATTACTGTGGGAGTAACCTTTGAAAGCCATTTCTGTGTGATTTCACTGTCTAGTGAGATCTTTCAGATGTGTGCTATAATTTCAGATTTCAGTGTAGGCACATTCTTTGCAGAACAGACACTGAGGATATCAGTTGAGTTCTGCTTTCCAAAACATGCTTTTGAAGAGAAAAATCACAAGAGTGAAGCATGTTCTTTTTTCCTCCACTCAGTGTTTCCAGTTTCAGAATTTCCAGTTAGAGATTACCCCAGCATTTGTAAAGTGAATCTTTAAAATAAGTTATTAAAGTAAAAGTTCAAGGAAGGTATGCATCAGGCCAGTGTCTTCTTTCCATACCTATTAAATCTGTATGCAGAACAAATCATTCAGAAAGCTGACCTTTCTGAAGAAAAATGCAGCATCAGGATCAGAAGAAGACTCAGCAACCACCTGCGTTATTCAGATAACACAACTTTGCTTTCTGAAATGAAGAGGACATGAGGTATAAAAGAAAGACTGCATCCTTCAATATGTTGCATCTCAATGTGAAAACAAAAAATTGTCAGCTCTGGACATCATGACTGTTGTTTTTGTTGGTGGTGGTGTTTTATGTACCATTAAGTACCAGCCCATGGCTGACCTTCTAGCAAGTTTTCAGAGTAAACACAAGAGGAGATGCTCCATTTTTCTCATGTGGAGCAGCTGGTGGATTTAAACCACATGCCTGCAGTCTGACAGCACACTCCTTATCAATAGATGGAGAAAAAAAAATTGAAACTGTCAGTGACTTAATCTTAATTGTATCCCCAGTCCACACCCTTGGTACCAGTGGTCAGGAAATGTTGGACTAGGAATGTCTACGGTCAGGATCCTCTCCAAATTACTGAGGAGAGAGAATGTCAGTTTGAAGTTTTAGATGTGCTGGACTCAGATACGGTTTTTCATTCACTTGCTGTACTACTGAGAGCTGGACAGTGAATAAGGATGACAGAAGAAGAATCTGTACCTTTAAGTTGTAGTACTAGAGAAGAATACTGAATAGCCCATGAACTGCCAAAAGAACAGACAAGTATGTCTCAGAGAAGTACAAAAGTGTTCCTTGGAGGGAAAAATGATGAAATTTCATCTCACATACTTTGGACATATTGCTTGGAAAAGCTGTTCCCTTGGAGAGGGACGTCAGATTCAGAGAGGTAGAGTGTTGACAAAAGAGAGAAAAAACCTCAATGAGATAGATTGACATGGAGACTGCAGCAGTGGGCTCCACGGCGTCAGGCTATAATGAGGATGGGGCAGGGTAGGACAGGGTTCAGGTCTGTTGTCATATCGTTGCTATGAGTCGTGCTCCACTTGACAGCACCAAACAATGGAAACCTGAAAAACTTCAGGTGACACTAAAAATGTTACTTTTGAAACTACAGACTGAAACACATTTTGTTGGTCCTCATACATAAGCTGAATTGAAATTTGTTGTTATTTAAGCAGGTGAATACTTGATACTCCCTTTAAAGCATAGGTAGTCCTGGTGACATAGCACAATTACGTGTTGGGCTGCTAAACCGAAAGTTTGTCATTTTGAATCCAACAGCCACTCACTCCCTGGGATAAAAGTGGGGAGTCTCCTCCTGTAAAGATTTAAACCTTGGAAGCCTGATGGAGGGTTGCCATGAGTTTGAATCAGCAGCAGTGGCTATGGTCTTTGAAGCCCAAGTTTCTAAGTTGTTGTATACTGTCAGGTTGCCACCTAACAACAGTAAATCTAAATCAATTGTAAAAGTGATTTGGAGCAGGAGGCGCCATCATGGGAGTCGACATTCGCCACAACAAGGACAGAAAGGCCCGCCGCAAAGAGCCCAAGAGCCAGGACATCTACCTCCGGCTGTTGGTCAAGCTCTACAGGTTCCTGGCCAGAAGGACCAACTCCACCTTCAACCAGGTTGTGCTGAAGAGACTGTTTATGAGTCGCACCAACCGGCCGCCGCTGTCCGTTTCTCGGATGATCCGAAAGATGAAGCTTCCTGTCCGAGAAAACAAGACGGCTGTGGTGGTTGGGACCATAACAGATGACGTAAGAATTCAGGAGGTTCCCAAGCTGAAGGTGTGTGCTCTGCGCGTGAGCACCCGGGCACGAAGCCGCATCCTCAAGGCTGGAGGCAAGAGCTGGCCCTGGACTCGCCCAAGGGCTGTGGCACCGTGCTGCTGTCCGGGCAGCGCAAGGGCCGCGAGGTGTACAGGCACTTCGGCAAGGCCCCAGGCACCCCACACAGCCACACCAAACCCTACATCCGCTCCAAGGGCCGGAAGTTCGAGCATGCCCGAGGCCGAAGGGCCAGCCGCGGCTGCAAGAACTAACCCCAGACCCTGCCCTCTCATTAAAAGCTATTGGCTGTTTCTGGGGGGGAAAAATGTGATTTAAGACCCTTGTTATTGTTGTTAGGGGCCATCGAGTCGGAACTGACCCATAACTGACCCTCTCGTAGATTTACCGAGACTGTGAATCATGGAAGGAGACTGCCTATCATTTGAACCACATACCTTTGGGTTGGCAGCGTTCTTACCATCAGAGCTCCCTTTTAGAGACCCTTAGTGGTTGATAATAGGCAGATAATTGTGATTGCTTGCATATCTCTCCTATTGCTTTAAACGTTCTATTCACTTAAAAGAGCTAAATCTAATGGTGACATTATAACCCTTTGGTCATTCATATTCACTGCTTTTTTTCTTAAGCATAAAATTTATTGCCAGTAAATTGCAAACTCGACAAAATGACCTATTAATGTTGTCTCCCACATTTTCTGAGGAATTATCTGGGTGCACATGTACTTTTCTCTCTCCACTACCAAGCTAGTGGTAGATCTCTTACAGAGGAGCTGCTAAAAATGATTGTTTATTCTAACAAAAGAGATTGAAAAATTCCAAAAGCACAGTCACACTGTTTCTTTCCTCTTGTGGTTTCAGGGGTTGGGGAGGCGTTTCTGTGCTTCCCTTGTTTTGCTTGGTTGAGTCTGTATATACTCAAATCATACATGAACACACAGAAACATATGTGGCTTCACACCCTAAAAAACTTCTCTGTGTAAATAAACTACCTCTAAAAATTAATAGTAAAATTCAAGAGAATCCATGTTGAACTTATTTTCTCCATAATACTATTCTATAGAGAAGAGCTGTATCTACACTTACGTTTTACAAGTAGAGACAAATGTTGATCACTTACATTAACCTGCCATGTTTTTGGTTTGGTTTTTTTTTTTATTTTATTTTATTATTTTGTGTGTGTACCATCAAATCGGATCTGACTGGTACAGGAGGAGATTGCCCCTCTTTCTCCAGCAGAGCATCTGGTGGATTTGAACCACATACCTCTGGGATTGCAGTACAGCTTCTTACCACTAGGCCACCAGAGCTCCCTTGCCATGTGCTTTTTATAAGAAGAAAAAATCTTTTAAGAGTTGGTTGGTTTTTAACTGCACTTTAGGAAGCCAGCACTCTTCTTTGTTTTAAATATAAGCTAGACCTTGTTCTTTGCTGAAACTCTAAAGAAAGAAAACTTACAACAGGCTAAGTGTATTGGACTTAAATCATGATTGCTCTTGTTGTGTTGGTATTTTGTGTGTTATTGAGTTCAAAATGGGTTACTTTATTATCTGTTAAAAGTCAATATCCCACCACAAGAAAATAAAAGTAAACAACCCACTTGTAAAACCAGCACAGGATATGAACAGACACTTCACCAAAGAAGACATTCAGATGGCAAACAAACACATTAAGAAATGTTCAAAATCCCTAGCTCTAAGAGAGATGCAAATCAAAATAACTAAGAGATCTCATCTCACCCCAGTAACAATAGCAAAATTCGACAGAGCAACAAACAACAAATGCTGGCAAGGTTGTGGAGAAATTGGAACCCTTATTTGCTGTTGGTGGGAGTGTAAAATGATGTAACCACTATGGAAGTCAGTATGATGCTTTCTAAAAAAGTTGGAAATAGAAATACCTTTTGACCCAGAAACTGCACCACTGGGAATATACCCTAAAGAAATCAGAACTGTCGCCCAAACAGATATATGCACACCCATGTTTATTGCTGCATTGTTCACAATAGCAAAGAGATGAAAACAACCAAAGTGCCTATCAGTAAACGAATGAATAGAGAAGCTGTGGTATATTTACACAATGAAATACTATGCAGCACTGAAAACAAAGAACTCATGAAATAGTATGCAAAATGGATGACATTATGCTGAGTGAAATATCTCAGTCGCAAAAGGACAAAATACTGCATAATGCCGCTGTTTTAAAACAGGACTGACATGGGGGTTGAGGGAAACTAAGAAAAGAGGAGCTATATAATATATACTACATTGAAACAGATGAAGGAAAGAACTGTTTAAAAGGAATATATTAGGTATTATGGTAGGGAGGAAAATGTATAACCATGAATGACTGGAAATCCAAGTTCTCTATAAACTTTCCTTAAAATCTCAAAATAAAATTTTTTTTTAAAAAAAATTTCACCTCAAGAGTAAAAGTTATAACCACTCTGTTATTTGTGTAACCACCTGACTTTACTGATTTGTCTATTTTATTTGGCTTCTTTTCTGTTAGGGAGTATCTCTGAAATTATTAAGTCAGACCATAAGAAACAACTTTTTTTTTTTTGTCAAAACCAGTCAAATACTGGTAGTTGGATGGTTGAGGCTGGTAGTTGTGTGGAATGAATGCACCAGTTAACTTCTGTGATTCACTCTGGCCACCATTGTTATTTTCATAATCCTCCATCTTAATCTGCTACACTCTGTTCACACTGATAATCATCATTTGTTGCTCAAAATGAACTTACTGCAAGAACTATACCATTTCTCAATTATGGAAATGCTTAGATTACAAAATCCAGGTTGTCATATATAAATGAACATTATTTTAAAAATGGAGAATTATTTCCTTTCTCCCCCCCCCCATTTGTGGAGTGTTTTATTGGGTATTATTTTTGTGGGTTTTTTTTTTCCTTAACCTAAAGATGTCATAGAAATATTAACTTAATATTAAATATTTACTTGTATGCTAATCACGATGACACGTCCGGTTATGGATTATTCCTCTGCAGAGAAGACTTGGATGAGATAAAGCCGGGTAAATCCAGGCTGTGTGACAGAGGGCTGAAGGCTTAACCAGCTCTCCTTATTTCTATTTAGGGTCATAGCTTCCATCTCAGAGCTACCTCCAGGGCTCTACTCCTGTCTCTGCAAGCCTTGTGTTCACCGTCTTAGAGCCTGCTCTGCCCTCCAGGCCTGACGTGTCATTGAGGTGTTAGCAGCCCAGCCATGCATCCAGCCCCACCAAAACAGGCTTCAGGTCCAGTTCAGCTCACTTTGAGATGTCATTAGACTCACACATTTCTTCCATTCTCTCCTATGCCTCTTTCTTTCCTCGCTTCCCATCCTGCAGCACTTTGATCCTTAGGGCCTCAGATCACATAAGAGCTCATGAAGGCCCAGTACAGGCTCCTTCTGTTTAGTGCTGCTTTGAGCCAAGGCAGGAGGGAGCAGACAGTGTGGGATGCATGGTCCAGCTTTCTGTAGGCTGCTGAGAGGTCCTCCTCAAGGACAGTGCTCTGCAGCCATTGGTGCCGTCCCTGCTGCCTCGTTAATGCGCAGAATAGTCCAGGAGCTGATTCTACACTATTAACACAAATGTGAAATATCAGAGAGTCTTTAAGTGAGGAGGAGTGGGTGCACTTTCCACCTTTTGTCATACTGACCTTGTGTCTCTTGAGGCTCCTTCACCCAACTCACTACAGCGCCGTGTAGCTGCCAGGCAGAGCTGTTTAAAGTGCAGCTCTTGTTGCCCAATAAAGGGTTACACTTTAAAATGTAAAAGTGGATTCCCTTCATGGTGCGGTGTAGAAGAGAAAACTCTTCTAAAGAACATCTTTTATCTCTTACTAAATAAAAGACCTGGGAGAAAGTCATTTAACATCTCTGGGCCTGTTTCTTTATGTGTGAAGTATAAATAGTGCATTCTTTTGCCATCTACTGAAAGCAGTTAAGAGCAAATGAAATTGAGTTGTTAATTGCTGGTTTCAGTAATTCTTGTTTGGTTATAACAATATGACAAGGGTATTTAAATATGTATTTAGGAAGAGTTATTTTTATTGTAAACTTTATAGCTGCCAAAATGAAGATCGATAGAACGAACTCTAATGTCCCTCAACAGGTAGGATAAACAGTGGAGAAGCAAACTGTGGGATAGCCTTACATCGGAATACTCCTCCACAAAAATAACAATATATACATTGGGAGTTTTCCGTCCCTTTCCTGGTATTTTCAGTTCTGTGTAGTACAGGATTGCTGTGGGTGAGAAGCACTGCAATAACAGTGACTTACAGTATTTTTATTGAAGGTTTTTGGTTTTTTCCCTTAAATCTCTTCTCAAGGAACACATCATAGGGCTGATATTTCTTTTTTTTTAGGGATGATATTTCTATTTCCTATGAAAACTTACTTAGAATTAATTGGCAGTCAGTGCTAAAGTTGAAGTATTTACATTTCTTCTTTCCCTTATTTTTCTTTTGTGAGCTAAGAGTATGACATAGCATAAGTTTTTTATAAGTCTTCCTCTACTCCTAATGCTGCATTGTTTTTCATATAGTCTGGAATCTTTAATAAATGCTCAGCATACAGACTGAATGGGTATGTGGAAAGGATATAACCCTAACACACCTTCCCTTGTTTTTAATTACACAGTATCTCCCTGGATAAGTTTTGCATGAGCACAAGTAAGTGCTCTGGAATTCCTTAAATTCCACATATATGATAGATGAGGAAAATTTTTAGAATGATAGAAATTTTCTCTATCTGAGGTGTAATGGTAGTTATAGAATTGCATAAATTTCTCAATACTCATCAAGGAGTACACCTCTAAAAGGTAATTGATTTGTCATTATCATGTATTTTTTTATTATTATTATTCATTTTAATAGACATTTACAGAGGTTTTGGATTTCCATTCATTCATTGCCGCACTTTTCCCCCCGCCCATGGGATCAATTATGCATACTGCGTTGGTGATGAGGGAAAGAACTGTTTAAAAGGGATATATGATTAGATGTTATTGTCATGACAGGAGTCCAGAATGAAGGCTGTATAGTGGAGTGGACTTGGGGGGAGAGATTGCATAACAATGAAAGAATTTTACTTTTCAAAGAGAAGAGCGAACTGGGGGGAGTTGGGCAGGGAGAAAAGTGCAACAATGAATGAGTGGAAATCCAAAGTCTTTGTAAACTTTCATTAAAATTAATTTTTTTAAAAGAGTGAAAAGAATTCCCCTACCAAATAGCACGTAAAACTTAAAAGAACATTATCATACAGTATTCACAGACACGGTTCCACGCCCTGGCTGCTCGAGGCTGCAGTGTTGATGGTAGTTCCTGGGGAAGGGACTTGTCCGCGTCATTCTCACAGTTCAGGGTGAGCACTGCCTATTTGATGGACTGCTGCGAAACAAATACAGCATGCTAGTTTTGTTTTATGCCTTTTTTTCTTTGTGAAAACAACAACCCTTTTTTTAGCTTCTTTCAGTTAGTGAAAGCAGAAACTAATGTAGAGCTCTGATAAAAATGAAATAAGTGAACTTTTTGGAAAAGCAGAGAATAACTCTGTAGTCTTGGTGTCTGGCTTCTTTAACTCACCATGTTGCTTGGAGATTATTTTTTTTAAAATTGTGTTTATTGTGGTTTGCTCCTTTGTTTACATTTCCTTTCTCTCTTAATATTGTGTTTTCCTCTACTCTTTTGAACATATAAAATACTTGCCCAAAGACCTCTGCAGAGAAGAGAACCCCCCTGCGGGTCAAAAAAATTCCACCACCAGACCCTTCCCACCCTCCAGTCTCCTCCTCCTGGGCTGCAGTGTGGAACCTGTTCCAGCCAGTAGGTTGGCGGGCGATCCTAAGGCTCACCCTTTTGTTTCCCTTCTGGCAGGAGTCCTGCACTGCCTGTGGTCCAATGTCCAAAATGTGATTTTTGTCCCATTTTCTGTTGTTCGGCAGCAAGAAGGTAAATTTGGTCCCTGCTACACCATCTTGGTCAGAATGAAGTCTTTCTAAATGTCATTATGTGTTGCTGCTTCTAGTGGGAGATTGACCTCTGGTGGCATAGTCGCTAGGGAGAGGTGCTGCTCACCCGAGGGTGGTGCCTCCCTGGAGGTTCAGCTCCGCCAGCTGCTCCGTGAGGGGAAGGTGGGCAGTCTCGTCCACGCGGCTTACAGCCTCAGAGAACTCACTCGGAAGGTCTGCTGTGAATTGGTTTCAATTCACCCACAATGAATCAGTGAGAGATTAGGGCACTTTGGCTCATCAGTTCTCAACGTTTTAAAGAATCATAGACTTAAGTTTTAGTCTTTGTAACGTACATGAACATATATAATTTAAACGATGTTCTTTGATGTTAGGCTAAATTTGAGTGTTATTTCTCTGGCCATCTTTTCATTTTCTACGTAACAAGTATTACTTTCAGGTTGCAGCAGACTTCTGTCGAGTCTCTCAGCATCAATGATGCATGTTCTAGTGTAGTAGTATGCTTAAAAGGATATTTTCTAGTTACACGTTTCTGATTGGATAGTGTGTCAGACATTTCTGATTGGATAGTGTGTCAGGCATTTTGTATGCTGTTTGAGTTGGGTTTTGGTTTGGGTTTTTTTAAATAAGCTGAGTCTAACATTTGTGAGAAAGTATACTCATTTCTAATCATGAATATTTATAGTTAAGAATATCACAAAGCAGTTGTTAGCTCATGATGAGCTGATCTTTAAAATTTATTGGCTTGATCTGACTAACTGAACAATTTTATATATGTGTTCACCGACTGGTCTTTTTTTTTTTATTATACCAGAACATTTATTGCATAACTAAACAGTGGAATTCTTAAGATGAACTGGATGCTGCAACAGCTGCCTGTTTAGGTTTCGGTGTTGTTCCTTCATGGAATCCATGCCTGAATCTGCAGTCAACGATCTTTAGGTGCCTCATGCGACCAGTACCGTTGGTATTTTGCCTGTTAGCCTTGGCACTCCAGTTATACTTTCTCTTGCGCTTGGCAGGGTAGCCACACTTGCCACAGGTGGACTTCTGGAGGTGGTAGGCCTTGGAGCTACAGCGGCGGCACAGCGTGTGCGTCTTATTGCGACGCTTTCCAAACGATGACGTTCCCTTCATCTTGTCGCCTCCTCGTAGGTAGCAAACAGGTTGGCACAGGGAACAAGGATGAAAGGCGATTAAAAGAAGCCCCAGACTGGTCTTTTATAGTGTCAAAAACTGACCAAAAATTTAGTCTTCTTAGCAATTAGAATGCTATATATACTTTAATCCATTAGCATTTTGGGGAAGATGAAACAAAGAGGATTGAAAATAGGATTTGACTTTGTTATTATAGATTTTTTTTTCTAAAAAAATTTAAGGAAACATAACAAAGATTCAACTATTGAGAAAACTTTTGTTCCTGAATGGATTTATCTCTAGTCTTTGGTATCAAATGAATGACAGCAGGCTTAGTTAGCAGATCAGAATTCTAATCGCAGATGCCATCTGTATATGCTACTACTGTAGGCAAATCTGTACCTCTGTAAGGATCTTCTAATCTAGAAAATTAAGATGATAATAAATATCCTAAGGCCCACCTGACCTAGGCCATAACCTTCACAATTACTTGCTCTGCCTCTGAGAGCTGGGCAGTGACTAAGGATGACAGAAGAAGAATTGATGCCTTTGAGTTGTGGTGCTGGAGAAGAGTCTTGAACACACATACCATCAACCACCAAGAAAACAAATAGGTCTGTCTTGGAGAGAGTGAAACCAAGTTTCTCCTTGGAGGCAAGGATTTTGAAGCTTCGTCTTACATACTTCGGGCACGTGGTCAGGAGGGACTGATCCATGGAAAGGGACATTATGCTCAGAAGAGTGGAGGGACAGCGCTGAACAGGAAGACCCCAGATGAGATGGATTGATACAGTAACTAGGGCAATGGGAGAAGGTGTGTCAGAGTCAGTGAGACTGGCTTAGGACAGGGCAGGCTTCAGAGCTATTATACATAGGGTAGCTGTGAGTCACAGGTGATTCGACGGCACATAATAACAACATGTAGTTGTTGTTAAGTCACCTGTGACTCATAGCGACCCTATGTATGACAGCTCTGAAGCCTGCCCTGCCCTGAGCCAGTCTCACTGACTCCGACACACCTTTCTCCATTGCCCTAATTCCTGTATCATTCCATCTCTTCCAGGGTCTTCCTCTCCTGTGCTACTCCTCTACCTTTCAAAGCATGATGTCCCTTTCCAAGGACCACTCCCTCCTGGACATGTCAAATGGTTGAAATTGTTTAAGGATGCTATCATGCTTAAACTCTTAGTTGTTAAACTTTATATTCTAAATTGATAGAAGACCTCTGACCAGCACTTCATATGGTAAAATACAAAGCAAAAATAGCAGATGTCCTAACTTGAATCTTGATGTTTTAAGGCTTCATATTAGTTTAATAAGTACAAAAATCTATATTCCTATTTGTATTCCTCTCTATGTTGTATTTACTGTGCCAAATTATTTTGCATTGGAAATGAAGGCATAAAATAGAACTAGTTAGACAAGCTGGAGGAAGAGATCATTGCCCCTTTTCCACTCCTTTTTCTTAGTGCTATTTTGTGTTTTCTCTCCCTGTGATTTTTCCAGGCAAAGAGTGCGTGCAGCAGTTAGCTGAGAACACCAGATATTTCAGGAGACGCCTGAAAGAGATGGGCTTCATCATCTATGGAAATGAAGACTCTCCAGTGGTGCCTTTGATGCTCTACATGCCAGCCAAAATTGGGTGTGTTTTGTTAGAAAATGAGGGATGTCTGTCACACAAGACTTTCAGTAGCTGTGATAGGAGACTAAGGGCTATGGATTTTGTTAGGAGAAAAATGTCTGGGTCTCTTGTTCATAAGCTTTATTTGCTTGATCTGCTACTAAACAGTGCATTCTAAATTATAAAATTTGTTAAAATATTTCTTCTTTCTTTCAACAAACATGTGATTGTTTTGTGAATCCAGCAGGGTGGCTGTTTTCACTTTGTGACAGTTGACAGTGCCCTAGTCCCGCCTATCTCTGCCCCTAAGCTTGGTCCTGTGTTAAGGCACTGTGTCAGGAGAGTGGTATGGATCAGCGAACAGAATTTTTAAAAATCCACATCCTAGACAAGCTTCCATTTGAGTGAAAGCCAGAGTCAGAGAGACAGAAGACTGTGGATTTGGTTGTGTGTTAGAAGATAGGCTATAGGAGAAAACAGATCAGGAAGAGCACGTTGATAGTCCCTTCTGGGCGGGCAGAGTACATTAAAGAAAGTAGTTAGGGTATGCCTTACTGAGAATTTGCTTCCAAAAACACTACATTTCAGCAAAGACTAAAAGAAACTCAGATCCATTTGGGGAAACACTCATATAAAGGCTGTATCACAAAAATTGTCTTGTTGATGGAAGAATAGCAAAGAGGTCAGCGGAGCCAGAGTGCAAGGTCCAAGGGGGTCAGTGGCTGCGAGGTCAGAGGGCTGATAGCAGAGTGTGTTACTGGATAGTTACCAGATGTGCAGATTGCACGAGCTTGTTTGGTTCATGCAAAATATACATTAAGGAAAACTTTACCCTGGAATGGCTCTCAGTGTATTTGAAAAGACCATATGTATAACAAAACCAAAAGCTATTTGAAAAGCAAATGGGAATCAGTGTAACTATATGAAAAATAGTTCTATGCAAAAGTACACAGGAGATAAGAATAAAGAAGTGGTTTTCTTTGTATAGTATAAAGTAAGTGGGAAAAAATGTCTTTTCAGGATGAATGAGTTTTGAGCTATATTTTAAATATAAGATTGGATGTATTTCACTGTTCATATTTAACAGAACTCATCCAAGGAGCAGACCTTTTTCTGTGTCTTTGAATTACCAGTGCCTGCCACAGCCCCTGCCTCGCCGGGGGTGTCCAGTTAATTTTTGCTGAAGTGACTAGCAGGAAGAATTACATTGGGAATCCTGCTGGTTTGAGGAGAAATTGGGGAACAGTGGCTTACCAAGGGGAAATCATGAGTCATTTGTCAAAAAGCCGTGTGAGTACTTGGCAATGTAGTCTTCAGAGAGTATGTTAGGGAAGAACCACAGCACAGGTTGTCTTCCTTGTTCTTCTTTAAATAGAATTATCATAAATAAACTGGAAGGATTGCTGGACCTGGAGGACTCGCTTTGTCAATAATCCTTTCACTTTGTCAAGAATCCTTTCTGTAGAAAAGATTGTATCTATAGAGAGGATTGTATCTAACCTGAGGTCCCTGGGTGGTAAAATGGCAAGTGCCCAGCTCCTAACTGGAAGGTAACAAGTTCAGATCTACCCAGAGGTGCCTCAGAAAAATAGGAAGATGGGCTAATCTTACAAACCACAAAACCAGGCAAACAAAAGACGAAAAAAAATCTGAATTCCAAAAGCAGGCACTGTCAAAGAATCGTCTGTTCCTAAAAGGCTCCCATCAGTTGGCCAGCCTGTCTGTAGGAGGATGTCCCTGTACCTACAGACCCAGCAGACTGCCAATCCTGTCAATTCGAGGACCAGGTTTTAAACTCACGTTCATTTGGAAGCTTCTGAGCCCCTGTTAGATCAGGGACACTCTTTAAGGCTTCAGTTACAATTGTCATTAGATCAGTTGCCTTGATAATTGGTCCGTCAGCTCTTCGTTCACCTTTGTGAAGGAACCCATCTGGGAGACTACCACCCTGTGGATGAAAGGAGGAATAAGAGGTGTTTTTGTGAACTGTCTGTTCTCATTTTAAGAGACGTTAAAGGAAGCTCCTAACAGAAGTCTCCAATAGCTGCATTACCAGAGAGTCTAAATCAGTCAGAACACTTTGTACTCTGGGCTTCCTGGCTTATTTTCCATTATTTTCTTTCCCCTCACAGCGCCTTTGGGCGGGAGATGTTGAAGCGGAACATTGGTGTGGTTGTGGTCGGATTTCCTGCTACCCCTATTATTGAGTCCAGAGCTAGATTTTGCTTGTCGGCAGCTCATACCAAAGAAATACTTGATACGGTAAGTAGACACTTCTTCTTTATTATGAATACACCTTTATGATGAGGTAAGAATAAATTACTTGTGAATCCTTATGTTCTCAGAGAGCCTAAGTGATTTACTGGTAAGAAATAGGTGGTGCACTATGTTACCTAAACATAGTTATTTGAAAATAAATCACAAATACTTTAACACTGCCCACTAAGCTCTGCATTATCAGAACTAGCTTGTTTTTCTGGCTTCATCTTGTTTGTCTTCCACTCTTCTCAGTAAGAACTCCACAGCCATCATATCTCTATCTAATGCTGTCGCATGTTGTTCTGACTGTGCAGGTTTTTTTCTCAAGCCTTTCTTCTCCTTTGCCTGTCTTCCCCCACCCCTGCCCCCATGCTGAGAAAAACGTATCCTAATTCAACAGTTTCTACATGTATAATTTAGCAACATTGATTACATTCTTCAAATTTTACAACCATTCTTGGATTTCTGATTCTCTCATTAACTTAAGTTCCCTAAGAGTCCTATCTAATTTTTCAAGTTACTGTTTCACTTTGATCCCATATAAGTAATTTGTAAAGGAGCATATTGCCCAAGAGAAGCCTCTTTGGCTAGCTCAACTGCTGATTAGTTTTGAGAAGACTTCAGGAGTTAATATGGATGTTATTGAACAATATCACTGATAATCTCTTCAGAACAGAGCAAGGAAACACTGCATGGTTCAAAATCAGGAACGGAGTGCATCAGGGATGTGTCTATTTCTACACCTTTCTAATCTATATTTGAAACAGATCATTTGAGAGACTGGACTTGATGAAGAAGAATGTGACATCAGAATTGGAAGAAGACTCGTCAACAACCTGCATTATGCAGATGACACAATCTTGCTTGCTGAGACTGAAGAAGACCTGTATGAAGTATTTGCTGCAGAAGGTCAAGGACTACAGTCTCCAATATAGATGAAAGCTCAGCATGAAGAAAATGAAGATTCTCACCACTGGGCCGATTGGCCGCATCATAATAGATGGAGAAGAGAATCTGCTGTTAGAGTCCTCTCCAGAGTGCTGAGAAGCAATGATGTCAGACTGGAGACTAAGGTGCACCTGATACATGATCTTCACAATTACTTGCTGTGCATCAGAGAGCTGAACAGTGACTAAGGATGAAAGAAGAAGAATTGATGCCTTTGAGTTGTGGTGCTGGAAAGAAGTATTGAGCACACTATGAACTGCCAAAAGAATAAACAGGTCTAGCCTAGATAGGGTGAAACCAAGTTTCTCCTTGGAGACAAGGATTTTGAAGTTCCATCTCACATACAATCAGCATGTTGCCTGGAGGAATCAGTCCTTGGAGAAGGACATCATACTTGGAAGGATGGATAGATGGCACAGGAGAGGAAGACCCTGGATGAGACAAATTGATACAGTGACTAGGGTAAGGGGCAGGTGTATCAGAGAAAGTGAGATTAGCTGAGCTCTTATGCATAGGGTCACCATGAGTTGCAGCCAACTCAGTGGCACATTATTACAACAGCATATCAGAGAAATCAGTTTCAGGGATTCATTCACCCCCTCATGGCTCCGGAAAGTCTAGCGTCTATTATGACAGTTTGAAATTCTGTTCTTCATCTGCCCCTTTTGATCAGGATACTGCTATGGAATTGTAGATTAAAATGTTCAGCTGTTCAATAGCTGCACACCATCCATTTCTTCAAATCTCATGGCAAAGTTGCCATTTAACTGCACGTTCTGTATCCTGCTCCTCTTCCTGACTCTTCATCTTCCTCTGTTGCTACAGTGAATACAGACCAACTACATACTGAATGGTTACTTACATGCTTTTAAGACCCCAGACCCCACACACCAAACTAAATAGAAGAACAGAAGCACTAAACACATCATTTGGCCTGTTAACTGGGATGTCCCATAAAACCATTACTCTAAACCTCCACACCAAGGAATCACGTCCCATGAGCCATAGCTGCTCCTGAAGTATGTTTTCAGACACTGTAATGGCCTCCACAGCTATTTGGTGGTCATTATTATACTATATTCATTCTTTGTAAGCCATTTAAAAGAAATTTGCTCAGAGGTGGTAATAATTCCTAGGACTGCCATAGCAAACTGGGTAACTTAAAACAATGAGAATGTTTTCTCTTATAGTTCAGGAGGCAAGTGTTACAAAATCAAAATACAGCAGGGCTGGTTCTTCCTGGAGGCTTTTAAAGACAATCCCTCCTATGTCTCTCTTCTAGCTTCCGGTGGTTGCTTCAAGTCCTTAGCTCATAGTCCAAAGCTCCAGTGTCCATTTTACATGGTGTTTTCTCTCTGTGTGTCTATGTCTCTGTATCCTAATCTCCTTCATTTTTCTCTTGCAAAGACACTAGTCATTGGACCTGGGGCCAATCCCAACCCAGTATGACCCCATTTTAACTAATTACATCAGCAAAGACCATATAGTCAAATATGCCTGCTGAGATTCTGAACAAACGTGAGTGTTGAGGAGACATTGGTCAATCTAGGACAAATGTATTCCAGATTATTCAGTCCTTAGAAGGAAGGATAGAGAAGCTCTGTCTCACATACTTTGGGCATGTTCTTAGGAGAGGCTATTCCTTGAAAAGGGTCATCATGCTTGGAAAGGTCAATGAAAGAGAGAAACATCCTCAACAAGGTAGACATTGAATGACTGCAGCACTGGGCAGAAATGTGTCAGAGATGGTGGGGACGGCACAGGATAAGACAGGGTTCAGATCTGTTGTTCGTAGGATCTCTATGAGTCGTACTTGACTTGGCAGCACCCAAAAGACCACCACCAGTTATTTCAGAGTGTAATAATTCATTGTTTCTACTATATTCTCATCTCTTGGTATACATACATATACACACACACACACACACACATACACACACACACATTATATATATACACATATATATACATATATATATATATAGTTTCACATCTAACACTTTAGACTTCTGGTAATTATTTCTGAAAGTTTTAGAACTCCCAGAAAAAAAACTGCCCAAAACTCAAATTTGTTGTCTTTATGTCAGTACCAACTCTTGCCTAGTCAGTGAAGAGTCTGTAGGCTGTCTATCGCACCAGAAGAAAGTGCCCATCTTTTTTGCAGCGGAGCCATTTATACATTCAAACCACCTGAGAGGCTCCGCCTTTGGGTTAGCAACACAGCTTGCTGTGGACCGCTCCACCAGAGCTTCTCAGCCTCTCGTTCACTCTCATAACAACCTAGCCTTCGAGTCAGAGCCTCATAGTTGCCCCTCTGGTGTGTTTTCAGACAATAGGGACAGTGTACATTTTATTTGCAAGTCATACTGATTTTTCATACAATCATCCATAGTTCTTTCATTTTATGACACTGATTATATTAATGTGGCTAGTTTGTTACAGTGTCAAATCAGCCCTTTATTGTGTGGCCTTTCCCTTCACCCAATTTATTTATGAATTTGTGACCTTAACCACATGCTATGTTTGTCAGATTGGATTCATTTTATTGCCACTGTGTTTTTATTTATTATGATATTTAGTATCTTTTCCATAGATGTTTCCACTTCTCAGAATTCTTATCAGTAATTCTTGCTTTGATTAATCTAGACATGTCCCAATAAAAAGAAATTAAGATAATTTAGCACTGCTGACCTGCCTGGAAAAGAAAACATAAAAGAAGTAATTTTTTTTATAAGTACTTTTTAAAAGTCTAAACATCTTTTTGTTTGTAGCTCTATGAGAAAGTTATAAAATCTGACTTTTTAAAATAGCTACATAAATTAATAATTATGAAACAGTTGATAAACTTAGAGTGCATAAAAAATCTAATTTTTATATCCTTATAAAGACAATAGCACAGGGAGGGGGGAAAGAATGTAATTATATTAGAGATAACTTTTTATGTACTGTTGAAAATTAACTACTGTTAATCTGAAATAGATTGCTTTAAAATTATCCCTAGGGCAACAACTAACTAAATAATGCATATATAAATAAATACATTACTTGACACAAAAGAAAGTAATAATGGAGAAATACTGGAACAGCTAAGACCTAAAACATCCAGGAAACAAACAACAATGACAGATGTAAATCCTGCTTTACTATTGAATACATTAAATATAAATTGACAAAACTCTTCAATCAGAATTCAAAGATTTGTAGGAATGAGTTTAAGAACATGAACTATATCCTCTCTACCAGAGACACACTTTGCATTTACAGACATAATTAAGCTGAATTCTGTCTGCAAATGGAATAGAAATAATGGAATGGATAGAAAAAATAAGCTTGCTCAGCTCCACAATCAACACTCTTGGAACGAGCAGTCAGGAAATGAAAAGATTAATTGCTCTGTGAAAATCTGCTGTCAGAGACCTCTCCAGAGTACTGAGAAGCAACAGTGTTAGTCTAGAGACTAAGGTGCACCTGATTCAGGCCACGATCTTCAGTTATTTGCTGTGCATCAGAGAGCTGGACAGTGACTAAGGATGACAAAAGAATTATTTATGCCTTTCATTTGTGGTCCTGGGGAAGAGTATTGAACATAGCATGAACCACCAAAAGAATAAACATGTCTGTCTTTGAGAGGGTGAAATCAAGTTTCTCCTTGGAGGCTAGGATTTTGAAGCTCTGTCTCACATACTTTGGGCACATAGCCTGGAGGGACCAGTCCTTGGAGAAGGATATCATGCTTGGAAGGATGAAGGAACAGCACAGGAGAGGAAAACTGCAGATGAGATGAAGTGACACAAAGACTGAGGTAATGGGTGTAGATGTGTCGGAGACAGTGACACTGGCTCAGAATAGGCAGGCTTCAGAGCTGTTGTACGTAGGGTCGCTATGAGTCGCAAGCACCTCGATGGTGCATAACAGCAATAACAACATGCAAACAGTACAGGGACATTATGCTTGGAAAGATGGAGGGTCAGTGAAAGAGAGGAAGACCCTGAACTAGATGGATTCACACAGTGACTGCTGCATAGACCCTGAAGTAGATGGCTTCACACAGTGACTGCTGCATTGGGCTTGACTGTATCAGAAAGTGTGAGGATAACACAAGATACAACAGGGGTCAGAACTGTTCATGCACTTGCTGTGGGTCATACTTGACTCAGTGATACCGAACAGTATGCAAACAGTAACCAAAAGAACCACAGTGGACACAGTTCAAACGCGGGCGGGCGGTCCCACTGCTCTGCAGTTGCTGTCGTGTCTTCCGAGCTGTGTTGTCTCTCTGCCCACTGGATGACCTCTCAGACCGCAACCCAGCCACAGCCAGCATTGTTGCCTCCCAAAAAGGGGCAGAGCCTAGCGGGGACGCTTCTTGGGGCTCCATGGGCAAGAGGCTACAGCAGGAGCTGGTGACCCTCATGATGTCTGGCGACAAAGGGATTTCTGCCTTTCCTGAATCCAACAACCTTTACAAATGGGTAGGGACCATCCATGGAGCCACTGGCACAGCATATGAAGACCTGAGGTATAAGCTCTCCCTAGAGTTCCCGAGCGGCTACCTTTACAAAGTGCCCACGGTGAAGTTCCTCACTCCCTGCTGCCATCCCAACGTGGACACTCGGTAACATCTGCCTAGACATCCTGAAGGACAAGTGGTCTTCCCTGTATGACGTCAGAACCATCCTCCTCTCCATCCAGAGCCTGCTAGGAGAACCCAACATCGACAGCCCTTGGAACACACACGCTGCTGAACGCTAGAAAAACCCCACAGCCTATTACCTACAGGAAACCTACTCGAAGCAAGTCACCAGCCAAGAGCCCTGACCCGGTCGGTCTGGCCTCTCTCCTTGTGCCGTGTCATCTTTTTCCCTTAGTTGATCTGGCCTTCTTGATTTCTGTCCAAGAGTTTATATCTGAAGCTGTGGCGTCCTTTCTGTTTTATTTGGTTTGGGGTTTTTTTTAATTTTTTTTTTTTTTTTTACTTTTTTCCTTGCTTATTTTTTTTATTTCTTTTAAATATAATTTTAATGAACATTTACAGAGATTTTGGATTTCTATTCATTCATTTATTTGTTTTTTTAAAATTAAGCTTCTGTTTGAACCTTTATGATGAATATATTAAATAAACACATTTGGGGTTAAAAAAAAGAACCAGAGTGCTAACGTGAGACAAAATCAACTTTAAGACAGAAATTGTTTCATAATAAGAAAAAGAGCATTCTGTAATGATAAAAATAAATGGTGAATCCATGAGTCTGACAAAGGAATTAAGTACTTAACAGCAGAGCTTGAAAATACATGAAATAACAGCATAATTCACATTCCTCAGGTACACAGAGAATATTTGCCAGCTTGGACTAGGCAATAAAGCAAACCTCAATAAATTTAAAACAATTAAAATCTTAATAGGTGTATTCTCTGACATGAGAATGGCATTCATTCAATTAGAAACCAATATCAGAAAGTAAATTTGGCAAAGTTACATTATATGGAAATTTGACAACACACTCCAGTAAGTAAACAATGACATAACAGGGAAATTGGACAAATCAGAATGGAAACATACCATACCAAACCCTAAAGGAAGCAGCAGAGCAGTCTCAGAAAAATCTATAGCTATGAACTCTATATTTAAAAAGACCTTTAGTTACAATCTATCCTTCTGTCTTAAGAAACTGGGGAGGGGTGGAATCCCAAAGCAGGCAGAAGGAAGGAAATAATAAAAATCAGAACAGAAACTAATGAAATAGAGAATTAGAGAAAATTATTAACAGATTCAAAATTTCGGGGAGCTCTGGTGGCCTAGTGGCAAGGAGCTGCAACTACAATCCCCGAGGCGCACAGTTCGAATCCACCAGATGCTCTGCCGGGAAAGGAGGGATAATCTCCTCCTATACCAGTCAGATCTGATTTGACGGTACACGCACACAAAAATAATAAAATTAAAAAAAAATTCAAAATTTCGTTCTTTAATGAGATCAATAGTTGTGATAAACCTTAGAATCCTAATTAACAGTCATTTATTCTGTTACTGTTTGGGAGGCTGCAAGTCCAAATTTAGGGTGCCAGCTGTCAGGAGAAACTTTTCTCTCCTCTTCTAGGAGTTTCCTAATGAAGGAACTTGTCTTCTTTTTTAAGGGCACTCCAGTTCCCCGGTAATGAGAATCTTTGATTTCTCATGTTTTTGATTTGTTGTTGAGCTTCAATCAATATTGAAGGCTGCAGTCCTTGACCTTCTGCAGCAAGCGCTTCAGGTCCTCTTTAGTTTCAGCAAGCACGGTTGTGTCATCTGCATAATGCAGATTGTTGTTGAGTCTTCTCCAATCCTGATTCCACACTTCTCCTCATAGAACCCAGCCTCCTAGATAATCTGTTCTACATATAGATTTTAAAGATATGGAGATAGGACACATTCTTGGCGCACACTCTTCCCAATTTTGAACTATACAGTGTTTCCTTTCTCTGTTCTGATGACTGCTTCCTAGTCCAAGTATAGATTTTGCATAAGCACAGTCAAGTGTTCGGGGATTCCCACTCTTCTCAGAGTCAGCCACAGCTTGTGATCCATACAGTCAAATGACCTTTGCATAGTCAATGAAACACAGATAGACATTTCTCTGGTACTCTTTGCTTTCAGCCAAGATCCTTCTGACATTAGCGATAATATCCCTAGTACCACAACCTCTTCTAAACCCAGCCTGCACTTCAAGCAGTTCTCTTTTGATGGGTTGTTCCAGTCATTTTTGGGTATTTGTCAGCAGAATCTTGCTTGCATGTGGTATCAGTAATACTGTTCAGTAATTTCAGCACTCTGTCAGATCACCCTTCTTTGGAATGGGAATTAATATAGATCTTTACCAGTCAATTTGCCAGGTGATTGTTCACTGGGCCAATTGGCAGCATCATGATAGATGGTGAAGAGATTGATAACAGCTTCAGTTTGCTTGGCTCTACAGTCAACACTCTTGCAGTCAGTTGGCCAGGAGATGACCTCTCTTGGAGAAGCTGGTGGATTTGAACCATGTGCATTTGGGAGGGCAGTGCAGCATCTTACCACTAAGCCACCAGGACTCCCAAAACACACACTTTGGAAACTGATTCAAGAATAAATACAAAACTTGAATAGACATTTCACAAACAGATTAATGATGTAATAGAATTCACAACAGAAACTAGGTCCAGATTGTTTTCACTGGTGAATTCTACTAAATGTTTAAAGAATTAACACCAATTCTTCACAGACTCTACCAGCCAATGGAAGAGGAGAATGCAACTCCCAACTCACATGAGAACAGTATTGAAAATAACATACAGAAAACAAAATGATTGGCCAAATAACTCATGAAAACAGATAGATAAATCCTCGTCAGCAAAATGGCAAATCAAATCCAGTAGCATTATATAAAGAATAAGACACATGAATGTACATATATACATATGAACAAGTGAAATTTATTTAGTGGAAAATTATTTAGCATAATAATAAGATGACGGTTTTTTAAAAAAAATGCCTATTGTCTCCAAAACCAGAAAATTAATCTGAGAAAATCCAACCCCCTTTCATGATAAAACCCTCAGCAAACAAGGAAAAAAGGGCATTTGTTCAATATGATAAAGACTTCACAGATAATAACCTAATTTATATATGTGTATTAACATTTGATTATGCTCATGCGAAACCTATGCTTGGACCAGGAAGCAGTCCTCAGAACAGAGCAGGGGAAAACTGCATAATTCAAAATCAGGAAAAGAGTGCATCAAGGATATGTCCTGTCTCCATACCTTTTCAGTTAATATATGGAACAAATCATTCAGGAGGCTGGGCTTTATGAGGAAGAATGTGGCATAGGGATTGAAGGAAGACTCATCAACAACCTACAATATGCAGATAACACAGTATTGCTTACCGAAACTGAGACCTGAAGCACTTACTCCAGAAACTCAAGGACTCTAGTCTTAAATATGGGTTGAAGCTCAACATCAAGATGACGGAGATTCTAACCACTGAACCAATTGGTAGCACCATGATGGATGGAGAAGAGATTTGAAGTTGTTAACAATTACAGCTTTCTCGGCTCCACAACCAACACTCTTGCTACCAGCAGTCAGGAAATCAAAAGACAAATTGCACTGGGAAAATCTGCTGTAAGGGATCACTCCAGAGTATTGAGAAGCAAAGATGTCAGTTTAGTGACTAAACATGCCTAATTCAGGCCATGGTCTTTACAGTCATTTGCTGTGCAGTGGAGGGCTAGACATTGACTGGCAGAAGAATTGATGCCTTTCATTTGTGGTCCTGGAGAAGAGTCTTGAACATACCATGGACTGCCAAGAGAAGAAACAGGTCTGTGTTGTAGACGGTGAAACCAAATTTCACCTTGGAGGCCAAGACTTTGAAGCTCTGACGTGGCCAGGAGGTACTGGTCCTTGGAGAAGGAAATCATGCTTGGAAGTATGGAGTGACAGTGCAGGAGAGGAAGACCCCAGTTGAGATGGATTGACACAGTGACTCGGGTAATGGGAGTAGGTATTTTGGAGGCAGTTAGACTGGCTAAGGATAGGGTAAGCTTCAGAGGTGTTATACATAAAGTCACTATGAATTGCAGATGACTGGACAGCACATAACAACCACCACCACCATACGTTTTTTGTTGTGAAAGACAGTGCTTGCTTGCAAGCAATCTTTCCGTATGAAAACTTATTACTAAGAAGGCATAAATCAAAGCATTGTAGCATAAGAATCAAAGTAATCTAGCATAAGAATAATCATATAGGAGCTCTAGTGGCAAGAAGCTGCACTGCAATCCCAGAGGTGTATGGTTCAAATCCACCAGATGCTTTGCTGGAAAAGGAGGGACAATCTCTTCCTGTACCTGTCAGATCTGATTTGACGGTACACACACACAAAATAATAATAATAAAAAATTTTTTTTTAAAAAGAATAATCTTATAGGGAGCTCTGGTGGCTTAGTGGCAAGAAGCTGCACTGCAATCCCAGAGGTACACCGTTCAAATCCACCAGATGATTTGCTGGAGGAGGAGAGGCAATCTCCTTCTGTACTAGTCAGATCTGATTTGACGATACACACACACACACACAAAATACTAAAATTAAAAAAAGAATAATCATATAGCTCAGTGGAACAGAATTAGAATCCAGAAATAAGCTTTTTTTAAAAAAAATGATTTTTATAAGGAATGTTAAGACAGTTCCATGGAGCCAAAGCATAGTCTTTTCGCCAAATGATTCTTGAACAACTGGCTATCTAGATCTGCCACATGCGAAAAATAAGTAGGATTTTGAACTCACAGTATATGTAAAAAATTAACTCAAAGTGGGTCATAAATGTAAATAAAAGGTGAAAGTATAACATTATTGGGAGGGGAAAAAAATCTAAGAGTAAATCTTTGTGCCTTCACTGTCATGTCAGTTCTTACTCATAGTGACATTCCTTTGTGTTCCTGTGGCTATAAATCTTTACACTAGGGAACTGCTATCTTTTTCTTGCAGAGATGGATTTGAACTGCCCACCTTTGAGGTAGTAGCCCAATATGTTATTCACTATGCCACCAGTGCTCCTTCGTAACACTGAGTAGGATCAGCACTCACCCCTCATTGCCATCAAATCAAAACCAATTCATAGCTGATCCTCCAGCGTCTTTTCCCAGGTGATAAATCACATGGAAGATTACTTGCCTTTCTCCCTCAGAGCAGTTGATCGATTCGAACTAGCCACCTTTAGCTTAGCAGCTCAGCCACCTACATAGAAGGCCACGAGAGCTCCCCTCAAGTAAAGAATGAATAAACAACCATAGAGGCCATTTAAAAAAAATAGAGTACTGATTCAAAGGACAGCATGGGTGAGCCTTGAAAACATAGTAAGTAATAGGAGTTAGACTCAAAAGTCCACATAGTGTATAATTCTATTTATAGTTGATCCTAATTATTTGTGGGCATTGTGTTTGTGAATGTTCCTACTTACTAAACCTTATTTACAGTCACAAAATCAGTACTTGCAGTGATTTTTAGTTGTTCACAGAATGCAGAGCAGTGAAAATTTTGACTTGCCCAAAACACCCCTTCACAGCTGGTGTTTAGCAGTGGTGCTCAGCCCTTCTCTCTGCACTCCTTATATAAATAAGTATGCTTTTTGCTATCTGCTTACTGTTGTGGGGTTTTGTATTTTTGTGTGTTTTGTTGGTGATTTCACTGTTTAGTATGAGTTGTACTGTTGGCCATGAGTACAGTGCCCGTGTGAATAACCAGTACATTTAAAATGCCACATGTGTGAAGGGAAGGGCAATATACAATAAAAGTCTAATAGGACATTTTCGTAAATTAATATAATAAGTTATATAGACCAGGAGTTCATAAATGTTCTTTCCTTTGTGAACCTAATAAGTTATGTGAAATCTCTTTTAAATTAGTAAATCCTATATCAAAGGAAGCTCTGTTGGCCTAGTGGCAAGATGCAGCATGGCAATTCCAAAAAAACATGGTTTGAATCCACCAGCTACTCTGTAGGAGAAGTATCTGCAGTCTCTTCTGTGCCATTAACTGCCTCTGGAAACCCACTGGAAGGTCAGCTATGGGTTGGTTCCAACTCAGTGGTCCCCAACAACAACACATCAAAGAGCAGAGGCAGAAATGGTTAATGAAGTCTCCCAGCTGACCTTTCTCTTAAATTGTTTAAGAGCTTTGGATTAAACTTTTCAAAACTATCCCTGTTCAGATAGCATGTTGAAGTCTCATCTTCTGTTTGCCTTTATTAGTTTTTGTATTTTTTTATGTGAAAAATCTTTTTTCTTAAGTTAAACTTTATAAGGAAAAGTATTAAATATTTTCCCCTTTCTTTCCCCAAACTGGTTTTTAAAAGTTAGCTTTGTAGATGGATAAACTTGCTTTTTATACTAAGTATGATTTTAAAACAACTGTCTTACTTTTGTGTAATACGAAGTATGCATTCTGAAATTAAATTTTAGCCATTGTAATACTGAAGGGAAATATGATGGGGATTTGTAGAGTCCCACTAGGTAACAATGCTATTCTCCTACTTTTCCGGCCTGTTGTGGGTCCCTTGTTTCTGAATCTGAGGGCCAAGGATCTGCCATTCATTGAACACTGCATGCAATGGCCTGTGCTAGGAACTTTCTACAAATGGTAAAAATCCTCCCTTCTAAAGGGTTGCAGATTTTTCCCCCCCTTGTCTTTGGATTTCTCTGGCAGCTTAAGATATCTCTCTATTGCATCTGTTTTTCTGAGAAATTATAGACACAGGTCACTTTCCTAAATGGAGATTCTCTATTTTAACTATGCTCCTTTTAAAGAAGGAGTCACAGTGGGCTCTGGTGGCCCAGTGGCAAGAAACTGCACTGCAATCTGAGAGGTGCACGGTTCGAACACTCCAGATGCTCTGCTGAAGAAGAAGGGACAGTCTCCTCCCGTAGCAGTCAGATCTGATTTGACAGTACACACACACACACACACACAAAATGGAAATAAAATAAAAAAAAAGAAGGGGTCACTTTGGGTATGACATTTACTGTTTGTGTACTTTTCTGCGCATACATTATATTTCCATCAAAAGGTTATTGAAATACACGAATGAAACCACTTTAGAATTACCTCTAGCAATTAGGACCACTGATTAGAGAGAGACTTTTCTATTCATCTCATACTGTTTTCTTTTTTGAGCTTTGAAAGTTTACAGAACAGTTGTTTTTCCTTTAAACTTTATACATCTTTTCATTTTATACTTTTTTTTTTTAATACGGAAAATTTGAAAAAAAAAAAACTTTGTAGAAGTACAGGTTTTACCAAAAAGGAGGAGAGTTATCAGGAGAACAGTTCTGTAGGTTAGGATTTGGGACTTTGAAGTGAGGCCTGATATCCAGTCCCAGTTCTGACCTTTACTTTGTCTGTTGTGTACTCAGAGTCTCCCACCAACAGCTTCTACTCTCTCTACCAACACCACATAATAGCTCGGCTTGGGGACTTTTTAAATTTTGCATCAGGGACCATCTAGGAATCTTAACTCCCACCAGTTTTCTGAAATGTAAGTTTATGAGTTACTAGGAAGAATGACATTTTAGCCAGTGTGGATGCATGTCCTTTACCCACCATTTCATACTTTGACAAACTATACCCTTTTTATGGTTGGACTAAAGTACTTGTTCAGAAAAGTAGCTCTTTCTTGTAGCTGTAAAGTCATCTGATCTAAGTGTCAGCACTCATCAAAGCTCCACTACCGACAGCCGTAACTACAATCATCTTCAAGAAAATCAGGAAGCATGCATGCTCGCATCCTGCTGGCTCTCACTGACCTCTGCTTTGTCTTATGTTTTAGGCTTTAAAGGAGATAGATGAAGTTGGAGACCTTTTGCAGCTGAAGTATTCCCGCCACCGGTTGGTGCCTCTACTCGACAGGCCCTTTGACGAGACTACATACGAAGAAACAGAAGACTGAGCCTTTTTGGTGCTCCCTTCATGGAACCCTCCTTCCTCATTTGCAGGACAGTGTGTGGCCTTTCCGAGCCGGTTCCAGGAGCCACACCTCTGTGGCCACCTCATGTGAAAGACGTTGCTTCGACTCCAGAAGGTGGCCACCTCCACCCTAAATGGCATTTTGTATATAGTGAAAAACTGCTTGACATCCTTTCTTTGCTACATCTCACCTTTGAAGAGAAAGGTGATTTAATTTGTTTTGTTTTGTTTTGTTTTTCCATTAAAAGAAGGTTTATTTTATAACCCTTTTACTTGTGATATCACACTGACCCCAGCCTGTTGCATCCTAACCATTTAGTCATTCCCCATTCCCATCCACCATGAAGACTAGCGGCTCTCTTCTAGGCTCATCAAGAGCCATGCTGGCCCTGGCCCTGAGGCCCCGTGACTCACCTGGCCCTCCTCTTTAGGCAGCAAGTGCCTTCCACTTCATTCCATCAGTTTTTAGTTTGCCAGCCTTTGAATCTCTGTGTAACTCATCAAGTGATCAACCAAAGTTTCTTTAGTTGTAAGTTTTACTCCTAACAAAACAATAATACTGTAACCAGTAACAGTACTGAAAGGCTCACTGTCTAATCCGCATTACCAGGGACCTCCCTCAGCTATGGTTTTCGTCCCTTTTGTTCTAATCACCAGATGTTTTCTTCTTCCACCATCAAATATTTTTTTCCTAACAGCCACAGTCAGGGTTTGCCCCCTGTCGGGTTCTCTCCTAACCTAGCCCTCTGTTTGGACCCTGACTGCTTCAGAAGTGCCCCTATGTTCTCCTGGCCAGACTTCTGTGGGACAGTTGTGGCCAACACTCTATGTGTTGTGTACAACACTGGTCATCTAGAGTGAACGGCTCTCCAGAGGGGGTGAGGGTGCAAGGGCAGTGCGGAAAAAATGATTGGTACTTGCAGAATGCCTGTAGTTTAAGCGTCTCTTTGCTTCCCACAGTTCAAAACCATGACAGCCTCGGCTGAGACTGGATCCAGGACAGGACTTGAAGTGAGAAAGGAAGATACTGGTAAATCTTGTGCTCAGAAGTCATTCGTCATTGTCCTATTTAAGGATGAAAGTCTGTCATTTAGAAACAGACCCATTTCATTATTACTCCTGATGGCTGCTTTTCTTCAATTCTCTTTTCTTTTTCTTTTTTTATTCATTGTTGCACATTTTTGTTTTCTTTTCTTCTTGATGTCATGATTTTAGCTCAGCGTCAGGGACTTAGAGCCTCCTGTTCCTTCTTTCTCATCCGTCCCTGCTCCTGCTTCTCTAAGGCATCCTGGACACATTTGTATCCTTTTGCTAAACCAGAGTCCTTTATTTCAGTTCCATCTTCGTAGTTCAACGGTGTAAAAGAACTTCTTTCCAAAAGCTTTATGCTGCATGACCAAAGAACAAATCTGAAAGTCACCATTTTCTTTTTTTTTTCTTTTCTTTTGACCAAAGCGTGAGGAGAACCTTCAACTTTGTTACTCTCAAGGTCAGCTTGTCTTCTGTACTCATCAGGCAGGACAGGAGAAGGGTTCTGAAGAGAGTGGGCAGAGAACGTACTCTCACACTGCTCTGTTCTGAAATTGATTCTTTAGTTGAGAAGGAGTCTCCGTGCTAATCCCAGGGGCACCTTGCACGGCACCATGGGTGCACATTCGGGTAACGGAGAGTAAGGGCAAGGTTACTGCTTGTGAAGATTTGCTTTCATGTCTTGAGAATAAGTCCTCTTTGGTTACTCTCAGCATCTGAGAGAGTTAAGCCCTTGAGTTATTCCAAAGTTTCAGTTTGCTTTTTTAATGACTAGGAAACGATCAGGTATGAACTAGAGAGGCAGGGAATGTACAGAGCATGTACAAGGGCTGGGGGAAACGAGAGATTGTTGTGAACAAACTCAAACCGAACATTGCTAGGCTTCTCTGACATCGAGTCCCTCCCAAAGGATCAGCACTGCACAGTACCAGCTGGCTTGCACACTGCACTTAATAAAGAGGTGAGGTTTGCAGAAGTCTTTTTTTTTTTAAGCAATGAGCTTAGTTTTCTTATGCTGGTATGCTTGAAGCGACTGCAAGTTGAAACACTGGTCACAGTTAAAACAGCATTTTCATCATTGTGCTAGTGAAGAAAGTTTTCAGAATAAATGTGATTAAGCTACAATTTTATTTTAAAGGAACAAAACTCTTCTAATCTACCCAGGTCCAGTACCTCTGTACTTTGTGGAAAAAAATACTCTGTATACATTATATACTGATTGTTTTATAACTTTAATAGAAATCTAGGGTCTAAATCATTTTATAAGTATGATTATTTTTCCAAGTATTTGGAGAAATACACATTTATATAAACATTATGAACGAGTAAAAATTCAAGACATACCAGTATTATTTAAAACAATTCAGTCCATGGCCTAATTGGAGACTCAACTAGGCATCAATTAACTTGCTACCAGAAACCTACATCTAGGTCCATTCCGTGAAAGCGTGACTAATCCTCATCACCGTTTCTCTTCCCTCCTTTCTGTTTAAGGGCAGAGTCCAAACAAACATCATGCAGTCGCATAAGATGAAGTATCCCACACAATGGCTGTAATGTTCTTCCAGCAGCCAGAGAATTAAACATTCTTCCAGTGATTCGTCTCTCCTTGACCTTTCTGTGTTTTCATTGCCTTTATTTTTCTAATTCCAGCCTCAGAGACAGCTGAGAGGTAGTAGCACTGGGCTCTGAGGGGTCAGTGGATCGGATCTCCTGCTTTTCCTTCCACGCTCATTCAGGTTCACATCTCAGGAGCAGGCAGGGAGCTGCTTTCCCGCCAACCTAAGGGAGACTGGGTCGGAGTTTCTTCTGACTTAGTGTCATTCTAAGCTCAATGTTCTGTGTGTGCTACACTTTCCTTCTTCCCATCAGTAAAACCAAGAGGAAGAATGGATTACCTTGGGAGGCTTATTATTTCTCTTAAGAAGAAAAAGAAAAACACAAACCGTGTGTTTTTCTCACTACCTCCCTATTTTTCCTCCTTTTTCCAAATCAGTGAGGAACTGTGGCGCCCAGTGAGGTGGCTTGATTATGCGGCCCTCCTAGCCGTCTCATTGGTTAATGAAGAAAGAGAATAGGGATCATTCTTGCTTTATAAGAATGTATAAGGTTGTGCCACAAGCCTGGAGAAACTTAATGCAATTGACTATGTCAGAGTGTTACTGTATATAGAACTGCTGCAGTATAATCTCTTGGTAGAGCATTTCCTCAAATCCTGAGTAACCCTAAATGGGTAATGACCTCTGCTTTAACCTATATTGATAAGAAAGAAGGGAGAAGAATGGGTTTCCTTCTTACACTCCACCATTATAATGATCAAAAAGTGTTGAACATTTTCCAGAGGTAAAATCAGCTTAACCTGAGGCTTACGAAGAGAGGCGTGAAAATGAAAAGACTCTTACTGGCTGTTGAGCAGCTGTTGGCTAAAATACAACCCAAAACCTGGAGATGTGCTGTTACCTGCTTAACATAGACGCTCAGTGTCCACATAGCATCTTAGATCACCAGGCTGGTTCATCAGGACACCTTCCTCATGGAGAGACGCGTGCCTTCTTTCTTTAGCTCTTGCTAGCTAGAGAATTGAAGGGTGGCTCCCTCCCTCTCCACCTCGAAGAAATGCTAGGACCAGCCAATGAGTCTTTTGCTTTTAACTTCAGGAAAGTACTATTGTCCCTTTCTTGTTTCCATTAACTTGTTTTCAGGCCATCTTTTGCTATAGACCAGGTGTTTTCCAGGAAGGTTATAAAGAGGGTAACTGAAGCCCTTAATGAAAATGTTTTCTACTGTTGTGGTTGTGAAGTCTCACATTCTCTGTCCACCCTTTGGAGAATTTGATGGGGGCAGCTGTGGGCAGGTTTTGTTTACAGTATTACTGTTGCGAGGTGCCACTGAACGCAGTTTCCACTCGTAAGACCCTACGTACAACAAACCTCAGCCCAGTCCTGCGCCATCCTCAGTCATGGCTGTGTTTCAGCTCACGGCTGTCACCACTGCATCAGTCCATCTCCTGGAGAGTGCGTCTTCCTCTTTTTTGCTACCCCTCTACTTTACGAAGCATAATGTGCTTCTCTGGGGATTGGTCACTCCTGATAAAATATCCAGCGTAAATGAGATGAAGTCTCTCATCCCTGCTCCTAAGGAGCATTCTCACTCCGCTTCTTGCTAGACAGAACTTGTTTATCCTGTCTGTCAGTGGGGTAGTCAATATTTGTCACTCACACCATGATTCAGAGCATTGCTGCTGCTTTAGTCTAACTTACTTACGATCCACTTTCCAAATGCCATGCACATGAGGCATCTGCTAAATAGCATCGCTTGGATCAGGTGCACCTTGCTCTTTCTAACACGTAAAGTGTTAGTGTTTTGTAGTGGATTTGCCCAGCGCACGATGCCTTTTGATTTCTGCTTCCATGAATGTTGATTGTGAATCCGATTACAGTGAGATCCTTGACAGCTTCAAATCTTTTCTCCATTTCTCCTGATGTTGCTTGTTGGTCCCATAGTGAGGACTTGTGCTTTTCTCACAGTGAGGTGTAATCCATCCTTAAAGAAGGCTGTAGTCTTCGATCTTTATCAGAAAGTGCTTCAAGCCCTCATCACTCTCAGCAAGCAACGTCCTGTCTGTCATCTGCACATCGCATGTTGTTAACAAGTCTTCCTCTAGTCCTTGATGCAGAGGTCTTCACTTGATAGTGCATATGATAACTAGCCTTAAACTGTGATTCTTTTGGTATGATGAGTCGTAATAAACTGACCCTAAAGAATGCAGTGGCTCTTAAACGGCAGTTACTGTGATGTGGTACCCAAAGCTCTAGATCAAGCAGACTAGCTCAATGAGGTACTTTCTAAGTGTCCTGCGTTGTTGCCTCTGCATGGATAACCCTTCCAAGCATGCAGAACTCTGAGCCAATCAGGAATCTGCTTTTTCCAATAGGGAAAATTTCCAGATTTGTGTGCACAGCTTGAATGCTTGGCCCAGACCTTCAAGGAGATGGGAATGTCACTGAAGAGGGTGGGTGGTGACTTGTCTTCACCATTGAATCTTTCTTGTTACCTCAGTGAAGTTAAACAAAACTGCATGTGGAGGTGATACAACATCCTTGCAGGTCTTTCCCGGGACACTGGGGAAATTGCCCTCTTGGAGCAGGCAGCATGCCCACAGCATCTTGATGATCCCTCTCTGTATAAAGGCAGCTATCATTAAGAGAAGGGGGAAAGAGACACATCCAGAAATCGCTTATGGGAGAGCTGATACCTTATTTTCTTGGCCCATGTTTTTCCATTGACCAAGTTACCTGTAAACTGGAATTTGCAAGGGGTTCTGTGATACCCCATCTCTGTTGCTATAATCTGTGAAAA
>NW_006399787.1:7009396-7020127 GCF_000299155.1 Elephantulus edwardii
GCAGTCCATGGTGTTCTCAATACTCTTCTCCAGCACCACAGCTCAAAGGCATCAATTCTCCTTCTATCCTCCTTGGTCATTGTCCAACTCTCTGACTTACAAATTATCCCCTGAAAATATATCCTCTTTTAGCCCAATGAAACATCCAGAAAGAGAGAGATTTGCCTCTCTTCTTTTACTAAATAGCAGGTGCTTCCCCCTGTGCCAGGCACTGTAGTAGGCATGCAATCACAGTGGTGAACAAATCAATGGCAGTGCTGACCTTTGTAGTAAATAAGCATGTGAAAGTGCACAGTATTGTGAGACTGCTAATTGCTGTGGAGGGAAGAGGAAAACGTGGGAGAAGCATGTAACCAGTGTCTTATTTTGATAAGGTGATAAATGTCTGAGGAAATGGAGAATCTGGAAGAAGGGCCATGTGGTTGGAGCTCAGTGAGCAAGAGGCAGAGTGGAGAGGAGGAGGCAGGGAGGAGGAGGTGGAGGCTGATCGCCCGGGGCTCTGAAGTCATAATTAGTGGTTTCTCCTGCGTGCACTGGAGAGCACTGACAAAGACAACCGTTAGCATGCGGTTTTGTTATAGTATTTTTAGTTATGGACAAAGCTAATGATAAAATTTATATGCAAATGGAAAGATGAATAAGCAAACAATCTTGAAATGGTTGTGTTTAGGTGCCATTTAGTCGACTGACTCACAGCTACCCTGGGGACAGATGGAAGCCTTGCCCGATGAACTACGTCCTCACCAGCTCTGCTGTGCTCGACCCTTCATCGCCATCTCTCTGGCAATCCACCTCATTGAGGTTCTGCCTCCTTTGCTGATTCCGCTTTTCCAACATGATATCTTTTTCCAAGGACTGATCCCTCCTGATAACAAGCCCCAAGAATATGACACCAAGTCTCACAATCCTCACCTCCAGAGATCACCTAGCATATACTTCTTCCAAGAAGAGAGGCTGACTACATATCATTCCATTGAGACAGTGTGCTGTTGTCAGAAGGGTCATCATGTCATCATGATCAATGGAACAAACTAGAAAGTCCAGAAATAGACCCACACATGTGACAAAGGTGTCAGAGTCATTCACTGCTGAGAGCAAAGGCATTACAGTATGTCCTGGACCAACTCAGATTCATTTTGGGGAAAATGGCCTTCAACCTCACATAATACATGAACATTAATCTCAAAATGGATCATAGATCCATACATAAAATTTAAGACTATAAAACTTTTAGTAAAAAATAGATAAAATAATGTGATTTGGGATTAGGCTATACCTTCTTATGACACAAAATAGTCTTAAGAGAAAAAAAACTGATGGACTTTATAGAATTTAAACTTCTGTTTAAAAGACAATAAAATGCAAAAGCAGACTGAGATATAATACCCATAATACATATGTCTGACAAAAGATTTATAGCTAGGATGTTTAAAGAATTCAATTTTTAAAAGAAATTGAGCAAATATTTCACAAAAAAAGGCTAATGGCTAAGAGGCTCAGTATCTATTATTGGTCATGAGGTAAATACATGCAAATGAAAAATCCAATGAGACAGTTATTACCCACCACTAGAATAGTTAGGGAACTCTGTACGGAATTGAGAGTTGCGCTGCTCACAGATACCACACCTCTCAGGGCATTCTAATCCACCAGTAGCTATTGGGAAGAAAAATGAGCACTCTTCTTCCATGTGATTTATAGCCTTGAAAGCCTGTGGGAGGGTCAGCTATAAGTTGATTCTGACTTGATGGCAATGAGAGAGAATAGTTTAAAAAGAATGACAGTCCTGGTAGGGGAGGGTAGAAGCAGAGGGATGAGGATGTGTAGGGGGACAGAGGTATTAATCATGGGGCTGTACAATCTGATGGGTGGGAGGGTGAGGGAAATTGGAAGAATCTGTTCTCAAAAACAATGTATTCAAGTTTTGTAAATAAACTAGTATTAAAAAAAAAAGGGAGTAGCAAGTGTTGGCCAAGGTACAGAGCAACTGGAATGCTCATAGATTGTTGGGGGATATGTAAGATGGTACAGCCACTTCAGAGAAACAATGTGGCTATTTTTGAAGTGTGTCTCTCTCATTTGCAAGTATTTACGTCCTCCCTAATTATGAAAACATGTCCACACAAGAACATCTACTTGTGTATCCATAGCACCTTGGTTCTTAATAGTCAAGACCTGGAGCCAACTCATATGTCATCAATAGGTGAATAGATGAAATTGTATTCTACTCACAGGGTACTCAACCATGAAAAAGAATAAATTACTGACTCCTACAAAAAGAAGTATCTTTTATCCGTATCTATTCAGTCTATCAACAGGTGTTTGTGTGGATCATGACGAGTTGTGGCTGACATTGAGAAGAATGGGAATCCCAGAGCACTTGATGATGCTCGTGAGGAAACGATACCTGGACCAGGAGGCTGTTGTGTGAACGGAGCAGGGGAGCAGGGATGTATTCTGTCTCCTTACCTGTATATATATACATATATACTGAGCAAATTATCCAAGAAGCTGGAGTCTATGAAGAGGAATGTGGCATCAGGATTGGAGGGAGACTCATCAGTAACCTGCATTATGCAGATGACACAAGCTGGCTTGCTGAAAGTGAGGAGGATTTGAAACACTTGTTGCAAAAGATCAAGGAATGCAGGCTTCAGTGCCTTAATATCAAGGGGGGAAAAGATTATTACCACTGGACCAATAGGCAGTGTCCTGATGGATGGAGAGGAGACTGAAACTGTCAAGAGCTTCATCTTGCTTGGATCCACAATTAACACCTTTGGTACAAACAGTCAGGAAATAAGGAGAGACACTGCAATGGGAACATCTACAGTTAGGTTCCTTTCCAAATTATTGAGGAGTTACGATGTCAGTTTGAGGACTAAGGTGTGTCTGATTCAGGCCATGGTCTTTCCAATTACTAGCTATGGATCTGAGACCTGGACAGTGAATAAGGACGACAGAAAAAGAATTGACGCCTTTGACCTGTGGTATTGGAGGAGAGCAGTGAACATTCCATGGATGGCCAAGTAAATGAATAGGTATCTCTTGGAGAGGATGCAGCCAGAGTGCTCTTTGGAGGCAAGAATGATGAAGCTTTGCCTAACATACTTTGGACATATTGCTAGGTGGTGCTATTCCTTGGAGAGGGACATGAAGCTGGAAAGGATGGAGGGTCAGTGAAGGAGAGGAAGACCCTCAACCAGGTGGATTGACATGGTAACTGCTGCAATGGGCTGTTGTGTCAGGAAGTATGAGGATGGCACAGGATAGAACAGGGTTCAGATCTTTCTCTCATAGGGTCACTATGAGTTGTACTTGGCTCGATGGCACCTAACCACCACCACAACATTCACTCTGCTCAGCAAATAATTCGAGAAGCTGGACTAGATGAACAAAAATGTGGACTCAGGATTGGAGAAGACTCAGTAACAACTTGTGCTATGCAAAAGACACAACCTTGCTTGCAGAAAGTGAAAACTTGAAGCACTTACCACAGATGATCAAAGACTACAGCCTTCAGTATGGATTACATCTGAGCGTTAAGAAAACACCTTCACCACTGGATCAGTAGGCAACATGATGTTAGAGAAAATATTGAAGTTGTCCACCCAGCTTCTTGTTGTTAGGTGCCATTAAGTTGAGTCTGACTCACAGCAACCTTATGAAAACAGATCTGAACCCTGTGCTGGCCTCATCATCTTTAACACACACTCTGGCCCATTGCTGCAGTTGCTGTGTGAATCCATCTGGTTGAAGGTCTTCCTCTCTTTCACTGACTCTCCACTTTTCCAAACATGATGATGTCTCTTTCCAAGGAATAGACTCTCCTAGCTACATGCTCAAAGTATGTGAGAAGAAGCTTTGCCATTCTTTCCTCCAAGGAGCACTCTGGTTGTGCTTTTTCCAAGACTTACCTGTTTGTTCTTTTTGTAGTCCATGTTGTTGTTGTTATGTGCCACTGAGTTGCCTGTGACTCATAGTGACCCTATGTACAACAGCTTTGTAGCCTGCCCTGTCCTGAGCCAGTCTCATTTACTTTGACACACCCATCCCCATTACCCTACTCTATCAGTTCATCTCATCCAGAGTCTTCCTCTCATGTGCTGTCCCTCCACCCTTCCGAGGATGATGTCCTCCAAGGATTAGTCCATCCTGGCCACATACACAAAGTACGTGAGACAGAGCTTCAAAATTCTAGGCTCCAAGGGGAAACTTGGTTTCATCCTCTCCAAGACAGACTGATTTGTTATGTTCAAGAATCTTCTCCAGCACCACAACTCAAAGGCATCAATTCTTGTGCCATCCTTAATCATTGTCCAGCTCTCTGATGCATAGCAAGTAATGTGAAGACCATGGCCTCAGTTAGGCACACCTTAGTCTCTAGACTTTTCAGTACTCTGGAAAGGTCTCTGACAGCAGATTTTCCCAATGCAATTCGTCTTTTGATTTCCTGACTGCTGGTGCTAAGTGTGTTGACTGTAGAGCTGAGCAAACTAACTGTTAACAACCTCAATCACTTCTCCATCCATCATGGTGCGCCAACTGGCCCAGTGGTGAGAATCTTTGTCTTCTTGATGATAAGCTTCAATGCATACTGAAGACTATAGTCCTTTTCCTGTAGCAAGAGATTCAGGTCCTCCTCAGTTTCAGCAAGCAAGGTTGTATCATCTGCATAATGTAGGTTGTTGATGATTCTTCCTCCAATCCTGATGCCACATTCCTCCTCACAAAGCCCAGGTTCTCAAATGATCTGTTCTGCATATAGATTGAAAAGTTTTGGAGTCAGGACATATCCCTGATGTACTTCCTTCTTAATTCTGAACCATGCAGTGGGTCCCTGTTCTGTTCTGTTCTGTTCTGTTCTGACTACTCTTTCCTAGTCCATGTATAGGTTTCACATAAGCACAATCAAGTGTTCTGGGATTCCCATTCTCCTCAAGGTTAACCACAATTTGTCAATACAGTCAAATACCTTTGCATAGACAATGAAACACAGATAGATATCCCTTTAGTACTCTCTGCTTTCTACCAAGACCCATCTGACATTGGTGATAATGTCTCTACTGCCATGGCTTCTTCTAAATCCAGCTTGTATTTCTGGTAGTTCTCTGTCAATGTACTGTTCCAGTTGCTTCTGGATAATCTTCAGCAGAATTTTGCTTGTGTGTGATATGAGTGATATTGTATGATAATTTTCACACTCTGTTAGGTTACCTTTTTTTTGGAATGAGAATAAAGATGGATCTCTTTCAGTCAGTTGGCCAGGTAGTTGTCCTCCAGATTTCCTGGCATAGACTGGTGACACATCTAGGGCTACATCTGTCGTTTGAAACGTTTCACTTGATATCCCATCGATTCCTGTAGCCTTTTTTTTTGTCAATGTCTTCAGTTCAGCTTGAATTTCTTATTTCATTACCACTGGGTCCTGATCATATGGTATTTCCTGAAATGTTTCAATGTCTTCAATTCTTTTTGATAGAGTGCCTCTGTGTATTACCTCCATCTTCTGATGTTTCCTAGATCATTTAAGATTTTGCCCAGAGCATACTTCAGTATTACAGCTTGAGACTTGAATTTGTTTTTCAGTTCTTTCAGCATGAGGAACACTGAGCTAGTTCTTTCCTTTTTATTCTCCAGTTCTAGGTCTCTGCACATTCTGTTAGAGTCGTTTGCCTTGTCTTCCCAAGTTGCCTTTTGAAATTTTCTGTTCAGCTCTTTTATTTCAGCATCTCTTCCCTTTGTTTTGCTTCTCAACACTCTAGTGCAATTTTCAGGGTCTCTCCTGACATCCATTTTTGTTTCTTCTTTCTCCCCTGTCTTTAGTGACCTTCTGCACTCTGCATGAATGGTATCTTTAATGGTGTCCCATAGTTCATTTAATCCTCAAGCACCGGTGTTCAATGCTTCAAACCTATTCTTAACTGCAAGCAAAAGACACAAGAATGGGGGAGCTCTGGTGGCCTAGTGGCAAGAAGCTGCACTGCAATCCCAGAGGCGCACAGTTCGAATCCACCAGATGCTCTGCCGAGGCAGGAGGGGCAATCTCCTCCTGTACCAGTCAGATCTGATTTGACGGTACACATGCACACACACAAATAATAAATTAAAAAAAAGAAGGAATAATTTAAAAAAAAAGACACAAGAATGAAAGTAACAAGATCTATAATGCTCTACATGGTACCTTAAATATAGGCAAAAGGACAAGCAGGCTTGCTGAACATTCAGGATGAATGACTTAAAACTTTCAGTTCTTTGGCCAGGAGAACCTGTTGCATGGGAGCATTTCTGATTAACCACTTCTAACAAGAAGTTAAAATGTGAGGGTTGTTACTCGACGATGAATCATGCAGGGTTTGAACAGTGACTGGGGAGGGATGTACAACAAAATTTGGAAAACATAAAAAAGAACCAATTTGTTTTGTCTTGACTAACAGGAGCCTGAAGACTATGCCCTTCAGTCACAGAACAAAACTGGAAAGAAATCCACCCCTTTGGCTCAAATTTCAGCCAAACAATAGACAGGCCTGTCCAGGGACTTATAAGACCTAGAATACCCTGGCTCCTTAGAATACACAAGTCTGTATTGTCAAAAGGGTAGCATTTTCCCAATAGAAACATTAAAGGAAATTAGAATTATAAGATGAAATATTAGCTTACCACATGTATAAATTAATATATGATTTTTCTAGAATACCTTATTGTCTTCTGCGTAATGACTGAGACCCTCCAAGTCTAATCCTGCTTCAAATCTGCAGCCTGAACTGGGTTCCACACCTTCCCAGATGGGGTTCTCTACATCCTCTCCTCCTGTTGTCCTTTTGATGGTTTATTGGCTAGGTTATGGTTCCCATTTGTTAAACCAAATACTAGTTGCTGTTCCACAAGTGAATCGAATATAATCCAATGTAATTATCATCCATAGTGAAATCTAATGAATTCTAATAAATCAATTGTGAAGGCAAACACCCCGCCCCCAAAACCCCCACATACATGTCATGATAGACAGTGAAGAGACTGAGATTGTTAACAGTTTCCATTTGCTTGGCACCGCAATCCACACTCTTGGTACCAGCAGCCTGGAAATCAGAAGACAAATGGCATTGGGAAAGTCTACTGTCAGAGACCACTCCAAAGTACTTAAGAGCAGTGATGTCAGTCGGGAGACTAAGATATGCTTGATTAAGGCCATAGTCTTCGCAATTACATGCTATGCATCAGAGAGTTGGACAGTGAATAGGGATGATAGAAGGAGAATTGATGCCTTTGAGCTGTGATGCTGGAGAGGAGTATTGAATATACCATAGACTGTTAGGAGAACAAACAGATTCATCCTAGAGTGGGTGAAAGCAGGCTGCTCCTTGGAGGCAAGGATTCTGAAGCTTTGTCTGACATACTTTTGACATGTTGCAAGGAGGGAACAGTCCTTGGAGAAGGATGTCATGCTTGGGAGGGTGGAGGGACAAGTGCAGGACAGGAAGACCCTTGTTGAGATGGATTGATTCAGTGACTGAGGTAATGAGGGTAGGTATGTCAGGGACAGTGAGGTTGGCACAGGATAGAGCAGGGTTCAGAGCTGTTGTGCATAGGGTCGCTATGAGTCACAAGTGACTCAATGGCACATAACAACAACATTCTTAAGATTATTTTAAAATTCAGGTGGGATAGACTCAAGGTCAGATTTTGGGTTTTGTAGGCTTCATTTTCTTCAGCTTTAGTTTGAATTTGCATTTGAGTAATTGATGGTCTGTTCCACAGCAAGCACCTTGTCTGGTTGATATTGAGATTCTCTGATGATGCTGTGGGTCGTTTTGTTGTTGTTATTGTTGTTGTTGTTTTTCTGTTCAGCATTATAGTAACATGCAAACCTCCAATGATATCAGTGATGGCTGAAAATGAGCCACATTGATCAGGGGTGGAACTGAGGCCTCCTGTACAGTTCTACCATTAACCTTAGTCTTCAGAGTAGTTAGACCCCTCTATTACAGATGATAGTGCAACTCAGAGGAGTTAAATAACCAATGTTACCTGAGTGATACAACTGTTAACATACTCATCTGCTGACTGAAAGGTTGCAATCCAACCAGAAGCATCTGCAAAGAAAGGCTTCCCATCAAAGTTTCCCTGCCATTAAAAACCCAATGGAGCACAGTTCCACTTTAACACATACGGGGTCACTGTGAGCTGAAATTAAGTTAATGGAAACAAACTTTGTTCCAAATGGACAAAGCAGAATTCAAACCTGAGTTTCTCTATATTCAGGCATACCTCAGAGATGATACCTTCTTGTTCAGTTCCACACAATTAAGCATGTCACGTAAGATTTTTGGTTTCTCAGTTTATGTAAACCTTATGTTCACATTCTCCGAACTGAGAAATGCACATTCGCTGCCATGGAGTCCAGACAAACTGATAGCTGACTCTCTATTGGTTGCTGAGGATGTAAGTCACATAGAAAACGATTGCGCATCTTTTTCCCCAGCAGAGCTGCTCACTCTCTGGGGGGTTCGAACCACCAGCCTCCAAACAGATATGGCCTTCGGTTCAGTGGTGCAACTCCTCTGGATTATGCCAACAGAGCTCCCTAGTGTTCAATAGTGTCATAAAAATGTTTGAAAAGTCATGAGAATTAATAAAATGTGGTGCACCATGCTTCTGGACAAACAGGGCCAATAGACATAGTCCACACAAAGTTGTCACAATTGTAAAACATAAGGAGGGGAAAAAAAAACACCAAACACACACACATATCTATCTCAAAACAGCTGAGTCTGGCTGTCTTGTTGGGGCTACAAGTGGTCTCTCAGAACTGCACACAATCCTCTGAACTTTGCTCTTTCTATGTGATATAAAGTTGTGACAAAAGCTGGCCCTCCAGTAGGTTTTCTTTCAGATGCACTAGATGTCAGAGGAGAGTGTTCATCCTTCTTACTGAAAGCAGTGAGTGTATTTTAAACCGCGTATCTTTGCTAGCAGAAACTGAGGAGAGCCTGAAGCGCTTCCTGCAGAAGGTCAAAGACTTCAGCCTTCAATATGGATTGAAGCTCAGCATCAAGAAAATAAAGATTCTCACCACTGGACTAATTGCCTGGCAGCATCTTGATAGATGGTGAAGAGATTGAGAGTGTTAGCAGCTTCATTTTGCTTGGCTCCACAACCAACACTCTTGGTAGCAGCAGCCGGGAAATCAAGAGATGAACTGCAGTGGGAAAGTTGGCTGTCAGGGACCTCGCCAGAGTACTGAAGAGCAACGATGTCAGTCTGGAGACTAAGGTGTGCCCCATTCAGGCCATGGTTTTTGCAATTACTTGCTATAGGTCAGAAAGCTGGAGAATGACTAGGGATGATAGAGAATTGATGCCTTGGAGCTGTGGTGCTGGAGTATTGAATATACCATGGATTACTAGGAGAACAGTTTTGCCCTTGACAGGGTGAGACCAGGCTGCTCCTTGGAGACAAGGATTCTGAAGCTTCGTCTGACATACCTTGGACATGTTGCAAAGAGGGACTAGTCGTTAGAGAGGGCCATCATGCTTGGATGGGTGGAGGGACAGTGTAAAAGAGGAAGACCCTGGAGGAGATGAATTGATTCAATGATTGGGGTAACGGGGTAGAGGTGTCAGAGACAATAAGATTGTCACAGGATAGAGCAGGGTATAGAGCTATTATACATAGGGTCGCTATGAGTCGCACATAACAGTAACAAAAAGCACCTTTGGGTTGGCAGCACAGTTTCTTATCACTAGGCCACCAAACTCGACTTACCACTAGGCTTAATTCTTGTTTAACTACAGACCACAACCGGAAACCCAGCCTCTCCCCGCCACCAGGGATCCTGAGCATCTTTCTGTGCTTCTGACTGCACAGGAGTGAGTCCTGTGTCTGCGGAGGAATCGCATCTTCTAACGTTCATTCACACCATGCCACTTCTCACGGCCCCTTGGAGTGTCTGGTCTCTGCCACACGCTGTGGTTTTGTTCCTGTCCCATGAGGCAGGCTGCTATTCTGACCCGAAAGCGGCCTGCACGTGAGGCGCCATGCTCGAGTCCTAAGAGGAGGAAACCCGGCGACTCCCAGAGGCAGGGCCGGCTCATCTGGCCCTTCTTCCATGGAGTCTCCCCAGTGTTCTCCTGGAACTTTTCCCTCACATCTGAATCTCACTTGTTTCTGATTGTAACGCGCTCGGACGGAGACCCCGGGGCTGCTGATGCAAGGTGTTGGGTCAGTGTTTCCTCTGATTTCTAACTCAAGTAGCGGCGAAGGAAGAGCTTTTGGGGATCACTTCACTCACAGGAGTCACTTCCAAGCCTCCCTCCCCAAGCAGAGACTTGGGTGCACACATATTTGCGGGAGATCTGAAGGCTTGTTTGGGCAGCGGTGGGTGTCGGCCCGGATGAGCCCGCGCCAGGTCAGAGCGCCCCAGCCGTTGCGCCCTCGGAGTGGGCAGAGGTGGCGCCGGGCACCCCGCGCCCCACAGGAGTCGCAGCGCGGGGCTGGAGAGCTGCAACTTCCTCCGAGTAGGAATTCGCTTGGGGCGGCGACGGCGACAGTGGCGGGGACTGAGGGCGGGGAGGCAGCAGATCAAAGGGAGCCGCCCGCTGGGCCAAGACGTGTCCGGGAGAGCTGAGGGGCCACCCCTCCAGGGAGGGCGGGGGACATCCCGGTGCGGTGACCCGGAGAGCGGCGCAGGCCCCCACGCTGGGGACTGGGTGGGGGGGAAAGGGGGTAGGG
>NW_006399787.1:7020645-7043421 GCF_000299155.1 Elephantulus edwardii
GCGGCGCCGACGGGGCGTCTGTGTCCGGGACGCGGTGCCGGGGCGACGCCAGGTGGGCCAGTCCTCCAGGTGTGCGCACTGCGCGCGCGGGGCCGGCCAGACTGGAGCGGGTCCACGGGGCGCACGTTCCAGTTCTGACCGAGGCACCCGGGGTTGGGGAGCGGGCGCGCCCTCGCCGGTCGCTCTGAGCGCACCTCTCCTGCAGCAGGGCTTTCAGGCTCTCCAAGGTGCGCGCGCTGGAGGAACAAGGAGCTTTGCGTTGCCAGTTCACTCAGGTGACACCATGGGGCAACCTCTTAGTAGAAATCCGCCAGGTTCCAGTCTCTTCAGATAAGGGAGGTCCTCTGATGTGCTGAGTGGGAGTCAGCAGGAGAGAAAAGCAGAAGACAGTCGGGGCCAGCCTGCGGAAGACTACGCCTTCCAGTGTGGAGGGTGTAGTTGGGCACCTTTTGAGTGACCTGTGGGTGGTCACTGGGGATAAAAGACAAAGGAGGGAGACAGGACAATGATATCACCGCCTTGGGAAGAATCCTTGAAGTGTCAAACACTGAGAGTTGGTAGCTCAGGCTGTCCCTGTGGATGACAGTGGACAGGGACCCCAAGTCTGGGCTGGGCTTGTATCAGGGGAGCGCATAGACAGATCTGGGTCACAGGTGTCCCTGTGATGAGTGGAAAACAGAGGCGTTCCATTTTCTTGATTAGAACTAGGAGAGGGCTGAAGAGCTGTGATCCCCTAAGGAGGACATAATTTCACAGCCAACCCCATGGCAGGTGGTTCTAATCCACCAGCTACTTACTCCAAGGGAGAGAGGTGGGCAGTTCCCTCCGTGGGAAGAGGAATGTCAGTTCAGAGTTGAATCGAAGAGCTGAGTGAGAGCAGAGCTGGCGCCAGGCTATTAGTGCCCAGGCTGCTAATGCACTTGCGAGGAAGAAAGACTTTGTCAGCATTGAGTGTTTCCCTAGACGAGTATTTCTCAGCATTTTTCATTACTGCCCCCTAAGGTTGGACATTGACTAAGGATGACAGAAGAAGAATCAGTGCCTTTGAGCTGTGTTGTTGGAGAAGACTACTGAATATCCCACAGACTGCTAAAAGAATGAACAAATAGTTCTTGGAGAAAGTGCAGTCGGGGTGCTCCTTGGAGGCAAGGATGATGACATTTCATTTCGCATACTTCGGGCATATGGTCAGGAGGGCCAGTCCTTGGAAAAAAGACAGCATGCTCGGAAAAGTGGAGGGTCAGCAAAGGAGAGGAAGACCCTCGACAGGTTAGCTTGCCACAGTGGCTGCAGCAGTGGGCTCTTGTATGTCAGAGATGGTGAGGATGGCACAGGGTAGGGTAGGTATCTGCTGTTCATAGGGTTGCTCTGCGCCATCAACTCGACAGCACTTAACAACAGTGATGAGCCCCCGGAGGGTCCGTTTGAGGATATCGATCGATTATCACCTAAATCTCATTCCTAGCCAACACACCCTATTAGTGCAGGCTGTTAGTGGAGGCTTATTTGTAGCTATGGTATTGAGTAGGCTTCAGACAAACTTCCAGACCGAGGCAGACTAGGAAGAAAGACCTGGCTGGCCACCTCCCAAAATCAGCAATGTTTTATTGTGTTGTATGCCTGGGATTGTCACAAACGAGGGCCAAGTCCATGACAGCACACAAGAAGGAGCCTTTTAGACTTCTCTCCCCTTGAATAAAACATTAATGAGAGAGATGGGCCGTTTATATACCGTGACTATTTGGAGTGTCACAAATCATTGTAACTCTGAGATTTTTTTAGGAAACACTCCCCCTCAAAGATCTAGGTTTTACTCTGATGAAAGAATGTGTGCCGGTCCCTGTAGTTCCTCCATTTGGACACTACTTTGATTCATTTTAGGGTGAGTCTTTGCTATGGGGGCTGTCTTATTCACAGAAAGATGTTGAATGGCATCCCTAGCCTCTCTCCACTACCTACCATGAGCACACCCCACACACAGTGTGGCGGCCAAAAATGTCTCCAGGTATTTCCAGATCTCCTCTATGGGGACTCCTACAATCAACCTTCTCCCTTGCACGTAATCTTGGTGATCTCTGCTTTGAGAACAACTGCTGTAGACAAATCTGAAAGAACTCCACAACCTCCGGCCAACCCTACCTCCGAGGTGGAAATGACAATGCTAATAAAATTAACTCAATTACCCCTCATAATAAGTGACTTCTGTAATAGTACCTATCACTTGGTATTGTAATTATATTTTTACTATGTTTGCCATCCCTACCCTCAAGGTGACTGTCCAGCCTAGGAGAGGAGTGATTTTAGAGCCAACATCATCTCCAGTCTCTGCACAGACCTGGCACCAAGCCCTCAAAAACATGTTAAAGCAAATTAGAGCCATGGAGAGAAAGTGGAGCTCTGGCGCCCAGGCTGGGCTTCTGGTCCCAGCAGGTCTTTAACTAACAAGTGACTCACCTTAGAGGATTTCCTCACATTGAAAATAAGGGGCCAGTTATCTACATGATGCCATCCAGCTCTGGCATGGTCCCACAGGTCTGCGGGGTTTGTGTTAAAGCCCTTACACCTCCAGTGGTGTTATTTTATGGATCATGTTGAGAGAATTCAGATTGTTCTTCTAGGCACCCGTATACTGGGTCAGAAATACCTGACCTTTAGGAAGACGCTAAAGAAAGTAAAACCTCCTGGGTCTACAGTTGTGGAAAGACTGAAGGCAAGTGAACATCTTCTGCCCCCAGAATCAGTGGACATGGCTTGATTTGATGGCTTTTCATTGGCACAGCATAGTAGGCCTTGTTCCCATTTTTCAGACGAGAAAGTTAAGACAGAGAAATTAAGCCTTGTTGGAATTGAGAGTTGAGGCTGTCATTATCAGCGCATATGTGTGTGTGTGTGTGTGTGTGTGTACACATATAACTTTGTATGCCATGCCTTAATCTACTTTTTAAAATTAATTTTAATGAAAGTTGACAGAAACGTAGGATTTCCAATCATTCATTGTTGCACTTTTCTCCCTGCCCTTCCCCCCCCCCCAATTCACTTTTTTCCTTGAAAAGTTAAAGAAAAACTCTTTCACTGTTAAGCAATCCCTCCCCCAAGTCCACTCCACTATGCAGCCTTCATTCTGGACTCCTGTCATGACAGTAATACCCAAGTATATATTCCTTTTAAACAGTTCTCTCCCTCATCTCTTGCAATGCAGTATTCATCATTCCTCCCCTCCTTCTCTGTCTTCCCTCAACCCCAATGTCAGTCCCGTTTTATTGCAACAGTGGCCCTATGCAGTATTTGTCCTTTTGTGACTGAGATATTTCACTCAGCATGTCCCCCAGGGTCACCCATTTTGCATAATATTTCATGAGTTTCTTGTTTTTCAATGCAGCGTAGTATTTCCATTGTGTGAATATACCAGAGTTTCTCTATCCATTCATTTGTTGATGGGCACTTGGGTTGTTTCCAGCTCCTTGCTATTGTGAACAAAGCTGCAGTTAACCAAGGTGTGCATATATCTGCTTGGGTGGAAGTTATGGTTAACCTACTCTTCTTAGGTGTTGAAAACAATCTTTAGCAGTGTGATCAAAATACACCACCAGCTGATCCTGGCAAGACTGTGGCCGAGCTTCAGTTTACTCCTACACTAAGATGGGAAGAAGAGACCCATTCTGCCCTCTCTCTGGAGTGCTGAGTGAGAAAGTGCTGTACACACAAGGAATAGCTTGCCAGTGCTGGAAAGGCAGTACATGGCACAGCTCTGCCTCAAAGCTTCTTGTCTTGTTTGGAAACCGGGAACAACCCACACAACTTGTCTGCCTCTGTGGCTGAGGCTGTGCCAATTTGGCAAGTTAGCTGTCAAGGTCCAAAGTGCAAAATACCAGTTTCTTCTTTTTAAAAAAAATTTTTTTTCATTGTGCTTTTAATGAACGTTTACAGAAAAGTTGGGTTTTCATTCATTCATTGTTTCACATTTTCCTCCCTCTTCCTCCCCCCATTCACTTCCTTTTTGAAAATATTCATTCATTGTTGTACAATTTCTTCCTTCCCCCCCCAGTCCACTTTGCCATGTACCTCTTGTTCTGTTGTCAGACATATAGTGCCTAATCATATATTCCTTTTAAGCAGTTCTTTCTTTTATCTGTCCCAATGCAGTGTTCATTATCTGTCCACTCTTTCCAACCCCCTACGTCAGTCCTGGTTAACCAAAAAGGAAGACCGTCAGAGAGGAGGGACACGGAGCAACAAGGCTCTAGAGCATGAGAGATGGTGAGGGTGGCCCTGAGTCAGCACGGTTTCACTCTGTGGCCTGTGGGGTCACTGGGAAGCAGAGTTGATAAATGACAGTGGATTCCGTAACTAAACAAGTCACAGAGCTAGTAACTAATCATTTGGAGCCCAACCAAACTTTGCTTCCTTCTGAATATGTAACCCTCAGCATCCATAACCCCCTGAGCAGGTCCAGGGAGACCTGGAGGAGGGCTTGGAATCAGTGTCACAGGGTGTGTTGGGGATTCAGATTAGATAAGAGATGGGCCAGGGCTAAGGCTTCCACAGGACCAGCGCTGAGTTCAGGACGCAGCAGCAGGATTTAGTTAAGATGAAGGAAGCATTTTTTTGGTAATATTTTATTTTAGTACGTGTGTGTGTGCGCGCGTGCCATCAAATCAGATCTGAGTATAGAAGGAGATAGTCCCTCCTTCTCCAGCAAAGCATCTGGTGGCTTCATACCATGCATCTCTGGCATTGCAGTGCAGCTTCTTGCCACTAGGCCACCAGAGCTCCCTGGAGAAAGCATTTTTGTATCTTCTCTCCTTGTGCTTTGTCACTGTAGATAAAGATGTGTCAATTTAATTGATCTCTCAAAAAACCCAATTTCTGGTCTCTGCTCTCATCTTTGCATTTGCTTCCTTCTGATAGTTTTAGGCTTGGCTTGCAGTTCTTCCTAAAGTTGGAGAATTAGACCATTAACTTGGGCTCTTTTTTTTTTATTTTATTATTTTTGTGCGAATGTACCGTCAAATCAGATCTGACTGGTACAGGAGGAGATTGTCCCTCCTTCCCCGGCAGAGCATCTGGTGGATTCGAACCGTGCGCCTCTGGGATTGTAGTTGCAGCTCCTTGCCACTAGGCCACCAGAGCTCCCCATGGGCTATCTCTTTTCTAATGTAGACATTTATTGCTATAAATTTTCCTCTGGGTGATGGCTGTATTTATGTTATAGGTCTCGGGTGTCATGGTATGTGTTTTTCTGTTAATAGAAAAGTCAGAGGTTCAAATCCAGCAGCTGCTATGAGAGAGAAAGGTAAAGGGTTTCTTCCTGTAAGGACTGATAATCTCAGAAACTTGTGATTACTTGCTGTAGATAGTCATCTACCTATCCGGCAGCGAGTTATATCAACCAAAATCAATTGTAAGTCAAAATCTAATAAAAGAAAAAGAACAATTCATCTTATAGTATAGAATGATAATAAATTTCACTTCATCAAGAAGAAACAATAATTATAAACAAATGTGTCCCTAGCATTAATAAGCACTTTGGGAGGCTATGGTCTGCTCTGGTGGTACAATGGATAAGCACTCAAGTAAAAGATCTGTGGTTCAAACCCACCAGGCGCTCTATTGGACAAAGATGTGGCAAACTGCTTCTGTAAAGATTTTTAGCCTTAAGCGAGCTCTGGTGGCCTAGTGGCAAGAAGCTGTACTACAATCTTGAAGGTGTGTGGTTCAAATCCACCAGATGCTCTGCTGGAGAAGGAACGGTAATCTCCTCCTGTGCCAGTCAGATCCAATTCAACAGTACACCAAATTATAAATTCATAAATTTTTTAAAAAAAGAATGCTGCTATTTTAACAACAAAACCCCAGATTTTTAGCCTTGGAAATCATATAGGGAAGTTCTGCTGTGTCCTGTAGGGGCGATATCATGCCTAATTGTTGTTAGTTGCCTTCGAGTTGATTGGATGGTGCATTCCAGACAGTTCCCTGGAAGCAGTGGCTGGCTTGCGGGAGGGCACAGTGGGCCGAAGGGTCTCTGCTACCTGAGAGAGGGGCACTGAAAAAGCAGATTGACTTTTGTTGATTGTGTCCTTGTGGCCCAGTCAGAGGGGAGCTATCCCCACATTGTGTGATACCAAAGACTTTATCTTGAGCCCTGGCCTTCTACAGCTGGGCACCGTGCACTGTGGCTATCATTCTCCCCCGGGCCTTTCTCCTCAGCCTTGGAGGTTGGAAACACTGCAGAGCTGGGTGAGAGGGAGCAGGAAGGCCAGGAATGGTCCTCACCCTCCTGCATCCCAGTCTCTTACTAATCTCATCCCCCACCCCCACCCCCTGAACCTCCCAGGCAGTCATGAGGATCAAAGGGAGACATGGATGTGAAGAGAACATCCTATTTTAGTGTTTTATTCATTCTGCACCACACAGAGTGCCAGGCAGTGGACTAGCAGGCTGGGCGCCCGTCTGCAGTTAGCAAATCAACAGGGTTAAGAGACTGTTCAGCCAGGCCATTCCTGTCCATCTCATCTGCAATCTCCTAGCTGTGGGACCCTGAACATGTTACTTCATCTCTCTGGTCCTTGAATGCCATCTATGTGAAGCAAGGCTGATCCTACCCCTTGCCCAGCCAGACTGGCTGGTCTGTGGGGCCCAGTGCAGAATGGAAATGTGGGCCTCTTTAAGAATTTCAGGATGGCAGCAGGAGAACATTTAACCAAGTGGGGGCCCCCCCTGAGTCCTGTGTGACTTCACAGGTGGCAAGCCCTGGGAGGAGGCCGACCCTGGCACTGGGATAGTGGTTGATGGAGGATGGATTCTGTTGGTAGTATCTTCATAACTGTGCTCAAAAGGCATGGAACATTTGAAAATACGACGTGCCAGCTAGGAGCATATTTGAGAGATGGACTCAGACCCCTCCCTCAGCCCCTGGTCCTTTGGCCCAGCTGGGGAGGCTGTGTTGTTGAATCTCGGGTGTCTGGTGCCGCCTGGGCAGCCGGGTGGCTGTGCGTCCAGTCTGGCTCTGTATGGATGGGCCTGGGGTTCAGCAGCTGGGGCTGCAGGGAGATGAGGCTCTGCCTGCACCTGGCACCTGGAATTCATTATCTGGAACAAGTTCCTGATCCCTGAGGCACAGAGGAGAAGGGGGAATTGGGGAGTCAGAGGGGGGAGCTGGAGCAGGTTAGCAGGGAGGGTTTGTGGGCATCAGGACTCTGTTATGTTAAATGAAAACACATGGCCCAGGGGTTGCCTGGCGCGCGCGCGCGCTCTCTCTCGCGCGCTCTCTCTCTCTCTCTCTCTCTCTCTCTCTCTCTCTCTCTCTCTCTCTGTGTGTGTGTGTGAAAGAGAGGTGAGGGGGGATACAAGAGAATAGATTATGGCAGAATATCTTGGAATGAGTCTATCTGGACAATGACATAATGACATCGCCACTCTAAAGAGTGGAATTGTGTCTTTGTGGATCCCTATGGGCTGAACAGCTGAAGGGAATGGTCCCGCGGGATAGGACCAGCGTTCTTAAACAGGCGGGAGCCTCAGAATTAGTTTGAGAATTGACTCACCTGGATATTCAGCTTGTGTAGGCATGGTGGGGGCAAGGTTGGAGCTGGGCCTGAGGTCGGAGATCTTTGTGCAGAACTAACTCGGCCTCTGACCTCTGCAGGTGCTTCTGGTTTCACCTCTGTCCCCTCTGTGAGTCACCCGCCTTCCTCTAGGTCACATTCAGTGCACACTTCCCTTGTGCAGGCACCGTTCTAACTTCACCACCCCTGTGAGACAGGGACTCCCATCTCCCTCATTTACAGAGGGAGACACTAAGGCAGACTGAGCAGCCGGCAAGGACACACAGCTCGTAAAGGGGCAGGCAGCAGTTGGAAGCCGGGTAATGAGACCTGGAGTCTGCTCCCTTCAGCACATCCGCAGACACAACGGTGAAGGTAGAATAGCTTGGGGAATGCAGGGGGTAGTCAGCTGTGAGGGGTTGTTATTATGAATGTGTGTGGGTGCAGGGCCCACAGATCTGGGTGTGAATCCTATCTCAGGTACATGTAACCTCTGAGGCCTTATAGAAGGCCCTCACCCTCCCTGGGCTCCAAAGCTTCCTCTTCAACATAGAGATAGCCACAGTCGCCTGTCAGCATCACCAGCACTCGTCTGTTCATTCCACAGTGATTTACTGAGCTTCTGTAATGCACTTCTGTAAGGTGGTGTACCTGGCTCTGTGGATGTCGAATTCCTGCCTGGAATGGTGGAGAGGAGGGCGAGGGGCCAGGCCAGGCCTGGAACCCCTGACAGGCTGTGGCTCTGGATACTCTGCCCCGGTGCCCTCAGGCCACATGTGAATTCTGTGTTGGTTTTCTCAAGGCTACCATAAAAAAGGAGCTCTGGTGGCCTAGTGGTAAGATGCTGCACTGCAATCCCAAAGGCGCATGGCTCAAATCCACCAGCTGCTCCGTGGGAGAAGGGTGGGCAGTCTCTTGTGTGGTTACTATCTTTGAAAAACCTCTAGAGGGTCAGCTATGGGTCGTTTCCAACTCTTAAGGCACAAAACAACAATGACAGCATAACAGAGTACTGTACATAAGGGGTCTTGAAACAATTTACTCTCAGTTCTGGAGGTCAGAAGTCTGAATTCAGGGTGCCCGCAGCACCATGCTTCCTCAGAAGGCCTTTGGGGAGGGTCCTCTTGTACCTTTTCTAGCTTCTGGTAGCTCCCAGTTACCTCTTGACTTGTGACAGCGGCAATCCAATTTCTGCGTTTGTCTTCACATGGTGACCTTCCCTCTGTGTGCCTCTGTCTCTCTCTCCTTTTTAATAAGAACAGTAGATATTTTAAGAAGGATACCAGCCATTAGTTGAGGGTCCACTCTATTCCAGTGTGGCCTTGTATTAACTGACAACATCTTCAAATACCCTGTTTCCAAAGAGCATCACATTGCAAAGTCTAAGGGTTGTGACTGTGAGTTTTGTTCCAGGTTTAAAGGGTGACTAAGGGGCATAGTGGGAGATTCTACACTCAGACAAACAATAAACAGGAATGTAGAATGACCAGTAACACCAGGGAAGGGGGCTCTGGTGGTAAAGTTTGTAGATATCTGTCCGGCGCCCAAGGCTGTGCCTCTCTGGAGGTTCAAATCCTGCAGGGGTTCCATAGGGGAGATATGAACATTCTCATCCTGTGCAGTTTACAGCCTTGGAAAAACCAATGGAGGGTTAACTGTGCGTTGGTTCCGATTTGATGGCAGTGAGTTTTGAGTTTGAACACTAGGAAAGCATGACCCCCTCAGGATCACCAACATAGGAAGTCGAGTATAGAGAGAAGCATTTGCCCAAGGATGAAACCTTGAAGGCAGGAAGAAGAACGAATGGAAGTGAGAGTCAGCAGGAGAAATGGGGAAAGTGTGGTGATATTGTTGGTATTTTAAGTCAGGGCATTAAAAAAAAGTACATGAATAATGGAATGAAAAACCAATTATTCTTTTTAAACTTTCACTAAAAGAAAGTAAAAATAAAGAAACAAAAGTCAAAGTGTCAGCATCCTTGGCCTCTACCTACAGGTGACATCTCATCCCACCTCCAGTTGTGAGACCCACAGTTGTCTCCAGTGTCACTGTTTGCTGCTGAGAACACAGTCTGGATCTACTGCTGGACCCTCTGCACCACCTACCAGAGGCAGGCCCAGTCGGAGGGAGGCTTGCCCCCCCCAGATCAGCTAGGAGGGCTTCTGCTCCTCAACACTGCCTGTGTGCATGTCCACAGGCTGCAAACAGAGTGGACCCGTGAGCAGTCCCAGGGACAGTCAGGCTCTTGGAAGATTCGGTCTGAGTGGTGCCAGAAAAGCCGCATCGAGGTGCACTGGGGCCTTTGGATTGGTCAGCAGAGGGTTGAGTAGCTCCATTTTTCACCATCCATTCATCCAACCCCACATCTTTACCACCAAGACCACACACTTTGACTCTGCAAGACACTTAAGGTCCATCAGAAATGGGCCCACAGTGGCCTGTGACCAAGCGTTTAGTGTAAGGACTGGAGCCAAGCATGTAGGCGAAGTTGAGGGAAGGCAGAAGTTTCTGAGGCTTTTCCCAGCCTCTTAAGAAAAGAGAGTTAAGTAAGGGCTGGAAACTGGACCAGTTAAGGCCGTTGTTTGTGTTGATGACTCGGCCACTTATGTGTGGTGTTTGAGACATGATGGGTAGGAGTGTGGGCTCTGGCTTGGGGTGCCTGGTTCATATCTTGTCTCTGCCATGAATTCTGTGTGACCTCAGGAAAGTCACTTTACCTCTCTGTGTTTTAACTTCTATTAACTACAAATAGGACGTTGTGAAAATTGAGTAATTGTTAAGTGTTTAAAATATGGCTCGCGACACAGTAAATGCTATAGAAGTCTTTGATAAATGAAATTCTAACAGTCCTTTCAGATAGGAATTATCCCCATTTTGCAGATGAGGATATTATTGAGCACTAGTAAGATTCTGGTAAGAAGCTGTGCTGCCATCCCAAAGGTGCACAGTTCGAATCCACCAGCTGCTCTATGGGAGAAGGATGGGCAGTCTCCTCCCGTGTGATTAACTGCCTCTGAAAACCCACTGGAGGGTCAGCTATGGGTTGGTTCTGACTTGGCGCTGACTCAGTGGTCTACAATATGCATCACAACACATGCCAAATACAGAGCTGGGATTTGAGCTCCAGACTGCCTTACTCTGCGGAACCTGTTCTTTCTGGCCTTGCCATGCCGCCGCAAGGTAGGAGGTGTGGGCTGGAGTCCAGGCCATGACCTGAGTGAGGCAAGAGCGGCAGGCCGTGACGTAGCCCTGGGAGGTGCGCTTTCTGCCCGGGGGTGGAGACCTGGGCCATGACGAAGCTGGAGGGAAGTCCCTCACTGTTAACACCCTAATCCACTAAGCTGTGGCTGTGGGATTCACTGTCAGAGCAGATGACCATTGGAGCAGGAGTTACTGATGGCCCGGAGCCTTTCACCCGTGCTCTGGGCTGACACTTGGCCTGGGCCAGGCTCCAGGTGGGCAGGAGGAGGCAGGTAATTATGGTAGTTTGGGCAGGGCCAAGTAGTGGGAGACGGAGCTAGGGGGATAGCCCAGGCTTGTTACCCAGACCCCTGTACTTAGGATCTTTCTGCCTTAATTTGTGAAGAGACTCTTGGGGGATTCTGATGTAAAAGGTTTGCAAATTGACATTTTCCCGTCCAGTTAGATAAATCCCACCATGTGTGTGTTTAATAGAAACAGTAATGTTTAAGCAAAACAGGCTTTGGACTTTTTGCTCAAAGGACCTGAATTCACTTGGGAATGTCCTTTTAAATTGATTTTGTTGTAGATTAAGAGATGGTCATTTCTCAGTCCTTGATTCTCCAAGTCTAGATTTATAAATGAACAATGCGAATCCTGTTATGAAACCGGGGAAATAATGTCCACCTCAATTTAACCGATAACCAAAGGACAGATGCCTTTCACATCAAAGACATGATCAAAAAGGCTGTGTCACATTCCAAAGCCAAAAAAAATTAACAAGAATGCAAACACAATGAATAATGTACCACTGCCAAGACTTTGTCAACGCGGGAGCTTCGGAAATACTGTCCTTTGAAGTGGCCTTCCGTTTGTCTGGTGCCCCTTCCAGAGCCAAGTTTTGGTGCCATGTCACCTCCTGGGGGAAGTCCGCCCCCATGATGGCATCATTCCGCCACCCACTGTTCCGTGTGGACCACCAGGACCTCGGCTGTTGCACCTCACATGCCAGCGATCACCACTGCTGTCACCTCTAGTTTCTCACTCTGGTTTTTTGGGATTTTTCTCTCTTCTGTGTTTAAATACGGTCCCCCTCGAAACGTAATTGGTTTTGCAATTAAGATTCTCTGAACTGGTTCAAACTCATCAAAAACCACAAAACCCCAAATTTGGAAGCTTTCCCCCAACAACCTTGGCATTGATGCAGAGTTCCACAGTGTTTCCAAAACCGGAGGAAGGAAGGATTCTTTTGGTTTGGTTTCATCACTATCACGTGGCAATTCACCAACGAGAAGTTGACGGCTGGCTGGAGAGTGAATTGCTCTGTGGTAGTCAGGTCCGTTCTGTTCTGTCTCTCCTCTACCTAGAACCTCAGACAACCAGAACACGAAGGGTCAGGCTGTCTCCCTGCTTACCAGGCTTCAGTCCTGTAGGAGGAAAGCCTGCATTCATGAACACAAGGTGACTGAGACAGAACTTCTGGTTCAGCTTCCACTCCTGGCTGAGTAAGTTCCTAGGACAAAGAGATTCTACAGCAGGAGGAGAAGGAGACTTCTCTGATTCTTCTGTTTTCCTCCTTTACGTCATCTTCACTTCTTCAGTCTTTGTCTTAGACTCAAACTCGTGTGAAGCTACTTCCAAAGCCTCCTCTCTACCATTGTTGTTGCTGAGTACCATCGAGTCAGAATCAACCCGTAACTGACCCTCCAGTGGGTTTTCAGAGGCGGTAAATCACATAGAAAGAGATTGCCCATCCTTCTCCAGCAGAGCCACTGGTGGATTCAAACTCTGTGCCTTTGAGATTGCAGCGCAGCTTCTTACCACTAGGCCACGAGAGCACCCTAACATTGGTTACAGGGTTAACGGGTGGTGGGAACCACCACTGGCTTTTCTTGCACAGGTTCAGGAGACGGTTACCTTCCTTCTTACTCCTTTTCAACTTTTATCTTCTGATTCTGCATCAAGGTCTGATTCAGAAGCACCAAAACCATCATCTTCCTAAGAAAACCTATCATTGTGAATGTAAATTCACTTGATACAGAGGCTTCAGGGGCCAGAACAAAGGTTTGCCCAGCTTACTCTCTGGCTGGCCACTGTTAGACAGTAAACCATGACCTGGACAACTGCTCCATCGCTCAAGGTCTCACAAGCATCCACAGGATGGATTTTAAGTATGACGTTCATGGAAGTCCGGAGATAGTGCTCTGTGGTGTGTATCATTTGGACCTTGACCACAAACATCTTTCTAGGGGTTTACACTAGCCTCTACTCCACCGTTAACTCAGGAAGAATTCCTGCCATAAACCCTCCCCAAACAGGGGCAGGCACGTCATGGTGACATCAGCAGAGTCACCACACTGACATTTTGGAAACACTGCCTTAAATAACTCACCTCCTTTTCTGGGCTTCCGTTTCCTCATCTGTTAAAATGAAGGCTTTGGACCACGGTTCCTTTATGTATCAAAATCTGGATTAAGCCTCTGTGTATATCTAATGTTAGCCTCATTTGACAAAGTGCTTGTGGACGCAGGACACTGCCTCTCAGGCTCTGAGGGTTTGAAGCAGGCAGAGTTTGGAGTTCTCTTTCTACATGCAGATTCCAGAGCGACTTAAGCCACTGGGATAATTTGTGGCCAAGTCAGATTCCAGGCCTGGAGTACCCATGGCCAGCCTTTTTAGGACCCACAGGGGGATCTATCTTCAATCACCCCTTCTTTCCACTCTCCCTTCCTCAGGTCTTGGCATCCTCAAATTCGAGGCCTTCCAAGGAAGAGGAGACCCCACTGCTCCCTCAAGCCCACCTCCGTGCAGGATCTCGCAGACACACGCGGCAGACCCTTACTGAGTCAGTCTCCCCAAGCTCAGATGAGGCTACCCCACCTGGCTCACTGGAGGACACCCCCTTGCTGCTGGAGCTGCAGAAGCTGCCCGGATTGGCCAACACTGACTTGAGTGCCCCGAACCCCAACATCCAGGTGAGAGCTTAGAGGTCAGGCTACGACCCAGCCCCCACTCTGTGCTTTGGAGGGCAGGGGTTCCTGTGGGTAGTCAAGAGAATTTGACCTCTAGTCCCTCCTGTAATATAATACCTACCCCTCTTCCACTTTCTAGCTGTGGAGCCTTGGGCAAGATTCTCAGCTTCTCAAGACCTCAGTTTCCTAGGCTGTAGCCAGCGGCCACACAATACCAACCTACAGGGCTGCTGGGATCTCCTGAGGCCTGAGACTATATGACAAGGCCTTGAGGGAAAGTCTGCAGGTGGGATCCTGCCGGGATCCAGCCTCTCACCGCAGGCCCCTGAGGAAGGAGCTGCGTACCTGACATGCTGGGCTGGAGGGGTAGAGACTCCACACCAGAAAGACAGCTAGCTGAGAAAACTGGAGAGGCTGGTGTGCTTCCAGTACCTACAGGCCACTAGCAGCCCTGAAGCCCTAATGATAATGGGGTTGCGTTGTTATGTACCATCCATCTGTGGTTTACAAAACACTTTTCACCAAAAGAGAGAAGATTATGAAAATATCTCCCTTTTTTTGTCATTGCATCGATCCTCTGTGGGGTTTCCGGGGCAGTAAATCAAGCAGGAGGAGATTGTATGTCGTTCTGCTGAAGAGCCACTGGTGGATTTGAACTTTCAGAGGTGGGTTAGCAGCAGAACTCCCCACAGATAAGGCCACCAGAGCTCCCTAAATTGTTACTGAAAAGCAAATGGCTGTTGTGACAATGAACTTGAAAAACACTTATTGTTTTGGACTATTATAAGGTAAGAGATCACTGTAAATTGTATACTATAAAATAAAAATACAACCACCAAAACACTAAAAATGCCTCAAAAATGTCGCTGTCATCGAGATGTCGTAGCTAATCCTGGTCATCGAGATGTTGTAGCTAATCCTCCAGTGGGTTTTTCACAGCTATAAGTTGAAGCTGTAAATAGCCCAGAGGGAAATTTCCCTTCTTTCTCCTGAGAAACTGTCAGAGAGGGGTGACCTTTGAGTTAGAACTGCTCCCGACGGACTGCACCACCAGAGCTGTCGAAAGTTTGTACAGTAATTTTTATTACTTTATAATAGTCCAAAACAGTAAATGCTTTTAATAATAAGTTCACTGTCACAAAAATCATTTGATGTATTCCTTATATATAAATGCAGTGAAAGGGGAGCTCGGTCTGCTATGATGACGAGTTGATGTCCAGCAGTTCTCCTTCGCCTGTGCCCCACCTGCTGATGGCACAAGAATTCCACACCATCTTTTCTGTCCTGTGCACTTTCCCTAAACCCTGGCTACATGTTAAACCAGCTGTCCGGCCCCACCCAGTTAAAGCTGTACCTGGGCTGGGAGCGTGAGTGAGGTGAGGGTTGTGTTTAAAAGCATCTTTGGGTGATCCTAATGCACAGTCAAGTCAAGTTGTGACCTGTGTGCTCTAGAAAGCCAGGAAGACTGGCCAAGAGGAGACAGTGGATTAGAGGCAAGGGTTTACAGCTCTTCACTCTGCTGGCACCCCTCGACTCTCCTCTCCAGAGTCTGGCTCTGAGCTCCCCCTCACTGGCCAGCCTAGCATCTGTCCCCCCTGCAGGTGACCATCGAGGTTGTGGAGGATCCCCAGGCCGAGGTGGAGATGGACCTGTTGACAGAACCTAGCAACCGATGGCCCCAGGGTGCCCCCGGCTGGCTGCCCACCAAGGAGTTCTTCTGGCCTCTCTTCTGGGGCTACCTGGAAGGCGAGGATGCGGAGTCCAAGGCCAGAGCCTCAGAGGAAGAGGAAGAGGAGGAGGAGGAGGAGGATTACCCCACAGAGTACAGTGAGGGCGAGGACCAGGAGGGCACTGATGAGGAAGAAGATGAGGAGGAGGAGCCTGGGTTCAGTGGGGCCGCAGGCAGCTGGGACCAGGGCTGGCTGGCCCCCAGGGACTGGGCTTTCAAGGAGACAGACAGCTATGGTGAGTACCCCGCCTTGGCATCCCTGATTGTTGCTCCTGGGGACCCTGAGTGAAGATGGGGCTGGAGGAGACGGCTGGGGGCTTCCCAGCCAGGACTGCTGGGCACGTGAGGAGCTTCAGCCATTGCAGAATCATTAGCATCAAAATAGTAACAAGACTAATTTAAAAAAAAAAAAATCATCATTGCCATGGAGTCAGCACCGACTCGGAGCTGGCCCTCCAGCGGGTGTTCAGAAGGCTGTGAATCACAGAGAGGAGACGGCCCATCTCTCTCCCAAGGAGCCAATGGTAGCTTCGAACCACCAGGGAGGTAATGCCTTTGGTTTAACAACACAGCTCCGTATGGTCTGTGCCGCAGAGTGTGAGCAATGCCTCCTGTACTATAACTATCTATGTTCCTCTACTATTCGTCAGGTTCAGTAATACCAGTAACATGCAAAATAAGACAGTTTGTTTTAAACACATTTGAACCTCACAACAGCTCTGAGACCCTTGGCAAAGCAGACACTTTTTAACATGATACATCGCAAGATCGCTTACTTGACACCAAATTGCGGACTATCAGTCCCACCACTCATAACGCACCTTCTTTTTAGACTGTGGTTTTCAAGCCTGTCTCTGTTGTTTCCCAGCTGAGTGACCTTGGCCAAGTAACTTACCTTCTCCGTGCTTCAGTTCTTTCCTCTATTAGATGGGGAATGGTCCAACCCCGACTCTGTAGGACTGTGTTGTTGTTACTGTTAAGTGCTGTCAAGTTGGAACTGATTCCCAGAGTGGGGAGGGGACTGGCTGGGAGGGGACTGGCTGGGTGGGTGTTTCTAGGGAGCTTTGTAGATGCTGGGTCCCTAACGTGGTCCCAAATGTGAGCGGCTGGCTTCTTCCTTTCTATTCATAGTACTGAGAAAGTAAGTATTCTCAGCCTTGATTTTGATTGTCATAAGGAACTATACCTCAGAGAGGTAGGCGGATGTGACCACACCGGCAGTGGTCAGGTCCTGTCGGGGCCAGATACTGCTCCTGTTGATGGTTGGTATAGAGCCGGGGGCTGCGACATGTGCTGCATCTGTAGGAGAACCTGGTACATTTGCACAGGTCGTTCACTGCACAAAGGCACCTGGCTGAGGGGCATGGGTGGGAGCTGAAATCCAGCCCCTGCTTTGTTCACCAGGCTGAGCCCCCTTGGCCCGAGAGGGCTGTGTCCTCCCAAGATGGGATGGGATAGTCACCTTTGAACTTCTGTAGATGTCCCCTGCAGGCTGTGCTCACTCTCCCCTGCTCTCTGCCTCAACCCAGACTATGAGTCTCAAGAGGAGTGGAGCCCCTGGTCTCCCTGCAGTGGGAGCTGCGGCAGCGGCAGCCAGCGGAGGACTCGGCCCTGTGGCTACGCCTGTGCTGCCACCGAGTCCCGAGCCTGTGACCTGCCCCCTTGTCCTGGTGAGTTGCGCTCCAGTGTTTGCATGAGGAGTGGCAACTGTGGCAGAGACTCTGAGCCAGGGCTCCTGAGAGCTAGGCATCTGAAGCTTGTGTGAGGGATGGGTTTAGGCGAGGGGGGTGTCAGAAGCTCACCAACTTGGTGGTTCTACCTTATTCGGGGTCCGTCCCAGCTGCTGTCGGTACCAAGGGAAGAATGAGGGTTGGGCTTCCCCACTGGTAGCACAGAGGAGGCTTACAGTGTCACCAACCCAGTGTTTTCTCTTCTCAAAGGTTCTGAGGACGAGGTCACATTGGGCTTCCCCACTGAGGAGTGGCAGCCCCTGGTCCACAATGCTACGGATGAGCTTAGCTCAGGTGAGTTAAGGGGGCTAAATGCTAGCCACACATGTCAGGAGACCCCTGCTATGAAGACAGCTTTACTGGTGGGCAGGAGCCTTACCTTCCAGGAAGGAGGGTCTGGCACTCTGACTCTCTCTTGCCGATTCCCTTGGCTTTCCCAGCCTGATGTTCCTGCTGGGAAGAAGGACTTGGCCAGTGGTAGGAGCCAAAGAGTGTGGAATCCATTCAATAGGGTGGACCCTGTCTCTCAGGCTGGGTAGGCGAGGGACATTCTGACTCCCACTCCTTGGTTACTGTCTTGAAGTCCCTGACCAGACTTGGTCTGGGAACTTCCAGATACTTTGTCTGGAAGTTAACATGTCTTTATGTGGCAGTATTGTCTGATAGAAGCAGGTCCATGTCCTAAAATCCAGGACTGCTTCTTCCAGGCAGCGTGGTACAAGCCAGGCTTTCACCAGGACCCTGTCAGTTGGTTGTCTCTTGGTCTCACCCACATCCTGAGAAGAAGGCCACAGCTTTCGGAAGTCCTGCCTTGCTGTGGGCTTGTGTTCAACCCAGAGCTCAGCTCACTGAGCCCCGGCAGCTCCTGGCACTGCTGGGGCTGAAGTGTCCCAGAAGTTCATGGAGCTCAGAGAGACACACAGAACCCACTAGAACCCCGCACTGAGATGCCCAAATGATCTGAGAGCAAAGAGGAACTGTTCTGTGTAACCACAGTCAGAAGCCGCAATTACCAGAATGGAGAATGGGAAGGAGGGTGGTGGGTGGGGCACCACAGAAGGCAGAGTGACTTGTCCATGGTCATAGGGCCGTGATGTTAAGATATTGCTAGAACAACAACCAAAACAAAGTACAAGTGCAAAGCTTCCTTGAGAGTTGATTAAAATTGATGCCCCAACCTCCCACCCTCAGCTCCTTGCCCAAGATCCCCAAACCTTCCCCACTATTCCACACACAGATGGGGGGGAAGGAGAAGAGAAGTCACTGCTTAGGACGCATTGTGTGTCTCTTAGCGGTGGCAGAATGATCTAGAAAAGGACAATGGTGATGGTTGCACAATATGATGTATCTGATCAGTGTTGCTGAGCTGTGCATATGAGCACTGGTGAACTAGCAAATGTTTTGTGTGTGTATGTATGTATATATATATATAGAGAGAGAGAGAGAGAGAGAGTTGTTGTTGATTGCCATCGAGTCGAGCACGACTCATAGCGACACTATGAACAAAAGGCCTGAAGCCTTTCTATAACTATTGTCATTTATAAAAGTTTCCAGAGTTTCCAGAGGCATGTTGTTTAGGAAGTGGATGCCACTCCCGCTTTCTATCTATCTATCTATCTATCTAGTTGTTATATGCCATCAAATCATGACTCATAGTGACTCTGTGCACAACAGCTCAGAACCCTATCCTGAGCCATTCTCACTGACTCTGACACATCTACCCTCCCTACCCCAGTTACTGTGTCACTCTAACTCCTCTGAGGTCTTCCTCTCCTGCACTGTCCCTTCACCCTCCCAAGCATGATATCCTTCTCCAAGGACTGGTCCCTCCTGGCAAAGTGCCCAAAGTATGTTAAGTCAGAGCTTCAAAATCCTTGCCTCCAAGGACCAACTTGGTTTTGAGGACAGACTTGTCTGTTCTCTTGGCAGTCCATGGTATGTTCAGTACTCTTCTCCAGCACCACAACTCAAAGGCATCAATTCTTCTTCTGTCACCCTTAGTTACTGTCCAGCTCTCTGATGCATAACAAGTAATTGTCAAGACCATGGTCTGGATTAGACACACCCTAGTCTCTAGACTGACAGTGTTGCTCTTTAGTACTCTGGAAAGGTCCCCGACAACAGATTTATGTGCTGTCAAGTCAGAACCAACTCATAGATGACCCTTCAGTGGGTTTTTAAAAGCAGTTAATCACACAGGAGAAGACTGCCCATTCTTCTCCCTCGGAGCAGTTTATAAATTTAAACGGTGTGCCTTTGGGATCTCGGCACAGTTTCTTAAAACTAGACCACCAGAGCTTATACATGCTACAGGTATACGTCTATTCTAATTAAAAAAAAATCATTTTAAAAACCCAACAAACAAACGCACCACCAACCTACAATCAGAACAAAGCTTCAGTGCTGCCCGTTGTCCTTGGGATGAAAACACCCCTGAGCAGCAAGCCTCTGTCACAGCTGTAGCAGCCACGTTTGGGTTCTGGAGTTTGGCATGTTTGCTTCCCACTCATGGTCCTTGCTGGCCCCTCTGCGTGAAAGCCCCTTTCTCCCATTCATTACTGTTGGGTCTTTGATGAGCAGTCCTGTCTTGGAGAAGCCTCTTTTCAGATAACCTCTCCCCATACTGTCTCACTTCTAAGGAACACACACACACCTTCTGAACACCCCATGATTTCAGTTCAGATCCATATTGTCAGCAAAAAATACCCAAGTAACTAAACAAAAAATATGTAACCACTGGCCCAGCCTTGGCCAGCATCCATTCAGAGCCACGCCTCTTGCTCGGGGTTGTGTGGGTGCTGCGAGGTAACCCTCATGTGCCAGCAGTGGTGCTTCTGATGTGGGTCCCTGGCGTCCTGCCCTCAGTTCACACATGTGTGTACACACACACACACACATCCCAGCCTTACCTTTGCGCACCTGGGGTCTGAGTCTCTCTCAGCCCCCACCCCTGACACTGCTCCGGAGTCAGCCCCTTTCTCCACCTCCCCAAGGATCTCACCAGCACCGCTGTGCTCTCTGCAGATGTGGACAGCTGTGAGAAGTGGCTGAACTGCAAGAGCGACTTCCTGGCCAAGTACCTGAGCCAGGTGCTGCGGGACCTGCCCAGCTGCCCATGCGCCTACCCGCTGGAGGCCGTGTACAGCGCCGTGAGCCTACAGGACGAGCTCCAGGGCCGCAGCTTTCGGTGGCGGGATGCCAGCGGGCCGCGGGAGCGCCTGGACGTCTACCAGCCCATGGCGCGCTTCTGCCTGCGCTCGCTGCTGTCCGGCGAGAGCAGCACCCTGGCGGCGCAGCACTGCTGCTACGACCAGGGCAGCCGGCTGCTGACCCGCGGCAAGGGCGCCGGCACGCCGGACCTGGTGAGCACCGACTTCTCCCCGGAGCTGCACTTCAAGGTGGACACGCTGCCCTGGATCCTGTGCAAGGGGGACTGGAGCCGCTACCACACCGTGCGGCCCCCCAACAACGGCCGCGCCTGCGCCGACAACCCGCCAGAGGAGGAGTACCTGGCCCAGCTGCAGGAGGCCAAGGAGTATTAGGAAGAGCGGACCGCGGGGAACCCCGTGGGGAACCCCGTGAGGAGCCTGCCTTGTAGGCCGTCGCCTGGAGACTGGAGACTGGGCACGCTCAGGTTCCAAACTTCGGAGGTTTGTCTGCTGCTCCGGGCTTGGAACCAGTGTGTGCTCTTCAACCCCCTGCCAAGCACACGTGCCTTTCCAGCCCAGATACAGTCATATACAGAATCCGAAGCTGCAGCGTAACAAGATCCCAAGGTGAATGAATCCTGACAGATTCCCAGGTGGGTCTGATACATCCGTAAGAAATTCTGCTGCATTTTGCCCACGGCCCATGAACCCAAGAAAGCGCCTTAGGAGCTGGGGAGAAGGCTGAAGAGTGTTCAAGCCTGAGCACCTTAGAACTGAAACCAAACCACTGACACCGAGTCAACTCATAGAGACCTCTCAGCAGTTTTCTGAGCTCTACCCTTGTACAAGCGGCAAGGGCCCATCTTTCTTCCGAAGATCAGCTGCTGGATTTGAACCACTGAACTTTCAGTTAGCGTCCCAATGCTTTGTACTCTAGGCCTCCAGAGCTCCTTGAGGTCACTGGAGGTGCGGTGGAAATACGTGGGCCTCTCTCTCCCACACAGCCTGGCTGCTGGACCCCCTCAGAGTTTCCATAGCAGCCCCCTCCGTGGCCAGCTGAGGAAGGGAGACAGTAAAAGAGCCAGCCCTTTCATCTCACCCACAGCACACACCAGCCCTTCTTTCTGGGGTGCTGTGCCTCCCTGGCCTTCCTGCCTTGCTCCTGGAGCCTGCTCAGGCTAGAAGGTCAGTGGTGCTGTGAGCCAGGCAGGGAAGTTAGGAGGCTTAGCTCTGAGCTGCCTTTTTATTTTTTTTTTTAGCTGCCTTTCGAGTGGACACAATTTGAGGCTGGGCTGAAGGCCATCAGTGGGACCCAAGGAGACAGACAGATGAGTCAGTGCAGCTGGGGTGAGGTAGACTCCAAGAAGGGATCCCTAATTCTGGCCCTTTCTCTTGTCTATCCCTCTATTATGCCCAGGATGTCAGAAAGGGGCAGGGGACTGTCCCCCAAACGGGGTGGCATCCTGTCCCAGCAGCCAGCTCAGGGTGGTCTCATGCCTGTAGGGTACTGATAAACTGGTTCTTTGTGGGGGGCAGGTTGGAAAGAGGAGGTTGTAAGTGAACCTTGATTGTTAGCATTTGGCCATTCCCCTGGAAACCCTTCTCACAACAGCCCAGTTCAAGTTTCCAACACAGTGGCACTGGGCACACTGAACTCTGGGTTGGCAAGAGGTGGCTGTAGTCATCCCTGCCAGCATGTCCTGTGTCCCCCCACTCTGTTCCCCAAACCATACTTCCTTTCCTCCTGTGGGCTTGAAATGTTGAGGTCCCAACTGTCCCTGTTCACAGAAGCCTCCAGAAGGCAGGGCATGTCATCTCAGCCCTTAGGTAGCTGTCCTGAAAGCGCTCTGGGATCCTTGCAATAAAGCACTTTATTTTAAAATTCTGTCTGTTGAAGTTGTAGACATTGCAGCTGGGGCATGGGATATTGGGTGCCTTTACTTAGAGCCCAAGTAAAACTCACGTGGTGTGTGTTTGTAACAACCTAATGCATTCTCTTGTTGTAGTTAGGTGCTGTCAAGTCTTTGCTGTATGCCCCATAATGACCCTGTGAACAGACCTGGACCCTGTCCTGTCCTGTCCTGTGCCTTCCTCACTATTCCAACATACTCGAGCCCATTGCTGCAGACACCATCAATCCATTTAGTTGAGGGTCTTTCTCTCTCTCACTGATCTTTCCAAGCGTCATGTCCCTTTCTAAGGAATAGTGTCTCCTAGCAACATACCCAAAGTATGTGAGATGAAGCTTCAAGCATCCTTGCCTCCAAGGAGCTCTCCGGTTGTTAGATGCCAACAAGTCCATTCAAACTCCTGGAGAGCCTGTGTGTACAGGGTAGAACCGTGTCCCATACAATCACAGTCTGAAACCTAACCCATAGTTAGATCCTTTCCTTTTCCTGAACCAGCTGGGCAGGCAGAGATTCTGAGATTCATGGCTTTAGAGGTCTAACCTCCAGCTCTATTCACACTTCT
>NW_006399787.1:7043806-7046764 GCF_000299155.1 Elephantulus edwardii
TCTATTCACACTTCTAAAGGGCCTGATTGGATCTCAGCACTATAAGCAAGGCCAGTTGCTTTCAAGAGCTCAGGAAAGTGGCCCCACTCTCCTACATAGCCTGCTGTGGGGGATCCCAAGGAGAATTACCTTAAGGACCACACCTGTAAACTGACAAGAAGTAGGTCTGTAGCTTTACCCAACATCCCACTGCCACTCCGGGCATTTGGGGAGGAACAAAGGCTCCTCGGGATGTAGAGTGAGGGAAGGTATGTCCTTCAGAGCTGCCACCTAGAGCAACTCAGCACCAGATGTGTCGTCTTTTGATTACACTCAGGGACAAGTTTATTGGTCTGGCCCCAGACCACAGTCTTACCTAAAAATACTCTACTGCAACTGGGATATTATAGGGTCAGGGAGGGCAGGATCCGAGGCCACCAGATGGGAGCCGGGGCCCTCCCTTTCTCTCATGTGGGAATTCAAGATTAGCACAGGCACATTTTAATTATTTTTAACAGAAGGGTTGTTGTTTTTTTAAAAAAAAATATCAATAAATAGAGCTATCCCAGAAGCTGTCTCCACAGAAACTGCTAATTCCTCTCCTTTCTAATATTACTTACCTTGGCACTTAAACACACTGTCTAAATTTAATCCATACCTAACGGTATCTGTTACCCAAATTGAATTTAGCTAGCTCCCTTTTAATCTGCAATCTAAGTGACACACAAAATGACTACCGTGTCAGGCCACAGATGAGAGAAACTAAAGAAAAGGGGCTGGATCGAAGGCTTGAAGGGGCTGGGGAGAAGGTCAGCTATAAAACAGTGTTTATTCAAGCTCTGCAGAGGAGAAAGAGATACTTTGCAGGTGACTGCAGGGCTTAAGGAACATCTGCGTTTGCAGAGGAGCACTAATGGAGGGGGCCACTGAGCCTGAGAAAAGCACTTATGAGGAAAGCGAATATCAGAGCCCACGAAGGGACCCATGAAATCAGAGGGGTCCTCCCTCCCAGCTGCACTAGTGGTCGTAGGGTCGCCTGTCTTCCTGTCCCAAACGCCAGGAGCCCACCCTGGGTCAAACATCTTGCTCAAATGCCACCCCTTATTTATTTCTAATTTAACAGCTGCTGCGCAGCCATGGAGATGCTTTTATCCAACTTCTCCTTCTTTACTTTGCCTTTTAAAGGGTCTTGTTACTGTTTAGGTGCCGTTGAGTCGAGTATGACTCATAACGACCCCATGAACAGCAGATCTGAGCCTGTCCTCTCCTGTGCCGTCCTCGTCATCTCTGACACACTGGAGTCCATTGCCTAAGTTACTGTGTCAGTCCATCTTGGTGAGGGTCGTCCTCTCTTTCATTGACCCTTCACCTTTCCAAGCATAAGGTCCTTTAGTTATACTGCAACCAAAAAGCGAAACTCATTAGCACTGAGTCAATCCAAACTCAGCTCCAGAGGACGGAGTGGAACTGCCCCTGAGCGTTTCCAAGGCTGTAAACCTTCCTGGAAGCACAGCGCCCCGTCTTTCTCCCGTGTAATGAATGGCTAGTGGGATTCAACCATCAGCCTTTTTGGTTAGAGGCAGGCTTGGATTCTTACTGGGGTTGAAAAGAACCAATAGCAGGAGCCTTTGAGTGGTGTAAATGATTAAATGCTGGGCTATTAACTTAAAGGGTGGTGGTTCAAAACCACACTGAGGCTTTTTGGAAGTAACACCTGATAGCTTCTGAAATGCATATGGAGCAATTCCAGTCTGCACACATAGGGGCGCCCGAGTTGAGGTTGTCCCTACAGCAACTAACAACATTACAGAGTTAAAATAACAGCACAAATTCTGCCTGATCCTGCCGATCTCCCTTTGCCTCTCTGGAGATAGTGTATTTCATTCAGATCCTGTGCCCCATTATTCACAAAAGGGACCCAGAAGGGCTCTTCTATCCTTAGATTTTTATTTCTCTCTCTCTCTCTCTCTCTTTTTTTTTTTAACATAAAAGTTGTAGTGCTTCTCAAGATTCATCCTTGACTATCAGAATCACCTGATGGTCAGGTCGTTAGTAGGATCCTCTAAGAGACTTGAGGATTGGAAACCACTTTTCCATATTTAACAGGCTCTTTCAAGAAATTCTTATACATGGGGACATTTTGGCCTAGAATTTTCACTTTGGTCCATTTCAAATATCAGCTTTTCTCTCAAGGGAAAACATTTGACTTCTGAGTCTAGAACGTAGCCAGTAACATTTGCCGAGTGCCACTTGTCCCAGTTTTCACATGTATCATCGCAAGGGTCTCACAAGCGCCTCTTTATACAGATGAGGAAATTGGTATAGTTAGAAGTGAAATATCTAAGATTCAGACTCAGGCCCAACCAAATGCACAGATTCATTTTTACTTATACAACTGTGTATTTTGACGTGAAGCTCTTACTGAAGAACAAAGGCTACAGCCTCCAATATAAGTTACATCTCAACTGCAAGAAAACAAAAATATTCACAACTGGACCAAGAGGAAACATCATGACAGAGAGAAGATTGGGAAAATCTGCTGTCAAGAACATCTCCAAAGTGCTAAAAAGAAGTCAGTTTAAAGTCTAAGATATATCTGACCCCGTTCCTTCATATGCATATGAAACTTGGACAGTGAATAAGGAAGACAGAAGATGAATTGATGCCTTTGAAATGTGGTTTGGGGAAGAGTGCTGAATATCCATGGAGTGCTAAGGAACAAACAAGTCTGACTTAGAGGATATGCAACCAGGGCTCTCTTTAGAGGTAAGGATGTGAAGCTTCATCTCACACACTTTGGCATGCTGTCAGAGGCACTAGTCTTTGAAATAAGACTCATGCTTGGAAAAGTAGAGGATGCTCGAAAGAGAGCAAGACCCTTAACAAGATGGATTGGCACAGTGACTTTGGACTTGAGCATAGTGTGAGGCTCATGAGAATGGCAAAGGCTGTTGTTGTTATGTGCCGTCGAGTCGCCTA
>NW_006399787.1:7051020-7069924 GCF_000299155.1 Elephantulus edwardii
TAGCAACTCAAGGTTTGAATTTGTTCTTCAGTTCCTTGACCTTAAGAAATGCTGAGCGAGTTCGGAATCACTATACCAAAAAGAATTGGCTGACACTGAAATATTTTAGGATATTACTGTATGGTAATGAAGGCAGACTTTCAAGCTGCACTGCAGGCATTGACAAAAAATAAGGCTCCAAGAATCGATGGGATATCAATTGACATGTTTCTACTAATGGATGAAGCCCTGGACATGCTCATCAATTTATACCAGGAAATTTGGTGGACAGCTGTTTGGTCAACTGACTGGAAGAAATCCATATTTGTTCCCATTCCCAAGAAAGGTGATCCAAAAGAATGTAGAGATTACTGAACAGTATCATTAATATCATATGCAAACAAAATACTGCTGAAGCTCATTTAAAAATGGCTAGAGGTACATAGATCTGAAACTGCCAGAAGTTCAAGCTGGATTTAGAAGCGGCCATGAAACCAGGGTTATCATTGCTAAAGTCAGACGGATCCTGATAGAAGGTAAAGAATACCAAAAGAATTTGTGCTTTATTGGCTATGCAAAGGCATTTCACGTTGTGGATCATAACAAATTATGACAAACATTGAGAAAGGAAATCCTAGGACACTTAATTGAGCAAGGGAACGCTACATGGTTTAAAATGAAAAAGGTGTGTGTCAGGCTTGTATCCTCTCTCCGTATCTAGTCAGTCTGTATCATGAGCAGATTACTGGAGAACCTGGACTGTTTGAAGATTATGGCATCAGGACTGGAGGAAGATAACCATTCAATAACTTTCATTATGCAGATGACACATCTTTACTTGCTGAAAGTGAGGATTTGAAGTGCTTGCTGCAGAACTCACCCTTCAATATGGATTGCATTTCAATGTCAGTAAAACAAAAATTCTCACCTCTCGACCAATAGGCAGTATCATGATAGATGGAGAGAAGATTGAAACTGTTGACAGCTTCATCTTACTTGGATCCATAATCAACACCCAGCAGTTATGATATCAAGAGGTGTACTGCATTGGGAAAATCTACAGTCTTACTCTCCAAATTATTGAGGAGCAATGATACTAGTTTGAAGAGTAAGGTGCCCCTGATTCAGGCCACAATCTTTTCATTAACTGGCTATGCATCTGAAAGTTGTCAGTAAATAAGGATGACTGAAGAATTGATGCCTTTGATGTCTAGTGTCAGAGAAGAGTAATGAATATCCCATGGATTGCCAAAAGAACAGATATGTCTTGGACAAAGTGCAGCCAGAAAGCTCCTTGGAGGCAAAGAAAACAAAGCTTTGTCTTACTTACCTTAGGGCATGTTATTAGGAGAGGCTATTCCTTGGAGAGACATCATGCTTGGAAATGTGGAGGGCTGGTGAACAAGACGAAGACCCTTAACCAGATGGATTGACACAATGACTGTAGCAATGGGCTCGAGTGTGTCAGAGACGGTGAGGACAATACAGGTCAAGGCTCAGATCTGTTGTATATAGATAGGGTCGCTGTGAGTTGCACTTGACTCAAGAGCACCTAACAACAAAAATAAAGACCTAAAATCTCATCATCCTTACCTCTAGTTGGATTTTTTTTCTATAAATGATTTGTTCATTCTTTTGGTGGTTCAGTGTATCCTTCACCAAAACCACAATTTAAATGCATAAATTCTTTTATGTGTTGGGTTTTAGGAGGATATTTGTCATCTCTACTTAGATGTTTTCCCAATTCCGGAGCTGGAAACCTTGCAGCTTGGAGTGGAAAGGGCCCTGTTTAGTTGTCTCTGGGCTGTGCAGGAGTCTATGTTGGGAGATTCAGGATTGGGCCCCGTTTCCTTATCAAAAGGTTTGGATTCCTTCAAGGCATGTCCACAGCAAAGCAGATCTAAGCTCTGTGTACCACATGTTCGAGCAGCACAATCCAAAGATAGCTGTCAGGAGCTGAAGTGATCCCGATCAATCCTGATTTTCTGCTTTACTTTAGCTACAAAGTTTTACCCATGTCTTGGTAGGATTAGCCTGCAGGCCTTGCCGCCACCTAATAAAACAGGCAAAAATAGATCAAGGAAATAACTGTAACTGCAGGAGGTAGAGTCTGGATTAGAAGGAACTGACTCATGCTAGGGTGCAGGAAGCCAGGGTGGAGTTTGTCCGGGAAAGCAGGTCTCTTTGCTGCCATGTAAACTCTTCTCAGAGAGGCAGTTTATCTGAACCTCATGAGAATATCTTCCCAGTGCTTGGCAGACATAGTCAGAGTTCAGTAAATGTCATAGAACCAGGTATTTAAACAAGGACAATTTATATCTTCCTCTTTGTAGGGCTACTAAGGAGCCTGGAAGTCTCTACTCCATCAGGAGCATCCAATACAGCAGCCTCTCTGTTGCATGAACACACTGATGGGGCAGCCAGTGAAATAAGTTTAGACTTCTGGTCTCTGTAATCAGAGTCTGCATTCTACAACCCATTCTGCTAAATACTGTTAGAGCTGAGATACTGTTGTTAGGTGCCACTGAGTTGAGTAAGACTCAATGACCCTACGAACAAAAGGTCTGAACCCAGTCCTGTGTTGCGCCATCCTCACACTTCCTGACACACAAGAGCCTATTGCTGCAATCATCGTGTCAATCAACCTGGTTGAGGGTCTTCCTCTTCTTCGCTGACCCTCCACAGGGTCTTCCTCTTCTTCGCTGACCCTCCACCCTTCCCAGCATCATGTCTTTCTCCAATAGGCCCTTCCAGCAACATGCCCCAAGTATGTGAGGCAAAGCCTCATCATTTGCACCTCCAAAGAGCACTCTGATTTCACCCTTTCCAAGACATACTGTTTGTTTCCCAGTGCACTACATCTCCTGAACTCCTAACTGCTGCTACCCAGGGTGTTAATTGGATCCAAGTAAGATGTTGTTGACAGTTTCAGCCTTTTCTCCATCTACCACAGTGCTATCGCAGTCCAGTGCTAAGAATCTGTTTTCTTCAAATTGAGATGCAATCCATATTGAAGACTATATTCTTTGATCTTCTATTTACATATGTAGTCACTGGGTTTGGTGGTTGTTTTTTTTAAAGGTATTTGTGATGTCTAAGTCATTGTACAAAATTCAATCCTTAGATCTCTGGCTTCATATCTGTCACCAACACTGTATTTTTTAGCAACCCTTGTTTCCAACTTTTACATTCCAATCACCAAGTATTACTAATGCATCTAGATAGCACAGTCTGTCAATTTCAGATTGCAAAAGTTGGTAGATTTTTGCAGACTGCAGACCAATTTCATTTTTTGCTTTAGATGTTGGTGCTACTATTTGAAAAGTTTAACAGTTCAGTTCTTCCTCATATGCATATGGATAGTAGTAATAAAAGACATACTACACTGGGAAAATTTGTCCAGGACATTTCCAAAATGCTTAAGAGCAATGTCAGTTTACCATCTCTAAGGGATGGTGATGCAAACTATGATCCAAACATGATGGGATTTTTCAATTGTTTCCTATGGAACCGAAAGCTGAGTAGGATGACAGAATTGATGCCCATGAACTACTGAAAGAACAAACAAATCTGTCTTCACAAAGTGCAAGTCGAGTGCTCCTCGGAGGCAAACTTTATCTCACAAACTTCAGGCATGCTGATAGGAGGGGCCAGTCATTGGAAAAGGACATCAAACCGGGAAAGGTGGACAGAGAAAAAGGGGAAGACCCTGAACAAGACGGATGACACATGACTACACATGTAGTAAGGGTCTCAGACATTATCAGAAACCATGGAGTTAATGCAGGGTAGGGCAACGTTCAGATATCTGCTGTTCACAGGGCGGCCTGTGTCGCAGCTGAATTAACGGCACTAACACTGTGGTACAAAGTAACTGTTCAGTAAAAGGAGGCCTGGGTTTTTCCTATCACCTGAGGAGATCTCTTTCCCTATTTTTCATCAGCACATGATGGTTAATTATTCTAGCAAAGAACACATGGCCACAAAGTTAATGACCAGGATGCGGTCTCTACCAGAAAATTGTTGGCACCGTGTATCCCACATCCGAGTTCTTGTCAGTGAGGGGAGGAGAACATTCTCCCCAGACTGCAGTGTATAAGGAGGCCTCTTTGAATGTTGGGTCGTGATGCTTGCCTGTAGTTTAGCTTCTTTTAACTGAGAATGGAGGTGGTCTTCCAACTCCTCCTAGTTTTGCTTTTAAATACAAGTGTTAACCAGAACTCTTAAGACCAGCCCCTCACATCAATACAACCTCCAGATAAGCACGTTTTTTAAATTAAGTTTATTTAGCGTATGTACACATAAAAGAGAAGTTGCCCTCTGATCCCACCCAGCAAAAACCATGCACAAACCCAAGGGATATGTGGAGGGGAGGGGGCCCCGGCCCCAAGTTAGTGGTTGGGATGGTGAAATCCTGTCAGTCACAAACCCCAGTCAGCAGGGGGCTGGACCGAAGTATCAAGCAGGCTGCATGCAGCCTCCTAGCTGCAGACCCTAAAACAAGCGTGCACCATAGCCAAAGGTCTGTTTGATGCCCTCAAAGTAGTACCGCTGCCAGCCCTGCCGCGTCCGCTCTTCCTCAGGAGCTGGGATGCCACGCCCTTCCATGCACAGCTCAGTCTCTCCGTTCTTATCAGTGAAAGACAAGGTGATGGTGGCGAAGTGCCCTGGGAAAAGCCAGAGGGAAGGTGTTTTCTGGGGATCTCACTGTCATGTCAGCTCCCACCCTCTCGGCTCACTTACTCCACTTGCCTCTTATGGGCCAAGGGTTCAAGACTAAGGGGAAAGCATAACATCTGCGGGGCAACGGCAATGCTAGATTATCATATAAACACGAGGCTTCGTGTGCTTATTTACTGATTTGTGGTGAAGACTGTTGTTCCCCACTTTTATCCCCTATCACACCCTACTTCTAGATGTGGGTGATGTCTCTCCCTCTCCCACAGCCACTTTTAGAACCAAAGCCACTTTTCAAATTTACTATCACCGGCAGGGACAGGGATAAGGAGTTAGTCAGGAGGGCAAGCACACGCTTACTTATGCTTACTAATCGGTAGTGACCAGCAGGTGAAACTGCACCGTGGGAAGGAGCCTGTGCTGGCTGGCCTTGCTTAGTAAAGAATCCCCCAGCCCGGAGTAACGACAAGAAACAAATATGCTTACTTACCCTCTGGCCAAGATTTAAACCTCCACTTCATTGCAATGTGTTTCTCCGGGACCTAAAGTCAGAGAAGTCAGATTATAATATAACTCAAAGGCTAGTAGGAAAGGCAGTGAGAAATTCGAGTCGAGCATCTGCAGTTACACTACGCTGACAAACACAAAAGGGCCACAGAGCTGGTCGCTTCTGGGCACGTATTAAAGCTGCTTCTCCTCTTACTCTTTAATCAACTCAGCCAGCATGCCCAGGGGAAATTTTAGTGCCACATCCACCCATGCACAGACCCTCTCTTCCCAGTTCGATTTCTCCAGGAAGAACTTTACACAAGTCAGGACACAATTCTAGAAAGGTGAGATAATTCAAATAGCAGAATTCGCTGGGAAAAACATATTTTTATTGACCAGAGAGAGTCAAGGACTGACATCTTGGGGCCTACTGGGTAAGGAGTAGCACACTCTGATTCTATCAGCTGCTCAGCTGGGCAATCTCCTCCCGCGCAATTTACACTGGACGGATGAGTCCCAACTCAACGGCAACAATATCAGAGATCAGAACTTCCAATTTTACCTACAGACTTGTGGTAAAGGATACACCACTTTCCTGCCTAGGAAGACGCTATAATCTGGAGCCCCCGGATACTCACCAGGTCAGTGAACTCCCCAGTAACATTGCCATCAACCATGTGGAACTTCCCACCTTTGTCTGCTTCTAACATTGCAGGTGCATGGGTGAAGGCCTGGACCAGCTATAGAGGAGAAAAAGGAGGCAGGGAGAAAATCAAAGAGCTGGAACCAAAAGAATTCAATTCCAGCAAAGAATGAAAGATCCAGACCAGCTCTCTGTATTTCAGATTTCTCCCCAGCCTGCCTTTGCCTCAGCTGTTTTGAGCTCTCGCAGACATCTGGCACATAGTGAGGGCCAAGGATGGTGTCTTTGCTTCCCAGAGCCCCCAAATCTGGGATGGCTTCTTTCATGGCTACCATAAAGTTCTAAGCCTGGTCATGGGCATTTCCTTACATGGCTCTCAGTGAGACTAAGGGACAAATACCAGCTCAAACTTGCATGTCACTACTCACATTGCCACAGACATGACTTTGTCCAATGACCATACATATCCTGGGTAGCTCCCTCTATCCAGCTGAGCTACAATCCAAGTTCTGACTACATTCCATTCTCCCTGGATATCGGATGCAAAAGACCTCTTGGAAGTGTTAAAAACCAAAGATGTCATTTTTGAGGACTACAATCCTCCTTCCCAAGTCACATTATTATTATTTTTTTAAATTTTTTAAAAAATCTTATTATTTCTGTGAGTATACCATCAAATTGGATCTGACTGGTACAGGAGGAGATTGCCCCTCCTTTTCCAGCAGAGCATCTGGTGGATTTGAACAGCATAACTCTGGGATTGCAGTACAGCGTTTCTGCCACTAGAGCTCCCCTAAGTCACGTTATTTTAAGCTGCCCGATATGCTTCTGAAAGCTGGATAATGACTAAGGAAGCCTGAAGATGTGATGTCTTTGAATTAGAGTGTCAGGGAAGAATAGTGACAATCCCAGCAGATGACAAAAGCCTGAACAAATGTCTCTAGGAAGGAGCAAGGCTGGCAGGACTCTGTCTCATGCACTTTGGATATATCATCAAGACAGACCAGTTCCTGGAGAACTCTACATGTGGTGGAACAGAAGCTTAGAAGAGAAAGCCCCCCAGTGAGGTGGGATGACAACAGCGGCTGCGCCACTGGGCTCATGCACAGCAACAACTGTGAGGGTGGTGTCAGAACAACATTTTATTCTGTCGTGCAAACAGAACAATTGTCATTAGGAGTTCAGATCAACCTGACAGCCCCCAACAATGACAATTCTTTCTGAAGAATCCATGGTGCCATTTCTGTGAAGCCATTTGCTTTCCTAAGACTTCAGCAGTGAACAGTGAAAATCGACAAAATGGAAAGACCCACTTAGATCCTCTGAACAAAGCATGATGGGTCCAGTCGTACGTGGTGTTTGTGCATACTGTGATGTGCCCACAAACCACGTCGTCAGGAATGACAAACGGCATGAAACGTAAAGATCAAGACTGTGCTCACCTCCTGTGTGGTAAACACTCTATAGAGCTCCTCCGGTGACGTGAGGAAGGTTTCCTTAAGAGCAATCTTACAAGTGGGGATTCTGACACCAACAGGCTTGGCCTGGGTTTTCGAAGCAGTGGACTTACTAGCCTGTGGAAGAGGCAGTGAAAACTGTCAGTGATGAGTAAATGGTGAAATCAACGCAGTCAATCCACACAGCTTCTGGGCCCATTCATATACAAGAATCTTTTCTCCTGCAAGGCTAATTATTTCAGGGGTCTTAGGGAGAAGCTGCATGTAGGTGTTTTCAATTGTAAGGGAAACACTTCTAGAAGAATCACAATCACCACTGAAAAACATTACTCTAGAAAGTAGACAGGTATGCCTTTGCAAGCTTGTCAGAAGACCTGTCAAACCATCCATCAGGCACTTGTGAAGAGTTCACTCTCTCTCTAGCCAGTTCCTGCACTGAGTGTACCTGGAGGGACCCCCCTCCGCCTCCTCCTCCTCCCATTTCCATCCTTTCCTGCGCTGACCAAGGGCAACAGCTTCAAAACCAAGTGCTGGGACCTGGACCACACAAGCTCCATTCAGATAAAATATGTGCTCACCCTGCCAGATACAGGGGGAGATCTATCAATTTCCTGAAGGACGAAGCCAGTGGCTTAATTCTTGACTTCTAATGTCAAACTACGAAAGATGAACACCCCAGTTAAAAATAATCCTTCAAATATTTACCCTGTGGTCAGAACCTCTAAATTGGAGCCAGACTGATTGGTTCTGATTGTTCTAGGGAATCAGTTGTTTGTTCGTTTGTTTTTTAATTTTATTATTTTTGTTGTATGTACCATCAAATCAGATCTGATCGGTACAGGAGGAGATTGTCCCTCCTTCTCCAGCAGAGCATCTGGTGGATTTGAACCGTGCACCTCTGGGATTGCAGGGCAGCTTCCTGCCACTAGGCCACCAGAGCTCCCTTAGAGAATTAGTTTTAAGTGACGATAAACGAGGTAAAAATCTGCAGGTAACTATGTAGTGAGGCCTTGTTAAAAGGAGTCATGAGCGGATCACAGGCTGTTAAGGGTTAGGAGTGAGATGCTGAATAAAGAGGAGGAAGTGTCTCTTTTTAGGCAGCCTCCTGCCTCATCAAGGAACACCATTAGTTACCTTCCGCTCCTCAGCTTTCAGCGCCGGCTGCCTGGTGGCATCTACTGTTTCTCCATTCATCGTGGGCAAGATCATGCCCTGGGTGAATTCTGAAAAGATAAATCCCCAGCTCCCGGAAGTTATTTCTTAGCAGGTGACATTTGGGGCACCATTACAACGTAACAAACACAAGTAAACTGAACCCAGAATGAGTGAATGATCAGGAAAAGAAGATTCTCTTTTACACCTTTAGTCTGTGTCAGAAGGTGTCTGACTGTACACTACAGAATGCACAGATAAAGCCTGTGAATGCTAGAACCTGTCAGAGAAAAAAAAATCTCAAGTATTTGCCAACAAACAGCAAAAAAAGTGTCAAGTGCAGCCCACTGAAGGCAGGAAACTTGCAAGACTGAGAAAACGATGAGGTCCTGTTGATTTTCAGCTCTCACAGGTTTCACTGGATTTCACTGGGACTGTTTTACAGCTCAAGACCTAATCACAACATTATGGGGGTCCCTAGGGAAGTGGTGGCCTTGCTATGACTTAGAGTCGCGAGCCTCTGGCCTACGTGCACTTGGCCCCATTCAGCCTTCCCTCTGCAGAACCACTGGACCACTAGTCTCCTTCAGATGCCATTCTCTTCTAAACTGGTTCCTTTTGATCGTCATGACATGAATGCTGATTTCAAGATCAGAACAGGCAGAACTGGACACCCAAGGGACAGCTGAACTGACCACTACTCTGGCAGTCTGAGTACCCCTGGCGGAGGCATTTGAAAGGGAAGTTCAGGCCTAGACTCAAGTAACGAGTGCAGGGAAGCCAAGTCTCTAATCAGCGCTGTCCAGGGGAAATGAAAGTGATCTTCAAATGTAACTTAACAATATCTAGTAACCATGTTAAAAAGACAAGTGAAATTAACACATTAAACCTAACAAATAAAAAAAAAACCCTTCAATTGTCTTAAAAGATACATTTCATACTCTTATTTCTTTCTCCCCATTTACATTAGCATGATCTTCCCCGATAGCAGTGCTAACTCCCTAAAGCCACTCTGTGAAACGGTGCTCTGGAGGGTTTTCAGTGGCTGCGTTCTTTGGACCCAGTCACCAGGTCTTTCTTTCAAGGCACTATGTGGTGGATGGACATACGCCATTTTTGGTGTTAAGACCTGGTAGCATCCAGGGATTTTTTTAAAGTAGATGTCCCAAATCCACACTTTCCCATTCATTCACTACATACCTTAATTTGAACAGGTCACATTTCAAGTGCTCAACATCTAACATATTAGACAGCCCAGCTCTAGTTCTGTCCCTTGCTCAGAGCTGTAGAATGGCTCTGAGAAATAACCATCTCCAAAGCCTTTACCCACTCGGCAAAAAAGGCCTGCCACGCCCCTTCAGCAGAGCCTCAGAGGTGGAAGGCGGCCTCCCGGGCACACGTAACTACCCAAGGGATACCTGTTTTGAGGGTGCTGATGTAAATTGCCACTGCTTCTCTTAGAAGTTTCACCCCTTCTTCTTTCATTAAGGCCACGAGATTTGTGTCAGGCTCATCTTTGGCAAGGCTCACACTAATCTGAGTGAAAGATCAGAAGGAGGTGGTTAGTAACTTGAGAGGCCCCCACACTGTGGTATGTGGGTGCCAAGCAATTGGAGAACTGCTGATATTCCCAAAGGAACTAACTGCATGAGGGTCAGGATTCCTTCCCAAGTGTGCCCCGCCAGGCAAGGCAGCCAACGTGGACTGGAACATCCGCCCCCCAACACAAGGTGTAATTAAACGAGTGCAAGTTGCGCTGGAAGCTCCTAAGGGCATCGTCTATCTCACAAACTAGCTGGCTTCTGAAGGCCCGGGCCAGTGCCAGACTTGTAATCTTCAAGGACAGGTCATTTTTCTCACATGAATAAGAGAACATAAAAAAGACTCGGGCGAGGAGTCAGGAAGCACAAACCTCCACTTCATCCACACTGTTTTCATCAGACAAGTTGGGGATCTCCACATGTCCCTTGTACTGCACTCCTGACTTAGAGGTACCTGCCAAAAGCAAGACAAGGCCAATTAGTCCTTCTTTTGCAGAAAATATCTTCTGCTCTAGAGTCCTAAATCCTACTCAGCTCACATGACCAGAGAGCTGGACTGACCACCTCTTTCCTGAGATAATGCCACAGGTCAGGTGCAGACAGCTCCTGCCCCTAAGAAAAATGTCTTCCACACATGATCTCACAATGTGGGACTGAGACCTGCGTGGACGTGACACACTAGCTTGAATCCTGCCGCAGGGAACTGGTTCAAAAGCCATTACTCAGTTCTGTATGGCACTTGTTAGGAAAAAGAGCTCTGAATCAGTTCATCCCAATTCGATTATGGCTGACAAAGTGACACGAACACAGATTCAAATTTGAAAAGTGTGAGTAAGCTGCAGTAATAGTAAAAATAATAGGAAAAATGAATGACTGACACTCAACTAGAAACTCAATCACCCTCCTAGACAACCTGGGCAGCGTGCACACTGTGCAGCAACCAAACCAGAGGCAGAAACAGGGGTCAAGCTCAAAGACGGCAGCTGACCAGGCCATGCCCAAGTCCTGGCAATAATCCAATCTCCTGCATCAGGCTCCTTTCTGTCAGGAGGCCCTGAGAGGGCACATCTCACCCTCTTCTGTCTTAAAGCCACAAGTTCGACGCTGCAAGGTTGATGCATCAAGAACAAAGTGAGCATAATACACATTTCAAGTATGATTACCATCCGTTTCACCTAAGAGAAAATGAGAGGAACACAGAAATCTGTACCCAGATGAATGAAGCTGTGTAAAATATACATTCTTTGAATTCTCATTTACTGACATCATCAGTTCACTGCATATTCTGAGCTACAGAAACCCTCTTGGTGTTAACTTTCCTTCCAATTTCTGATGACCTTCCTTCCATCCCCTCATAGCATCTCATGAGCTGTAACCCTTCCAATGTCCACTTGCAAAGATAAACTTCATGTCTTTTTCCAAGGTAAAGTTTTGTATGTACTGTAGTTTATGTCTTTCTTACCGTTTAACACATAAAACTATGCAACCCTTCTCATTAGGTTCTGATATTTAAACAACAACAAACAAACCATTAATGAAGATTTTGGATATTGTGTCCACCATGTATATCATGGTGATTCCAGAAACAAATGTGTTACATTATAAATGGGCTGTATTTCAAAATTAATCAATAAAACTTTGATGATTAATTTTCATTTTGTCTAGGTCTCAGTTTTGTTTTTTTTAAAAAAAGGGGGTACTGAGTGAGATGCTACTGCATTTTCTTAAACTACTTTGCCTTAGGAAGGGAGCTCTGGTGGCCTTGTGGAAAAGAGCGGCGCTACAGTCTCGAAGGCAGGTGGTTCAAGGCCATCAGCTACTCTGCAGGAGAAGAATGGACAATCTCCTCCCAGGAGATTAACTGCCTCTGAAAACCCGTCAGAGGATCAGTTCTGTTCCGACTCTACGATACACAACAACATGCCTTAGGCATACCTTTAAGTAAGAACATCCTTTTCTTGCGTGTGTGTAACAGACAAGTATATCTACCTTTTCCTTCCTGATTAAAATCCAATTGAAAAATGTTTATTAAAAAAGAAAAAAGTTTATAAAAGCACAAATTTATTTCATGCCTTGCCTCATAAAAAGATAGCAGCGATCTTAGTGCTTCAGCATCTTTTAAAACTCAGTCTCCTACAACCAGGAGAAAATAAAATAGATGAATGCAACCTTCTAAGAATCAAATCCCTACGCACATCAGAACACTTCCCCAACAGAGAAAAAGAAAACCACAGACTGGAAAAAAAATTTTTGGTAATGATCAAGCTGTAGCCTTCAATATGGATTAAGGCTCAATATTAAGAAGACAAAAAGTCTCACCACTGGGCCAATTGGCAGCACCAGGATGGATGGTGAAGAGAGTGAGATTGTTCACAGCTTTCGTTTGCTTGGCTCCATGGTCAACACTCTTGGCACCAGGAGCCAGGAAATTAAAACACGTATTGCGATGGGAAAGTCTGCTGTTAGGGACTTCTCCAAAGTACTGAAGAGCAATGATGTCACTCTGGAAACTAAGGGGCGCCTGATAGAGGCCATGGTCTCTGCAATCACTTGCTATGCATCAGAGAGCTGAAAAATGACTAGGGAGAATTGATGCCTTTGAGCTGTGGTGTCGGAGAAGAGTAATGAATATACCATGGACTGCTAAGAAAACGAAAAGGTTCATCCTGGAGAGGGCTGCTCCTTGGAGGTAAGGATTCTGAAGCTCTGTCTGACATACTCTGAACATGTTGCAAGCAGGGACGAGTCTTGGAGAAGGATGTCATGCTTGGAAGGGTAGAGGGACGGTGCAGGAGAGGTAGACCCTCTATGAAGTAGATTGATTTAGTGACTGAGGTAATGGGGCTGGGTTTGTTGGAAACAGTGAGATTGGCACAGGATAGAGCAGGGTTTAGGGCTGTTGTACATAGGGTCGCTATGAGTCGCAGGTAACTCAAAGGCACATAACAACAATAACAACAACAATAATGACATATCTGATAAGAAACTCCTATCTAAAATTTTTAAACTACTCCAGCACCTCAACAAAAAAAAGGTAAACAACCCAATTGCAAAGTGGGCACAGTTGTCTTAAAAAAAAAATGGGCACAGCATATGAATAGACACTTCATCATATGAATAGACGACATTCAGATAGCAAACACATGAATGTTCAAAATTCCTAGCTCACAGAAAGAAGCAAATCAAAACAACTATGAATTATTATCTCACCCCAGGAACTATAGCAAAGTTCAGCCGAGCAGCAAACAACAAATGCAGGCGAGGTTGTGGAGAGACTTGGGACTCTTTTACTCACTGCTGGTGGGAGTGCAAAATATGGTGCCAACCACTAGGGAAGGTACTACGGTGTTTTCTCAAAAAGTTGGACATAGAAATACTGTTTGACTTAGCAATCCCAATACTAGGAATAAACCTTAAAGACCACCAGAGCTGCCACTCAAACAGATATATGCACACCCATGTTTATTGCTGTGTTATTCACAATAACAGATGGAAGCAACCCAAGTGCCTGCCCATCAATGAATGAATAGAAAAAATATGGTATAGTCACACAATAGTATACCAGACAGTACTGAAAAACAAGGAATTCATAAAATAGTACACAACATGGGTGACCCCGGAAGACCTTATGCTCAGTGAAATAGCTCAGTCACAAAAGGACAAATACCTGTCTGGAAAATCAGTGTGATTTGTAAGCTTTCTGTGAAATCCCAGAGATGTAAAAATGAGTTAAATAGAATACAAAAAATAAAAAGATTTCAACCCAAAAGGAAAAAAAGGACAAATATCATATAACACTACTGTTACAAAACAGGGTTGATGGTGTTGGTGGTGGGGCAGCTGGGGGAAAACTAAGAAAAGAGGGAATAAAGAACATTGAAACATATAAAAAAAAGAAAGAACTGTTTAAAAGGAATATAGGATTAGATTATTTTGTATGACAACAGTCCAGAATATAAGGTGCATAGTTAAATGAACTGGCTCGTGGGGAGACGGAGACACACACACACACACACACACACACACACACACACGAAGAAGGAAATTATGCAACAACAAATTAATTTTTTTAAAAAAAGTGAACTGGGGATGGAAGTAGCGAGGAAAATGTGCAGCAATGAATGAATGAATGAAGATCCAACTTTTCTGTAAACTTAGCTTAAAATCACAATTAAAATATGAAGAGGAAAAGAAGAAAAAGAAAGGAATATCAAATCCCAAACTTACCATTTAAAAAAAAATTTTCCAGAATAAGAACTTTAAAAAGAAAAAAGCCCTACTTAAAAAAATACCACCAAAACCAGAAACAGTCTCACAGCTGGAAAGACCACCAAAGGGGACACAAACACAGTTCCTATTTCTTTTCTGACTGAAAGGAAAGGGAAGTAGAAAAACTTTTTAAAAGCTCAAATTAAATTATATTTATACATAAGCATCATTAACACTGTAGAGGGGTAACAAAAGATGAAGACCTCAAACTTGCCCTAACAGTGTAGCCACTTGACTGGTGGAGCCTGTGAGGTCCAATGAGGACACCCACTGACAGGGGGGGAAATGTCAACACCCAGAACGGCAGGTCTTTAAGGCAGCACTGTCCCGTGTTCTCCCTTGTATGGCGTTCATAACCTCTAAAACTGTTTTCCTTGACTCCTGGTCAATCAAAATACAGATCACTCTTTGCCTAACAGTATAGCAAGGACTCACCTGTCCAGTTTAGCTTGATGCTCCATTCATAAAAGAAGATAAGCTTGCCTTTTCGGTTATTGATGGATGCTTCTCCATCAAGCTTACTCACTTCTGTCACTTCGCACTTGCCTTCCTCATTTTGCAAGCGCACTGCCAAGAAAAGGGTTTTCAGCTTATCTGTGGACCAATTTGAAGCATCCCTCTCGGTCCTGCAAAACAGAAACACAGCAATGAAAGGGAAGATATACCACCTGCTCTATGCAAGGTATTGCCATACTAACCCTCAGTTCCACTAACTCCACCTGAAAACAGTTTTTCCCCCCCTTTAGGAAGGAGAACAGGAACAACTATTAAGCCAACTAGCAATACGATGGTACAAACTAAATGGAAAAGTGTGTTTTTCTTTTTTCAGTAGGACGGTGCTTGGGTCATTATTTGCCACTTTATATGGGGCATCCGTGTGGCCAAGTAGAGAGCGGTGTCGATCTTGCTGAGATCAGGAGAGAGCACTAAGCGAAAAGGTCCAATATGGAATGAAACAATAACCTTGACCTCATTAGCACTGGGTTACAACCGCCCAAATTCAGGCTGTGCTACAAACACCCTACACCTTCGGTACCCTCAAAACCATCAACACAAACAAAATTAAGCACTCTCCGTATCTGCGGGATGATAACAACGGAGATAATGCGCCTTTCAATTTACAATCTAGTAGAGAAGACAACGCGTACAAAGTAAAAGATACAGTATACATCACACCACGAATAAAGTTCATGGGAGGTTAAAGATAAGGAATTCTTCTTTCTGGAACATTTCAAGTCGGACAGAAGGTGAGGTTATAAAATCATGATTGCCCGGCAACGATAGGGCAGCTCCTAAAGTTGCAGCCCAGCCCTTCTAATAGTTCCGGGTGAGAGTCCGCAGCGGCTTCAGCATCCCCGAGCTCCGAGCACCTGCAGGGCACTCCAAACCTTAGCCCACAGGACCGACGGGGCAGTTCGCTTTGACTTTTAATTGTGCACTTAAGCCACCTAAGAGGAAATACTCCTGGTCTCGAGCCTTCCAGAGCAAGCCACCTCCAACACAATCCAAGCTAGCACTTCTCTGGGGCTCAATGACTCCTCTGGCCACGTGTAAAAAGACTATCTATGCTCAGGACCCACGCAGCAGCTAGAAGGTTATATTCTCGTATTTCTGAATCTCCCTTTGGGGTGCAGCCGCTCCACGTCGCCACCCCCCTCCCCATAACACTAAGAATAACACCAACAAAAAGGGGTGAGGGTGCTCGGGGCTCCGAATCCCTGCCCCAGAAAGGACCTACTCCGCCTTCAGTGGGGACTTCCCATGCCCATGGCTCGGATCTGTACAAGCCGGGGTACAGGTACCCCGAAAAGCGGTCCGACCACAGCGCTCCCGCGGCCTGCCCTGGTGACCCTCACCAATGCCAGTTGTTGACGTTGGTGGCGTCCGCCCGCTCCTCCACGATCCAGCGTGGGTCGCCTTCACCCCACTTGGCCATCGGTTCCCTGATCGCGCCGCCACAGACTCCCGAGCAGCCACAGCCTCAGGACCGCCTGGTCCCAGCCGCCCGGCAGCGCCTGGAAACTACTAGAAGCGGCCGCACAACCTCCTGGCTTGCTTTTCCCTCCACCCCTCACCCCCTCCCGGGCTTACTTCCGGCTCCTCCCCACCACCGCCACCGGCTACTTCCGTTCCAAGTCGCCGGGATGGCAAGTTCCGCCCGTTTCAAAGTTCTTTCAAGTCTCTCAGCTTGTGCCCAAGGAAACTAAAAAGGTAACTCCTCATCTGATGATCCTTCACCCGTTAAGGACACAAAGAATAGGTCTCATTGTTTCTCTGGTCCTAAATTGGACCTGCTAAGCCTCATGGGAGTTGTAGTCTCACTGCGGGATCCGCAGATAACCGCGGAAGGTCGGGCGGAAAGTAAAGGAAACAATCTGGGCCCTGCACGCTGGGGTTTCTGGGGATTGTAGTCCACAACCTCCGGAGCTTGTCCCGACGGCCCCTGATGGCCGAGGCTGGAGAAACAACAACTTCCAGAATGCTCTGCGGCCGCTATATTTAACCCTGTCCTCTCGACTTTCTCCTTCCGCCCTTTCTCTATGCCGCATAGCCTGACCGGGAGGGCAGGTCCTGCGGTGGCAGAGGTTGGCGCTGCCCTCAGAGGAGGGCTCGGTGAGGAAGAGGTGAGGGTGTCCCAACCCGTTGGGACGCATATTTAGCCGCATACACCCTCGCCGCATCTTGCTGTTCCCCCCTCCCTTTTTTTTTTTAAGATGTCCTATTCCCGGAGGCCTGGCTCTCTTTTTCGTTTTGGGGCGACCCCTAGCCTGAGAACCGGCGTCTAGTCCAGATTGGGACTGCAAGGGAGCCCCGATGTTTGGTTCTGAGTGCTAAGCCGCGATGACACATTTCTTCTACCATGGATGCTCCAGGACCTGTCGTTAGAGCCGTGGCTTCTACGAATTTCGCCCTATAGATAGATCACTGTCTCCTTCCTATGAGCCCCATTCCCTGGTCTTAGTTCACGCTTGTGTAGGCCCGATTTGAAAGGTGCTAAGTCACCCCAGAATGTAACTCCTCATCAGCTAATTTCTGGGGTGTCAGGCAGGAAGCGTATTGGTTGTGGAGTGTTGTTGGTTTTTCCCCTCGGATCCCTCTGTCTTTCACTGTCATGCTCTGTTCTCTCGGCTGTAGTTCCTACCATCCTCCTTGTGGGACTCTCAGTAAACAAGTGATGTTAAGGACAAGCCTCTGAAGCACCTTCCTCGTTCCCTCTTAATATTGTGTTTGATTGCTTTATAACTCATGCTGCGGGCGCTCAAGTCCATTACTGTTCGTGGTGACGCTAGAGCACAGCGCCCACTGACCCGATGCTGTTTGCACGATTGTAATTCTAGGAGCTGAGCTCCCTGTCTTGTCTTTCACAGAGAGCTAGTGAGGGGGTCAGCAGCTGGAACATTAACCACTGCATTACTCGTAGAACCTTTTAAATCGTCCTCTCTTTACTTGCCAAGGAAAGCTAGGTTATGATTGGTACCAGAAGTACAAACTGGTGGCCAGTACCCACAGCTGTTTGATGTTTTAAAAAGATTTCTGAAATCTAGTAGACTGTGGTTTGTTAGACAGTTCTTCCTTTAGATACTTGCTAACGGTTTTGAACAAATGACTTTCACCCATCGTTGGAAAAGAAGTTAGAAGAATCATGCAGGACAAGAGGTCTAGCAGCCAGAAAGTCTGATGTGTAGTTTGGAGTAAGAGCAATTAACAAAATGACTTTGATACTTAATCCTTTTTGTTTAATCCAGTTTTGATACTTAATCCAATTGTCCTCATTGGTGAAATGGAAGTGGAATCTGCCTAAGGAATAAATGAATGACAATGCTTTGTAAACTGCCCCATGTATGAGAGACATTTACATGCTTTGTATATAATTGATGTTTATATGATACTCACTCTTCGAAATTTTGTATTAAATCATTATTTTTACCTTCAGGATTGTTTAAAAATACTTTCTTCTCAGCTTTTGCCAATGTACCATAAAGACTTAGTAATAGTAAAAGTTAACACAGCGTTCATTTTGTGGCAGGTACCGTTTTAAGAGTTCCTGGGTGGTGCGAACAGTGAAATGCTTTGCTAGCCAAAAAGTTGGCAGTTCAAATCCGCCCAGAGAGACCTTAGAAGAAAGGCCTGACCATCTACTTCCAGAAGATCACAGCCATTGAAAACTCTGGAGAACATTGTTTCTCTGAAACACATGGTATCACAATGAGTAAGGACTGACTTGAGACAGATGCTGTTGAGATGAAAGGAAAAACAAATCTATTTCATTAACTTTGACAGTGTTGCCTTTGGAGATATTTTTGGTGCTCTGGAATTTTTGATACCACCTTCTTGGCTTAAGCCTTGTTTCACTTAATCCAATTTGCATTGATAATTTAGTTGTATTTCTAGGGCAAAACATTATTCCAGGATAAAGTCTAATTTGGGAATAGTTATGGCTCTTTTTTACATTTTTTATGAAATTTTATTAATTTTAATGAACATTTACAGAGATTTTGGATTTCCATTCATTCATTGTTGCACTCTTTTCTCTAAACCCCCAGTTCATTCCTCTTTTTTTCCCCCTTGAAAGTCTGTTTTTTGTTTTGTTTTGTTTTTATATAATATTTTTTTTTATTGGGAAAAACATATTGGGGGTACAAGGAGGTGAGGGTTGGGGGCAGAAGGGTGAGGATGGGCCAGGATGCAGTTGCAGA
>NW_006399787.1:7072664-7081442 GCF_000299155.1 Elephantulus edwardii
TTTTTTTTTTTTTTTTTGCTGTGGACGCCCTTCAGGACTGCCTTCTTGGCCTATTAATGCCTTTGCTTTGGCTTCAGTTTTGGGAGGGGCAGGGGCTTCCTTCTTGGCTTTCGGCGCCATCTTCGTGGAAAGGCTACATGTACTTTTTTACAAAAATATGACTGTGATTTCAATGAAAGTTTACCCAGCCAATTGTTTTTGTATTCAATCACTCACCTACATTTCATGGCATTGAATATACTCCCCACATAGCAACAGCATTCTTTGCATTTCCTCCTTGTGTTGTCCGTTTCTCTTTGCTACTCTTTGCTACATCTTCCTGCCTTCTGCAGTTTCTTGTTATGTGCCTGTCACTGAGTCAGAATGGACTCATAGCTGACCCTCAGTGGGTTTTCTGAGGCAAGAAATCACATGGGAGAAGATTGCCCATTATTCTCCCACAGAGAAGCTGGAGGATTTGAACCATGTATCTTTTGGTTGGTTGCTCAACTCTTTACCTACTAGTCCATCCCCTCAGAGCTTTATCCCTGGGTCAGTGGTACCCCTTTAGTCATGTATAATTTTACTGTTTTGAGTAGTGTATCCCTCTCTGGTGGTATTGATCACTTTATAAGTCTGTCCTGTCTACTGTTCCCCTGGGAGTTGAGTTATAGGGATAATTTCAGTTTGAGCACTAGAAGAGTGACTGAGACCATAGTCTCAGTTGCACCAATCTCTATCAGACCGGTAAAGTAACCTTATATTATTTTGAGTCTTACTCCACATCTTTCTCCCACTGTGTTCGAGACTTCCTACTGTGATCCCTTTCCAGCAGTGCAGTGATAGTTGAGGACCATCAGATTCTTTGTCTCACGGAAGCCGGGGTTCATCTGGCCCATTAGCCTTTTCAGTATTGTTTACATGCATCCATGCAGTGTTGGTTTTCTTCACTCTTCTTTGTTAGGAATGGGAAAAGACCAATCAGTAGTCACACCTTAGATTCCGAGTTAGACTCGATAACTCTGCTTTAAAAAATGGTTCTGTCTCATGCTTTCAGACTCTTAACAAGCAGAGATGAGGTAAGATAATTTAATTTTTTTCACTGCAGTTTCTCCAGAGCCCAACACAGTGACTCATGGCGACCCATGAACAGATCAAAACCTTGCCCTAGTCTAGTGATCTCTGCTGTGCTTAAGCCCACAGTTGCAGGTGCTCTGTCAGTCCATCTTGTTAAGGGAGCCTTCTTTTTTTTTTTTTTTATTACTCCATTTTTCCCAACATGATGTACTCCACTTTTCCCAACATGATGTTTTTTTCCATGGACTGTGGTGAATTTAATTATTAATCTTTGATTTTTTTTTTCATTCAGCTAAGTTTGTGGTGGGTTCTTGTAACACCTTGCCTGTCTTGTACTATTATTCTACATACATCTATGCTCTGATATAGTCTCCATGGGCTGGGTTGAGGACCAAGGCTTGTCTAAGAGCATTTCTTGAACAGAGTAGAACTGTGTGTATACTTCTGGGTAATTAAAAGTTCAGATGAATGGCTTGATCGTTCCTATATCTAATGATCGGGTTTTATTTAGTAGTTCACTGGTTGCTTTGTCACGTTCTGTTACACATCCCTGATTTCTGGACGTTAGTAGCGGAGAAATCTAGCTTTGAAGTTCCTTTTGGGGTGAATCTGGAAAAAGGATCTTTGTCTCTTCTTCCCACTCCAGATGAGTAGGACCAAGGGTGATGAGGAGGAATACTGGAACAGCTCCAAGTTCAAAGCTTTCACCTTTGATGATGAAGATGATGAGCTCTCACAGGTGGGTTTGCTCAAGGTCACACCTAACCCTACAGTGCCTCACTACTATTCCTTCCCCTTAGAGGCTACATCACCTGACTCCATTAGGAATGTTTTGAGTCAGAGTTTTAGAAGAAAGCTGATGGAAAAGAGTCCTCAGAAAAGAGCTAGAAGGCAAGCTCTGGTGGCCTAGTGGCAAGAAACTGCACTGCAATCCCAGAGGTGTGCAGTCCAAATCCACCAGATGCTCTCCTGGAGAAGTTCCTCATGTACCAGTCAGATCTGATTTGACAGTTGTTGTTGTTGTGGTCAGGTGCTGTCGAGTCTTAGCCAACTCATAGCAACCCTATGAAAGGCCTGAGCACTGTTCATACATAGAGTTTCTGGAGACAAGCCATTTCTGAAGTGGATGCCGCTCCTGCTTCCAGGCTTGTTTTAGTTGCGAAGCTCCAGCCAACACTATGCACCATGGGTACCCATTACCATGATTGGCACATCAGTGTCACAGTGTTCAGCATCACAGCAACCACGAGTTACCTCTGTACAGCAATGCATGGACCAGTGCTATATTTGATGGTACACACAAAAAATAATAATAAAAATGAAAAGAGCTAGAAGGATTGCAGACACCAAATCTGCCCTTCTTACTGTACCTTTATGAGGTGATTCATTCTTCTTAGACTTTTCTACTTTCAGAGACCCTAACCCTTTTATTCATATGACACAGTTTTGGTACTTTAAAAACAATTTGGATTGGAAATTTTGTCTCTGTGTCTTATTTTACAAATGAGTAAACAGATTCTGTTTTGGAGAATTTATTATATCCACATAGAATGTGGCTTTTAATCCTTACTCTTTTGCCACTGGACTGCAGTGCTGGCTGAAAAACAACTTGTTTTCTTGATAAATACCTAGCTGCCTAGGCTCTTTGTTGCAGAGTGTGAAAACGTTGGCCATCTTCAAGTCCCAGTTTCTCAGCCCTCTTGGTTGTGGAAGAAAGAGCTGGGAAGCTGTGGTTCCCTGAGTGTCCTGCTTTCCGTCTCTCCACAGCTGAAGGAGTCCAAGCGAGCAGTGAATAGCCTTCGAAACTTTGTGGACGACGATGACGATGATGATGATGATCTGGAGAGAGTCAGCTGGAGCGGGGAACCTGTGGGAAGTAAGTAGAGGAGGCTGTGAGAAGTGATTGATGCCTGTGGTTCTTGTCATCATTTCGGAGGTTCCATTTGTTTTATCTCTTCAGTGCTTGTCAGGGAAGGGAATGCTGCTAGGTTGTTTTCAGATGATCCTACATGTGCTCAGGGAAGTACAGCCATAGTTCTCTGGCATTCTGTGTCTCCTTCCTTATGACCAATACTTGGCTGACTATTTCAGATTCATCTAGGGTACTTGTTAAGACTATAGATTTCCTACACTTCACTGCAGAGATTTTATTCAGTAGGTAGAGGCCACTCAACTTTAATAAGCACTTCAAGGGATTCTGATGTTGTTGTTGTTGTTGTTAAGTGCCTTTGAGTCGCAGGCGACTCATAGCGACCCTATGAAGGAGAGTTCTCGATGACCCTATGAAGGAGAGTTCTCGACGCTTGGGTGCCTTTCATCCTCTCCAGGTTCATAGGGTTTTCAGAGGCAAACTATTATGGAAGTAGATGCCACTCTTCCTTCCAAGCTTATTTTAATCGGGGAGCTCCACCCTACTCTCTGTCCACATTGGGTAACCAGCCATTAACACATTTGACACATCATTGTCACAGTGTTCAGCCTCACAGCAACCACAAGTGATCATGGTCCAGCCGGCAACTTGTACACCAGGGCTATATGACATAGAGGAATGTCTGAAAAAAAAACAATGAAAGACAGGCCTGAGGGCCGCAGATTAAAAGGCACCCACCTTTGGCTTGGTAGCATCGCTTTCTGTCCACTGGGCCAGCTGATCTCTCTCTCTGTGTTGATATTATTGTTGTTAAGTGCCGTCGAGTCGCAGGCGACTCATAGTGACCCTATGAAGTAGAGTCCTTGGTGCTTGGGTGCCTTTCATCCTCTCTCCAGATTCATATGAACCTGGAGAGAGGGATTCTGTCACATTCGGGAACAACTGACATTAAGTACTCATGACTTTTTTAGCTAGCAAGTCTCACTACCTTGCTGGTAAATGGTGCTGCTTAGCACGTTTGCAGAGTCCGTCTGGATACTTGGTAAGGCAGAAAGTCAGCTGTGGTTGTTGTTGTGTACCGTCGACTTGGAACCGACCCATAGCTGACCCTCCGGTGGGTTTTCAGAGACAGTTAATTGCACGCGAGGAGATTGCCCATCCTTCTCCCACGGAGCAGCTGGTGGCCTTAAATCATGTGCTTTTGGGATTGCAGTGCAGATTCTTGCCACTAGGTCACCAGAGCTCCCTGGAAAGTTAGTATTAAAAAAAAAAAAAAGCAGTCCTAGCAAGATTGACAAGAGTGTCTGCAACAATGGGCTTCAGCGTAGCAGTGATTATGAGGCTGTTTAGAACCTGGCAGTGTTTGATCTTTTGTAATAGGGTCAGTGTGCTTTGGATGTGACACCATAGGATATAACAGCAAACCGTCTGAGTTTTTGAAAGATAAACTCCTAGAGTAGTTACTGTTGTTTTCAGGTGCTGTAAAGTCAGCTTCGTCTCCAGGCCTGTGTGTATCAGAGTGAAACGCTGCTCAATCTTCCTCCTCGCACCTCGTTGAAAGGCTCCTTCTTTGCTAGCAGAGGATGATTGCATCTGTGTCACGCAGATACTGGCCTCCCCAGAAGGTGCATTGATTTACATTCCCGCTGACAGTGTCAGAGTTCCTCCACAGCCTCACCAACACAGGGTGGTAATCAAACTTCTGCTCACCTTACGGGACACCCGTGAAAGCTCAGAATGTTGTTTTGTTTTTGTTTGTTTTGTTTTTGACTCTTTAAGCTGTTATTTTGTTGTTCTTGAAAATACATACATTGAAACATACATCCATTCAACAATTTCTGCATGTATAATACAGTGCCATTGATTACATTCTTCAAGTTAACCCTCCTTTTTTTTTAATTAATTTTAATGGAAGTTTACAGAGATTTTGGATTTCCATTCATTCAACTGTTGCACTTTTCTCCCTGCCCGCCCCATCCCTCCAGTTCACTCTTCTCTTTGAAAAGTAAAAGAAAAACTCTTTCATTGTAATACAATCCCTTGCCCCAAGTCCACTTCACTATGCAACCTTCATTGTGGACTCCTGTTATGACAATAGTTCTCTCTCTAAATCTTTTTCAATACAGTATACATTATTTATCCCCCCTGTCTTAGTCTCCTCCCAACCCAGATGTCAGTCCCATTTTACGATAGTGGCACTATGCTGTATTTGTCCTTTTGTGACTGATATATTTCACTCAGCATAATGTCCTCCAGTGTCACCCATTTTGTATAATATTTCATGAGTTCCTTGTTTTTCAATGCAGCATAGTATTCCATTGTGTGAATATAGCAGAGCTTCATTTGTTTGTTGATGGGCACTTAGGTTATTTCCAACTCTTTGATATTGTGAACAAAGCCGTGATAAACATGAATGTGCATATATCTGCTTGGGTGGCGGTTACGGTTTCTTTGGGGTATATTCCCAGTAGTGGAACTGCTTGGTCAAATACTATTTGTATTTCAAACTTTTTGAGAAAGCGCCATACAACCTTCCACAGTGGTTGTACCATTTTACACTCCCACCAACAGTGAATAAGGGTTCCAGTTTCTCCACAACATCACCAGCATTTGTTGTTTGCTGTTCTGTTAAATGTTGCTATTCTTACTGAGGTGAGAATGCTTTTAATTTTTAATGACACCTTTAGGTTGCTGTCGCTGAATGGTACATGTTAAAAATGCCAGAATGACAAATATTTTGTTATGCATATATTTACCTCAATTAGTTTTTTTAAAAAAGGTTGAGTATTTTTTAACATATATTTAAGAGAATTTTCTTTTCTGCAATCCGCATATCCGTGTCTTTGCCCATTTGTCTATTGATTTAATCTATTTCATTCCTTCCTTTCTGCCTGCCATAATTTTTTGAGACTGAGGTAACCTACGAGTTAGGGGCTCTGGTGAAAAGCTGTTAAGATTTATTGGAATGTTAAATGTTGAGAATTTGTTTTACATGAGTATTGCTGATTTTGTCCTTGCTGCCTCAGGTATTTCTTGGACCATCAAAGAGACTGCTGCTAACAGTGGATCAACCCCTGAGGGTCGTGAACAGAAGAACAGAAGCAGCTTATCCTCCACACAGCTGCCCAAACCCACTTCCACCTACTCCCTGAGCAGCTTTTTCAAAGGTGAGGAATGCTTGTCAAAGGGCATGAGGACCCTCCTTTATTTTATGTTAAGTCTGGAAGAAGAAGATTATGAAAAGATAGGGACTTACCAGTGAAGCTGAAAGTTGGGATTAGGAGTTGGAGAAGAGAGCAATTCTGAGGAAGCAGACTGGGGTTCTTGAAGAAGATGAACAAAGTTGGCATTGATTGGCCTGTGACAGATACTGAAGGGAATAGTCCAGAATACTCCCCTGCTTTTTTTGAAGGTACCACAAATTTCTGAAGTTGAAGAAAAGCTTTTGAAGCCCCAAGTTCCCATATTGCAGAACATTGTCTGCGTGTGTCCTTAACCGAGTGTGGATGGCTTTCACTTGAACTGTTGGTTTCTTCCCTCGTGTGTTCTTTAGGGAGAACTAGACTTGGAAGTTTCCAGTCCCTTTCTGATGGTACGCATTCGACCCTCTTCTCTTCATTGCTATGGGGGGTGTTACTGATCTGGGGTACAATCTGGGGTAGGTGGTAATTAGATGATCATACGAATTTTCTTCCAAATCTATCATTACTATTAGAGATAGTTTGTGATGCTTTATATAGAATTGTTTTGACTACAAGAGTGGAAGTGGGGAGGTTGACTCCTAGGAAGAAATTAAAGCCTAATTTGAGCCAAATAAAGGCCTTGGGAGCCCACAAATTTGAAACAAAATTTGTGTTTGAGAAGGAAGCAGAAGAAAGGGAACACAGGAAACAAGACCCGTGGTGCCTTGAAGACCAGCTTCCTAGGGTGCCGTGGGTTACTTTAATGGCTGGGTTTTTTTTTTAGCTCTCTCGGACACACCTGCTAAAAGTTATGCTCCAGAGCTGGGGAGACCCAAGGGGGAATATAGGGTAAGTTACAGCTTAACACTAGTGTGACATTTCACATGTTCTATAAAGTTCTTTGGCATACATTATTTTTCTCAGTTCTCCTATCCCTTTGAGGTAGGTATAATAGGTGTAATTTTAATGTCCCTTTATTTATTGATAAGAAAACTGGATTTCTTCCCATCCACACTTGCCTCACATCTTTCAGCTAGTCCACTGAGGGGCTTGGACTCATCTCTGTTTCCTGACTCTGTGCCGGCATACCCTTCTTACTCATTATGCTGCCTTTTGATGGCTGTGCTTTGAAACTCAGAGATTGTCACTATGGTTTAGTGGGTTGGTGACACTCATATTTCCATGAAGCAGCTTTAAATAAGGAAGAAACTATATTCTAAGATGTAGAAAGAGCATGTCTCAAAAGTAGGCCCTCTTTCCCACATTAATTCTTAAAATCAATTCATTCAGCTGATGAAGAAAGAGGTCAAGAAATCCTTTTTGTGAGGACAAGTGGAGTCTTAAAATTTGATTGTATCCTCTAATTGTATCCAAGGGTTGAAGTCAGTAGGTATAGGATTGCTGGAATTTTTTTATCAGATGTTTCATTCCTTTAATCTTTTCTGTCTCCTATGAGTAATGCCCCTATTCTACTTCTTTAGAAACTCAGAACAAGAGGGTCCTAGTTCTTCATTTCTTTTTTCCATCCCCTCCCACAAAATCATTCCCCCTAGGGAATAAGACTTTGAGTTTGAGGAATGCTCTCAGTGATCAGAATACTCTGATTCTTAAACTTCTTAGGATCTAAATGTTGCTTTTATTCCAGGATTACAGCAATGACTGGAGCCTCAGTGACACAGTACGGCGCCTCCGGAAAGGGAAGGTAAGGGGTAGAATTCTTGCAGGATTTGGGACCTCAACACCTTGTCCTTACAGGAAGGATTTCTTGACCTCTTTCTTCATCAGTTGAAGGAAGTGCTTTTCAGGAGCAAAATTAATCCACAAATGTCAAAAGTTCCCAGTGTCCGATAGGTGTCACTCCTGACCCGTGATGACTATGTGCTCCGCAGATAAAAACCTTGCCTGTTCTGTGCCATCCTCACAGTCTCCACTGTGAATTTAGTGTTTCAGAGTTATGGGTGAGAGGGGATGATACATTTAAGAGTGAGGTATCTCTTCCGTTAGTCTGTGATAATCTTGTAAATTAATTTTTGTACATGATGTGAAGTGAGGCTTGCGGTTCTAATTTTCTGCATATAGCTCTCCAATTTTTCCAGCATAATTTTTGAAAAGCTTTAACCTTTTCCCATGAGATTACCTTTTTTAAATGTCTTTGTCAAAGGCCATTTGACCATATAAGTATGACTTTATTCTATATTTTCTCTTTTATTTCATTGTCTATTCTTATACCAGCACGGCACTATATTAGCTGTTGTAACTTTGTAGTAAATCAGGCAATGTAAGTCCTTAAATTTTCTTCTCTTTCAGAATTATTCTAGTTATTCTTGGTCTTTTGCATTTTTATGTAGATTTTAGCATCAACTTGTATGAAGGAAAATGCTGCTAGGCGAAACGTAATGAATATGAATTGTTAAATGGAAATTCAGCATTCTCTGTACACTTGTATCAAAACCTACTAGGGTTTTGATTAGGATCATATTGAATCCATAGATCAGTTTGTGGAGAATATTATAATAATTAAACGATTTTTAAAAATAGACCATCGACCTAACTCTAAATCAGGGCTAAAACTAGAACGTTTCCATACGATAATGTAGGCCACAAAAAGCATGAACCATTAAAAAACAAATAAAATAGACTTTAAAAAAAGTAAAAATTGAAAAAAAAAAA